>NW_006408565.1:8192385-8253952 GCF_000296735.1 Chrysochloris asiatica | reverse complement strand
ATATATATACACACACACACAAATTTGATTACGATGTGGTCAGTTCTTAAAAAAAAAACAAAAAAACTAGTTGGCTATCTTGACTTATAGTAGAAGTCCAATACTATTACAAAAAGAGTATGTTGTTGTTAGGTGCTATCCAGTCCATTCTGACTCATAATGACCCTGTGTAGATGGTTTCCTAGAGAGGCTGGTGGGTTTGAACTGCTGACTTTGTAGTTAGCAATCCAGTGCTCAATGAAAAATAACCTTTGCATGAGGACTCATGCGAATTGATCTAATGTTATGTCAGCATCCAAACAGTAATTGACCATAGGGTCTCTAACAACTGGTAAACTAATCAGGTATTTGAATGTAAAAAGTGGGAACTTATGCTGTGTTGTCCATTCAAGGAAATAAGCAATTATCCTCCTCAGTTCATATAAAAAGTTATCCTGAAGATTTACCCAGATGAAACCTTCAAATAATACTTAGTATTGACCCTGTATAGAGTTTCCAAGGAGCAACTGGTAAGTTTGAACTTCTGACTTTGTAGTTAAGCAGTCCAGTGCTTATCAACTACAGAGCCACACCAGGAGTTCCCACTCTTTACTATGGATCATATTAAAACAACCCAACTAATTAGCACATACCCTTAAATTAAACACAAGACCAAAGAATTTTAATAAGCTCTAACTACCCAGTATTCAACTTGTATGTTGAGCAAATAATCCGAGAAGCTGGGTTCTATGAAGAAAAACAGTTGCATCAGGATTGGAGGAAGACTCATTAACAACCTGTGATATGCAGATGACACAACCTTGTTTGCTGAAAGTAAAAAAGACTTAAAATATTTACTGATGAAGAGCAAAGAGCACAGTCTTTGGTATCTTCGGTATTGAGATGTATCTTAATGTAAAGAAAACAAAAATCCTCACCACTGGACCAATAAACAACATTCTTATCAATGGAGAAAAGATTGAAGTTGTCAAGGACTTCATTCTTCTTGGATCAACTATCAATACTCATAGAAGCAGCAGTCAAGAAATCAAACGACGTATTGCATTAGGCAAATCTGCTGCACAAGACCTTTTTAAAGTGTTGAAGAGCAAAGATGTCAGCTTGAGGACTAATGTGTGCCTAACCCAAGCCATGGTATTTTCAGTAACCTCATATGCATGTGAAAGCTGGACAGTGAATAAGGAAGACCATAGAAGAATTGATGCTTTTGAGTTATGGTGTTGGAGGAGAATATTGAAAGTGCCATGGGCTGCCAAAAGAACCAGTAGATCCGTTCTGGACGAAGTGCAGCCAGAGTGCTCCTTAGAGGCCAAGATGGCCAAACTTCGTCTCTCATACTTCAGACATATTGTCAGGAGGGACCAGTCACTGGAGAAGGATCTTATATTTGTTAAGGTGGAGGGTCAGAGAAAAAGAGGAAGACCCCCCAATGAGATGGATTGACCAAGTGGCAGCATCGATGGACTGAAGTGTGCCAACAGTAGTGAAGTTGGCCCAGGATCGGGCATTCTGCTGTACATAAGGTCACTATGAGTCGGTGACACCTAACAACAACAAGCCAGTTAACCTGGAACTTTTCTTTTTTCTGCCCTTCTATTCCCCATCTCTGGACACCCTGGTGTGGCACTCTAGAATCTACATAGAACTGCGAACCACAGGTTGGCAGTTCAAACTCACCAGCTGCTCCTTGAAAACCCTATGATGGTGGTGGTGGTGTGTCATGGAGTCAGTTCCAACTCATAGCGACCCTGTATAGGGTTTCCAAGGCTGTAAATATTTACAGGAGCAGAAATCCTCACCTTTTTGCCACAGAGCTGCTGGTAGTTTCGAACTGACTGTGAGATTAGCAGCCCGACTTGTAACCACTATGCTACCAGAGCTCCTCTGAAACCCCTATACAGGGTTACTGTGAGTCAGAACCGACTCAACAGTAGTTAACAGCAACAACATTCCCACTCACTAATAGAGCCTTGGGGGCACAGTGGTTAAGTGCTCACCTTCAGAGCAGTTCATACCTCAGCTCCACAGAAGAAAGATGTGGCAGTCAGCTTCTGTAAAGATTAACCCATTGCTAGAGGGTCTGTTCCAACCCATAGCAACACTGTATAGGGGTTTTGTTGTTGTTGTTGTTAAGTGTATAGGGTTTCCAAAGAGCAGCTGGTGAGTTTGAAGAGCCAAACTTGTAGTTCAAACTGATCTTGCGGTCCAGTGCTTATCCTACAGCACCACATCAGGACTCCATTATAGGGTTTATGGAAACAGACAGCTTTATCTTTCTCCCTCAGATCAAGTGGTAGGTTTGAACCACCACCAGGGCTTCTTTCTACGAAGGTTCCAGCCTTGGAAACCCTATGGGGCAGTTCTCATCTGCCTGACAAGGTCACTGGGAGTTAAAATGGACTTGACATTACACAACAACAGTCCTGCTTTCTTTTTTTCCCTTTTTTGCACGTGCATTTCCCTTTCTTTTCTAGTAAACCTCTTTTTCCTTATTTTTCTTTTATATAGAAATATTTTGCTCTGAAAGATACTGTATTATAATATTTTTCCTCTCTTCTATCACCAGTTAAGTAATTTTGTTTTGAAATTTGTAGTTACGGATTCGTACCCTCATGATGTTGGCACTAAGTAGTTTGGGGAAAGTGACTTAGAAATGTATCATAATTCATAGGCCAAATCAGTAAGAAGATTGCTAGATTAATAAATTTAATATTGCTAACTAGCCAAAATTAAAATATTAATAGTTTATAGGTAGAGTCATTAGAAATAATAAAGCAGTTTATAGGACTTTGGAAAAAAAACAGTAGTATTTGGTCATCAAAATTATCAGAGACATTTTTCTTACATATTTAGATGTAACATTAAATGCTTTTTATCTGATAAAGAAGGACCAGACATGCTTTCCCCCATGTAATCCAGGATTTAGGAGGCAGTATCAGTGTAGTGTCTATGGTAGGCTGATTAAAGGGTTTCCTATTGTTATAAAGTGTTGAATGCCACTCAAAAATTGTTGGCCCCTATCTGCTTCAGTAGATTTTCTGAATATCCTCTAGCCACAACCACATGTTCCCTCTTTCTTCTTTTAGGTACTGTGAAAAGTAATTGTCATGAGGCTATGTCTTATATTTTGGCTACTCACCACAAAAAATTACACTCATGTTGTAATTTTTTTTAATCAAAACAGTACATGCAGCAAATTGCCAGGAGTAGGGCAGCATCACTCCTTTTGATGCAATTTTGTTCAGAAAACCATAATCTTTTGGAGTTGGACGCTTAGACCTAACTATATCTGTAAGTGGAGAAAGTTGTTTTTGTTGTTAGGTGCCATGAAGTTGGTTCCAGTTCATAGCAACCTTATCTATGTACAAGGGAACGAAACACTGCCTGGTCCTATGCCATCCTTACAATCTTTGCTATGCTTGAGCCAGTTGTAGCCACTGTATCATCTCATAGAGAATCTTCCTCTTTTTAACTGGCACTCAATTTGACCAAGCATGATATCTTTCTCCAGGAACTGATCCCTCCTGATAGCATTTCCTAAATATATTAGATCAATTATCACCATCCTTACTTCTAAGGAATATTCTGGCTATACTTATTCCAAGACAGATTTATTTGTTCTTCTGGCAGTGCATGTATATTCAATATTTTCCACCAACACCTTAATTCAAATGTAACCATTTCTCTTCAGTCTTTTTTATTTGTTGCCCAGCTTTCACATGCATTTGAAACAATGGAAAATACCATGGCTTGGGTCAGATGCACCTTAGTCCTCAAAATGACATCTTCACTTTTTCACTCTAAAGAGTTTTTTTTGCAACAGATTGTTCAGGGCAGTACATCATTTAATTTCTTGATTGCTGCTTCCTTTGGTGTTGATTATAGATCCAAGTAAAATGAAATCTTTGACAACTTCAGTCTTTTCCCCATTTATCATAATGTTACTTTTTGGTGCGTTGTGAGGATTTTTGTTTTTCTTTATGTTGAGTTGTAGTCCATACTGAACACTGTAACTTTTAATCTTCATCAATAAGTGTGTCAAGTCCTATTCTCGTTGAGCAAGCAAGACTATGTCATCTGCATATCACAGGTTGTTAATGAGTCATCTTCTAGTCACTTCTTCAGACAGCCCAGTTTCTCTGATTTGTTCAGCATATACATTAAGTACTGTGTAAGGACATAACTCTGACACACAGATTTCCTGATTTTAAACCATGAGTATCCCCTTGTTCTGTTCAAATGACAGCCTCTTGGTCTATGTACAGATTCCTCAACAGCACAATTAAGTATTCTGAAACTTGTATTTTTTGCAAAGTGGAGAGAGAAACCTACCTATTCCCTGTCTTCTTAAGTACTTTGCCCATTTCTTTCTTTCTTTACAATAAATATAAGGCACTGTTGGATAAGCACTAGACTACCAACTTCAAGGCTGACAGTTCAAATTTACCAACCTTTCATTGGAAACCCTACATAGGGTCACTATGAGTCGGAACCAACTTAGTGACACTTAATAACAACAACTGACCTTCTCTAGACAAAGCCTGCTTTGTTCATTAGAGGTAGGTTTGCTTTCTGTCATTTTGTTGCAGTTTCCTGAAACAGTTCATTAAAACCCAAACAATTCTCTTTTAGAAGGCAAATATGAGTAAGATTAGTAGCATGTTGTTGTTCAGTGCCAGTGAGTGGTTTTGGATTCATAGCAACCCTGTATAGGGTTTCTGAGGAAGAACTGGTAGGTTTAAACTGCCAACCTTGTAGTTAGCAGTCCAGTGCTTGCTCTACAGCACCAAACCAGGCATAAATACCATAAATTGACATTCTCCATTTATAAAGTTCTGATGCTGTTAGAACAGCTGTGGCTGCTGTTGCTATGAGTCAATTCCAACTCATAGCGACCCTGTATAGAGTTTCTGAGGTTATGCATCTTTATGGGAACAGAAAGCCTCATCTTTCTCCTGCATGTTTCCAGCCTGTTGTTGTTGTTGTTAGGTGCCATCGAGTTGGTACTGACTCATAGCAACCCTGTGCACAGCAAAACGAAACACTGCCTGATCCTGGGCTAACCTCACTATTGTTGCCACACTTGAGCCCATTGATGCTGCCACTTGGCCAATCCATCTCGCTGAAGGTCTTCCTTTCTTTTTCTGACCCTCCACCTTACCAAACATGATATCCTTTTCCAGAGACTAGTCCCTCCTGACAATATGTCCGAAGTATGAGAGATGAAGTTTGGCCATCTTGGCCTTCAATGAGCATTCTGGCTTCACTTCTTGCTGTAAAATTTAATGAAGTGAAAAGAACCATTATAGTACAAATGGTATTTATAGGTGTATAAGAATTCTAGTATTTGGTACTTTTTGAGACTTTAGTATATATCTTATTGAGTAAAACTATTGATTTAAATTTTTTCTGTAAGTAATGATTATAGAAAATGTTTATGAGTAAAATGGTAGAACTTTGTACAATTTAATTCTAATCTTTTAAAACCTGATAAGGTATAAGACCTAGACGTAGAACTCAGGCACATAATTTTGTTACTACCAAAAGTGAAGGAATCTAGGGAGAGGTTAAAAACTTAAGTTTTCTATGGACTACAGATACCCGAGCCTTACATTGTCTTCTTACATGGATTATTAAGAATTGGTTATAAATCTGATTCTAAAATGAGCATTGTTTTTGACCTAGAACATATTGTTTAGTCCTTTTTTATCTCTTATCTCCAATAAGTCATGTAAGTATAGTGTGTATTTCCAATGAATAGTTAATAATTTTTGAAAAATTATATAAAGATGAAATATGCAAAGTGGTTTTAAAATAACCTTATATATTTGTATATTTGTACATTTGTTTTAAAATCACTCTTGAAATTTATCTGAAATAACTAAATTTGAATTAAAAGTTGACCAGGAACAAAATCTAATGGTTGAAGAAAGATGTCCTAGAATTCTGCCTGATAAATTTGAAGTGTGCCACAACTTGAATGAGGGAGTAAGTGGATTAAGTATCAGGGCATGGTTTCAAGGGACTTCTCAAACAGGAAACACCAAACTGTAATTTGGTTAGTTATCTTTCATTCTGAACCCCCACGCCATCCAGAAAGCAGAGATTTCTAGTCCAGTGATATACTATCCTAGTGACCTGCAGCTGCATGATAAAAGAAAAATGTTTTCTTCTAAATACATAATTATAAATCTGTAGCCAGCATCCTACACCCTGTTTTCTGACTATGGAAACAAGGAGGGGGACAACGTTGTCCTGATTCTCATAATAAAGAACAGAATGGGTTCATAAAGTCTTTTTAAATGTCATAGCTAGTTTAAGCAGAAGCAGTGGGATATCCAAAAGTGACTCCAAGCCTGTATTTCTTCTCTTAACATTGGAAATGGGAAGACGCTGATCATAAAATCAGAGACATTGAGAACAAGTAGTTGCTATTACAAATTTGCTAATAAACAATTTCAAGCTCATCATTATCAGTCCTTTATTTATGAGTATAGAATAATTTTGAGGTGTGATTATGTCATTTTTTATAGAAGACTGGTTTCTAGAGACCTTAGTATATTTTTAAGTTGTATAATTTCCATTGCAATTCTCCAAAGGATGTAATTGAATCTTCTTCCTGTCAGGCAATAAGACACTTGAACTAATGTACCAATTTTAACATATCTAAATAAAGGAACCCTGGTAGCACTGTGGGATAAGCAGTGGTGGGCAGTTAAAACCCAACAGCCACTCCTTGGGAGAAAGATGAGGCTGTTTGCTCCCATAGAGATTTATAGTCTCAGAAATGGAAGAAGCAATGCTACTCTTTCTTATAGGGTCACTATAAGTCAAAATCAACTTGATGGCATTGGGTTTGGCTTGTTGGTTTAAGAATGCTGTGGAGTCCCTGGGTAGTACAAACAGGATATGCACTCAGTTTCTAATCAAAAGATTGGAGTTTTGAGTCTACCCAGAGATGTTTCAGAAGACAGGCATGGCACTCTACTTTGAAAAAATCAGCCTTTGAAAACCCTATAGATGCATCTGTTGGCCCCTCCTTATCCTAAGCAAAGAAAAATAGGAAAAAACAAAGATGCATGGAAACAATTAGTCCTAGTAGACCATGGGAACGTCAGCCTCCATGACTACAACCAGGAAAACTAGATGGTGCCTGGTTACTCTTCACTTTAGAAGGTCCTGAACAGATTTGGGTGGTGGGGAGGGAATGTGGGACAAAATACAAAACCACAAAAGATCAGGCTAGTAAGCCTGATCAGAAAGATACTGACTGGTAGGGCCTCTGAGACTATAGCTCTTAATCATCCCTCAGGTCTGGAAATGAACTTAACCCCAAAACTCAATTTTCAGTTAAACAGTAGATCTATAAAGGGAAAAATAACACTAAAGAGGTAGGCACACCTTTAAATAATTAACCATTTGATATCAAAGGGGCAGTATTTACCCAAGGGCAAATTTCAGAGTGGTTAGTAAGTAAAGGAGGACTGGAGACAAACCCGGGAAGAAGTGGAATAGGTGATGTTACATTGTGGGAATGCAATCATTGAGATGAAACAAATTGTGTATGAGTTGTTGAGTGGAAAACTGATCTGCTCTGTAACCTTTCACACAACTCACTACAAAACGTTAAAAACAAACAAAAACCCTAATGGCTACAGTAAAAACAAACAACCAAAAAAATATCATGTAATGCACAGGTCTTCTCTAATACATTTGTGTTCACCATGAGTCAGTGTCAACTGGTTAAGAATGTCATAGAGATGAGTGTTTTCAACCTGTTCTAGTCAGTCACTGCTTTCAAGGATTTGAACTTACTTAAGATCCCTTCATTTTACACCTAGTAATTTTAAGTTATTATTAAATTGATCTCTAATTCCATTAGCTCAAAATTGCACTAATAGCTTGAAAGAAAATTGAAGATGTAAATTATCATGAATATAGGATTAGAAAGTGTTTAGGTAATCCAAATCTATTCATTTTAACATTTGTCACTACTACAAATACCAAATTTAATATTTGAGTAGTTTGATTTGGTTAATATTTCAGGCTATGATTTTCCTTTCCTTTTCTTTTAAAATTTATTTTATTTTGTTATTGTTGTTGAGACATGTACACAGCAGAAAAATTGCCAATTCAACAGCCTTATACAGGTACAATTCTGTGACACTACTTACATACTTCAAGGAGCTCTGGTAGCGTAGTGGTTTGGAATCTTAATGCTAACCTTGAGGTCAGCAGTTCGAAACTACCAGCTGTTCTGTGGGAAAAAGATGAGGCTTTTTGCTCTTGTAGAGATTTACAGCTTCAGAAATCTATACAGAGAGTCACTATGTGTCAGAACCGACTGGCATTTAACAACAACATTTGATTCATATGAGCCCAGTGGCTCTGTAGGATAAGAACTGCACTGCATGCCACAAGGTTAGTGGTTCAAGCCCATCAGCCACTCTCCAGGAAAAAGATGAGGATTTCTGCTCTTGCAAAGATTTTTGGCCTCGGACACCCTGTACAGTGTTACTATTTACTATAAGTCGGAACTTACTCAACAGCAGCATTGGATTTTTGTACAGATAATTCTTAAAAAAGCACAATGCTCAAACAGAAATTCTTTACTAATTAAACTAAACAACACAGAATCTTGGTGTGACACTATAGGATAAGCACTGAACTACAAACCACCAGCCATTCAAACCCACTAGCCACTCCTTGAAAACCTTATGCAGGGCCACTATTAGTCAAATTCAGCTGAATAGCACAGGGTCAGTATGAGTCAAAATCACCTACACGGTAGTGGGTTTGATTCATTGGTTTAAAGAAGACTTCAGGGAATAATTTTGATTTTAAGGTTTGAAGATCAATTAAACTTTAGAGTAATAGTCTTAGGAGCTGGCTCCAGAAAATCTGGAGTCTGTGAGAATTTGAAATTCTGTTCTATATTTTCCCCATTTTGATCAGGAGGATTCTTCTGTAGAATATTTGAACAAAATGTTAATTAATGGTAGCTGGACACCATCCAGTTCTTCTGGTCTCATGGCAGAGAAGGCAGTTGTTAATAGAAGCAATTAGCCACACATTATATTATGTTTCCTCCTCCTATTCCTGACTATACTTTCTCTATTGCTCCAGGAGAACAGAGATCAATTGTTGTGCCTTAGATGGCCACTTGCAGACTTTTAAAATCACAGGTACTACACAATGAACTAGGAGGTAGAACACAAGCACTAAATATAATATTAGGCCTATTAACTGGAATTTCCCATGAAACTATAACCCTAACTACATCTCTAGACCAAGACACCAAATGGGTTGTTTGGTTATGTATAAGCAGTCTCAGCAGCTGCCTTTTTCTTTTTTTTGTGTTTTTTGTGGGGGTTTTTTGTCTGTGTGTGTGGCTATGGCTCTCATGTTGGAAATAATTTGTTTCTAATCACTCAGCTGCTAACCATAAAGTTCGACGTTTCGAACCCACCAGCTACTCTGCAGGAGAAAATGACAGCTTCTGTAAAGATTCATAGCCTTGGAAACCCTATGAATTTTTCCTCTTCCTATGGGATTACTAAAGCGCTCTGGTAGCGTAGTGATTACGAATCAGGCTGCGAACCTCAGGGTCAGCAATTCAAAACTACCAGCTGTTCCACAGGAGAAAGATGAGGCTTTCTGCTCCCATAAAGATTTACAGCCTCGGAAACCCTGTACAGGGTCGCTATTGGTCAGAACCGACTCCACAGCACATCACCACCCCCACCACCATGGGATTACTTTGAGTTGGAATTGACTCGATAAGACTCATAGTTTGAGAGCTGCCACTTTCCATTGTAAAAAGTTAATTTGACTGTTTTCCATTATAAAAACTACTCAGATTTTCTGTCAAAAGAAAAATGCAAAAAAAAAATGGGTTGGGTTAAGCATTGGGCTACTAACCATTAGGTCAGCAATTCAAATCCACCATCCATTCTGTGAAAGACAATGAGGCAGTCTGCTTCTGTAAAAATGTACTGCATCGGAACCCTATAGAGCAGTTCTATACTGTTCTATAGGGTCACTGTGAGTCACAATCAATTTCATAGCAGTGGGTTTGATTTTCTTTCTTTTTTAAAGGTGTGTAAACAAAGTATTTCCAATTAAAAAATAAGCCCAATTTTAGAATATGTACTACTCTTTATAATGGCAGCACCAATGGGTTCAGAAGTAACAATTGTGAGGCTGGCACAGGACCAGGCAGTGTTTCTTTCTGTTGTGTGGCTATGAGTCAGAACCAATTCCAGGGCACCTAGCAACAACTATTGTTGTTGTTGCCTTAGAGTGCCTTAGAGTAGGTTCCCACTTTTAGCAACCCTGTGTGGGGTTTCCAAGGAGCAAGTGGTAAATTTGAACTGCCAACCTTTCAGTTCAAACCAATCTTGCAGTCCAATGCCACACATTATCCCACAGCGCCATACCAGGACTCCTAACACCAAATAGCCTATATAAAATTTGATATTAAGCAATATCTGAAATGAACACCAAACTGTTGAAATAAATTACATAAAATAGAAATTAATATCAATCATCCATATTGTCGAGATTTAAGTCAATAATGTTCCAACTTTATAAATTGTTAAAAGCTTTGCAAGTCATGCCATGGCCAAAGCACCTATAGCCACCCAACAGTGTTATCTAATTTAGTAGAGCAGCCGCAGCCCCTACACAACTGTGATGAAGGCGAACAGCCTTTGCCACTGCCAGCTGGTCTCAACAGTTTCTGGGTAAAGCTGCAAGTGAACAGGAGTAGTGCAATGGTAATGGCAATGGGGAAAATGCAGGGGGGCTCGAACATGTACCTGCCTTATCCTCTATCCACAATGGGGATGTGGAGAAGATTCTTTTGGATGCATCACATGAATCAGGACAGAGTATTTCAAGGGGCAGCTCTCACTATGACAGCCCTTCCCCACAATAAGATGAACAAATAATGTTTGATTTAGAAATGCATACCAGCAGGGATCATAGCTCTCAGTCAGAAGAAACCATAGAAGGAGAGAAGTTGAAGCTTTAAAGAAAAGTGTAGAGTGGCTATCTGACTGGTCCAGTCGACCTGAAAACACCCAAAGAGTTCCACAGCAGGCATCCTAAACATTCGGTTTCTTTAAGCATAAAGAAAGGCAAGCCATGAAGAAAGGGGCTATTTTCTCTGCAGAATGTCTTAAGGTGTTCATTCCATTTCTCATGTTTTGGTTTTGGGGCTAGGCATCTATATTGGAAAATCACTGAGCACATCTTCTGCCAGCACCTACGGAGGGAAAGAGAAACCCATGGAAATGTGTCTGGCCTGTGAGGTGGTGTTATTGTCACATTGATTTATTTGAACTTGAGACCATTGTAGTCATGACCCAACCTACCACCCTACTTTTCACATATCCAAATTCCAGTAACTTGAAATCCAGTATTTTGTTCAAACTCTGAGGCATTTTACTAACCTCATCACTTTTTTGGCCTGTAAGACACTTTAGATTTTCCTAACATAGTTTATTTTTGTTTAGAAATTTGCAAGGGCTTCTTTTCTGCAAATACCACCAGCAGATTACAATTTTGTCAACAAGGCTATAGTCTCCTTTTAGTCACCACCAGACATAGACTTACATCGTTAATGGTATAAATGTTATTCGAGCAAGATAGCTACCATCCCTCTGTTCAAATGAGATCAGGTTAGTAAATGATAATTAAAGCTTTGGGGGGAGTGGGGTTGTTTTTGTTTTTCAGGACAAAAGCAAGCTTCCCTAAACTTGAATGTATAGCTATTAAAAAAATAAAACAAACAAGAAAAAAAGACACAAGGAAAAAAATACCCTGGGCAATAAAAAATTATTTTAAACAAACAAACTAAAAAAGCTTTGTAAATGAAACCAGATGTTGGCAAAACATGTAGAATTTCAGCTTAATCTTCACTCTGGTGGCAGTATAGTAGAAAAGATTATAGACTTTAAAGTCAGATAGACTTGAATCTGATTTCCACCTCTGTTACTTAGGCTAGAGGTGTGTAACTTTGACACATTACTTCTAAAATGGATATTATAGCTACCATGGTGGTGTGCCTTTAAGTTGCTTCCGACTCATAGCAACCCTATATAGATTTTCTGAGGCTATAAATATTTACAGGAACAGAAAGCCTCATCTTTCTTCCTCAGACCAGCAGTAGATCCGAACTGCATAACCACTACACCAGGGATTCTTGATACCTACCTTAGAGGGTTGTTATTTTGAAAATTATTGTGAATCAAAACACATAGCACAGTACTTGACACTTAATAAGAATTCATTCATTATTCACTACTTTTAGATTATTCTAAAAAACATATACTGTTAAGTAACTTAAAATATTGGTAATTTCAGGAAACAAGTGTAAATTGCTACAATTTGATGAACTTGACCTATTTTTTATGAACATAGTAGCTCAAAATGCCAACTGAGAGGGACAGAGTCTTCACATCGAGTGTCAGTCGTGTCCCTGTATACAGACAGGGTTGATAGGGACAGGCATCTTAGACATTAGCTACCTAAAATGAGAGGGTGATAAAGGCACAAAGTGACTGGCTTACAAGTTTTCAAGAGGGAGTTTAGTTTCAGAGTGTGTGTGGGAAGGTAGAGTCCGTATTGTATAGTTTTCATCTTGTCTAAACAGGTCTGGTGAAGAGATGGGGATAAGATTTTTAAGATTAATTAGTGAGTAATTGTTATCATGACTAATTGTGATTGTCACAACTATAAAGATAGAAGTTTTGTAACAAAAAGTGGGGAGTAGTTAATCTTTCAGTCCAGGAACAAAGGACCCTGGGACCATCCAGGCAGAAGAGCACAAGCAGAATGTGGGACCCTATCCAGAGTGTAATGGCTACGAATTGGGCTGCTAATCTCAAGGTCAGCAGTTCGAAACTACCAGCAGTTCAACGGGAGAAAGATGAGGCTTTCTGCTCCTTGTAAAGATTTACAGCCTCAACCCTGTACAGGTTCGCTATGGGTCAGAATTGACTCAACAGCACATACCAACAACAACCAAATCCTAGAGAAGCAGCGACACAAGATGGAGGCAGAGATGAGGACATAGAGAGAGAGAGAGAGAGAGAGCAGCTGAGGACTCTAGACTCATGGAAAGAGAGGAGTGCTGGCAGCCAGTCCATTGGTTGTTTAAATTATTATATATTCCTGAGTGTTTTTGTGTACACAGCCTCCCCCCTGCCAAAAAAACACAACAGAGGGAATAGAAGCAAATACTGTTGAATGATGATGCATGGATGCGATCATTGCAATGAAACAAGTCAGTGTAAAACTAATGTTCTCCCATGTAAACTATCACTCAATTCACAATAAAAAATTACAAAAAAAGTACTGGTAATTTCAACCTTCTCTCTTCTCAGACATATTGTCACTTACTTTAATATTGTGTTTTGCTTTGGGATAAGATATAGATTATGACTGGCCAACACTCCTGTTGTAACAACTAAGAAATAGTAAATACGTTGCAAAAGGTGTATATTTAGAGACATTGGAGAATTGAGGAAGTACTGAGAACTAAATAAAGTAAAATTGCAGAGACAAAAGAGATCTTAGGGTTGAGGAGACAGACCTACCAGACTCTTAAGCAAATGTTCTACACCAGAGGAACAGGGAAAGACTCCAGAGATGGATTGAGACTGTGGCGCTAGAGGATAAATCCTGGACTGCTAACTGCAAGGGTAGCACTCCTTGGAAACATACACAGGGTCGCTATGTGTCAAAACCGTCTAGAAAGCACTTAACAACATTACCATGTTACTGAGTCCAGGTGTGGCACTATAGGGTAAGCAGTGGACAGCTAACAGCAAGGTCAGTGGTTCAAACCCACCAGCAGCTTCTGGGAAACTCTATACAGGTTTGCTATGAGTTGGAATCAACTTGAAAGCACTTAATAACAACAAACATTGCTCTAATTCAGTCCTGACCTTGCTCAATTCCTGATTAGATTGAAGTGATTAAAAAAGGAGAGAAATATGGAACCTCTATGGTTCTTTAAAAAGAAAGTGTGACATACTATTGAAATAAATATACATTCAAAGAAACAGGAAAAATGACCAGTATCAAGAAGAAGAAAAATATAAGGACAAAATTCGGAAGGGTGGGAAAAGAAGGAATGGAAACAAAAAACTCAGGAAGGAAGTGGGATAAGTGATGTTATGTTGAGATTGCAATCAAGAGGAAATGAAGTGTATGATTTGTTTAATGTAAAACATGCTCTGCTCTGTAAACCTCCTCTCTATTCACAAGAAAAAGGAAAAGCAGACCCAAAGGGGGGGAAAAAAAGAAAGTGAACTACGAAAGACTTTAAAATAATTATGATTAATACATGCTAAAGAAAATGGAGGAAAAGTTGAACAAAAACAGAGGAAAATGATAATTTTTGACAGATTTGGTATCTATAAAGAACTGTGACATTACAGCACCTAAAAATGTATTCTGTAGTTGTTGTTATTGTTGTTGTTAAGTACCCTGGTGTCGGTTCCAACTCATGGTGACCCTGCACAGGGTTTCTGAGGCTGTAAATCTTTACAGGAGCAGAACGCCTCATCTTTCTCCCATGGAACCACTGGTAGTTTCGAACTGCCAACCTTGAGGTTAGCAGTCCGATTCATAACCACTATACTACCAGAGCTCCTTGTATTATGTAGTAGATGTTAAGAAATCATTGGATTGATTTGACAGATTTTACATAGCATAAAATAGAACTGATGAACTCCACAGGTGAATAGGAAGTATCCAAACTGAAACACAAAGAAAAGCAGTTCCGGGGTGGGGCAAGGAATCATGAAAGTGCTAAAATGCTTTTAGAAGTTCTTAAATCATTTGCTTTCAGAAGTCAGAAAGTATTTGAAAAAGCCAGATTTGTTTAGAAACCTATACCATTGAAAATTTGCTCGTAGAATATGGATCAACTTGACACAGAATTATTTCCTTCAGTCAAGTATGACTCAAAGTATTATGTACGTTAACATTTCCTGCGTTTACAATAGTGGGATGTCATCACTTCTGTTAGAATACTGACATCTCTCTTCTGAGAAGAATTTCAACTGTAATTCAAACCTTGTTTTTAACCTACCTGAAAGGCTAGTTGAAATACTCATGCAGCATGACCTGTATTAACCATATCACATTTAAGTTATTAAATTCAGAATATCTGTAACTTATCATTATAGGACCTGCCCCATGGCTTAGGAAGTCTGAGTAATCATCAGATACTTTAAAGTAAATCTTCACCTTAAAAATACAGTTAACTTTTTTGGAGGGGGGCTCTTTTTTTATATATAAGTTTTTATTGTGAATTGAGTGATAGTTTACATGGGAGAGCATCAGCTTTACATTCATCCTATTGTATTCCATTTCATTGCAATAATTTCAATCCCCTCCATGTGTCATCATTCAACAGCATTTGCTTCCAATCCCTCTGTTGTTGTTTGTTTTTATATGTACACTGAAGCACTCAGGAATATATAACCATTCAAACAACTGCATGCCATTCCCCCGGCCGCCAGCAAACAGCCCCTCTCCCTCCTTGAGTCTGGAGTCCCCAGCCTCTCCATCTCTCCATGTTATCATCTCTGCCTCCATCTCTGGCATTGCTGCTTCTCTGAATAGGGTCCCTCACTCCACTCTTCTCCCTTGATGATTCCAGGGTCCTCCGCTCCTGGACTTGAAAGATCATCCATTCCCTTCCTTTTGTTACAAAACGTAGCATAGTGGTTACGAGTTGGGCTGCTAATCTCTTGGTCAGCAGTTCGAAACTACCAGCTGTTCTGCGGGAGAAAGATGATACTTTCTGCTCCTGTAAAGGTTTACAGCCTCGGAAACCCTGTACAGGGTCACTATGAGTCAGAACTGACTACAGCACATAACAACAACAACAACATTCACAATCAGTCCTGATAGCAATGACTCACTTTCGAACCACAAGAGTCTTACCCCATCTCCTTTCACCAGTCCCATCTAGACAGGTTGGAAACCACTCAGTGGAGAATGTACCTTACCCTTCACCCTCTAAAACTAAGCCTCCTCATGAAAACTTGTAAGCCAGTCACTTCATGCCTTTGTAGCCTCCCCATTTTGGGTAGCTAATGTCTAAGTTGCCCATCCCTGTCAACCCTGTGTACAGAGTGGGTGGGAATGATCCTTGCTGTAAATATTCATTCCCTCTTTTAATCTACTACATTCATAGGTATAGATCAAGTTCATCAAATTGTAGCGAATTACACTCTTTTTCCTCTTTCTTCCTCTAGTCGAGTTCTGATCATCCATCAGCCATTGAAGCTAGGTAACATGGGTACTGTCTGCAAGTATGGGCGTTCTTGTGCATCTTCCCTCACTTCACATCAGCTGGATGCTTCACTCTCAGCTCTAGTCCTTTGTGACTATCTCCCTGTCCATGGGCTCAGGAGTTCCCAGGTCTCGCTATACTGTTGGCCACATAGGTCGCAATCCAAGTTGACAGGAGTCTATTGACCGTGGTTGGACTTAGCTCACAGCTTCATTGTTGTTTTTCCCCCACAAATACCAATAAGGTCACCAGCAAGATCACATGCCTGCTCATGTATTCTCTTTGAGTTTCAGTCTTGGGAAAGGGAAAAATACAGTTAACTTTTGATAGTCAAAAATTGTTCTTATGGGTGATAGTAGAAAATTCAATACTATAATGAGCTTGATGCCCAGATAAATACTGAGTATCTTTCTTGGTGAAATTTTCAGAGCTTTAAGCCATTTTTCTATGAGTTTGCAACCCTCTCCTAGGTACTTTGACTACTCTTTCAATAATGCTAATTGTATCAAATTTTGTCTAGAACAGTAGGTAAAAGATGAAGCTAAGTTGTTCTCCAGTACTGTGCATGAGTCCTGGTATGGTGCTGTAGAATAAGCACTGGACTGAAACCCACCAGCCCACTCTAGGAAATCCTATCCAAGGTCGCTATGAGTCAGAACCAACTCAAAGGCAAACAACAGCAACAACAACTATGCATCCCTAATTTTCTATTTAGTGTGTGTATTGTTGTTGAATGCCATCGAGTTGGTTCCAATTCAGAGTGACCCTGGATAGGGTTTCCTAGACTGTAAATCTTTGCAGGAGCATAGAGCCTCATCTTTCTCCCATGGAGCAGCTGGTGGACACTAACTGTAAACAAAGGCAACAGTTCAAATCCACCAGCTACAGAAAAATGAGGCTTTCTGTGCCTATAAAGATCTATAGCCTCGGGAACCCTATATAGGGTCACTATGGGTCTGAATCAACTCAATGGCTGTGGTTTAGGTTGAGTTTGGTTTATGTCAATAAAAATATGAAACGTAAATGGGCTAAACACTCCCAGTAAAGGTCAATGATAATCTACTGAATTGTAGATTTAGACATTGTTGAGATGGTGTAAGTTTTATGTGTATTTTCACCACAATAAAAAAATTTTAAGTCAGTGATTATCAAGGTGAATAGAAAAAAAAACAAACATCAAGGCAAAAGTATTTGTTTCTAGAGTGAAAGATGAACTTTTATAATGTTAAAACGGTCAACTGGAAGTAATAATAACCTTAAATTTGTATGCATATATGTACCTAATAACATAGCTTCAAAGTATATATAGCAAAATTAAGAGAACTAAAAGGAGAAAAATCCACTTTCATTGTTGGAGATATTAACATACCTCTCTCTCAGTAACCAACAAGCCTACAATTACAAAGGATGTTAATGATTTGTATCACCTGATTAATCAACTTGACCTCCTTGGCATGTGTAGGAACACTACACCCAACAACTACAAAATGCACTTTCTCTTCAAGTGCACATAGAACATGTTATTATCTTTGTTTCTTGCCCAGGAGTTGATTCTGACTCATGGAAGCCCATGGAGTTGGAGAGTAAAACTGTTGCATAGGGTTTTCAAGGCTGTGACATTTTGAAAGACACCTCTGGATGTGTTTGAACCAAGAACCTTTTAGCTAGTAGTTGAGCACGTAACTGTTTGCACCATCAAGGGACTCTGCGTGTGCAAGATAATATAAATCTGGAGGGGAAAAAAGCAAACTTTTTTGTTGCTTATTTTTTATTTGAACTACATCTAAGACAAGAAAACACAGGGAAGCCTCTTAACAACTCTTCCCTGGGAATACTCATGCTGAATAGAGAACACTAAAATGATGCAATATTTTCCTCGTTTATTCTTCTTTACACAGAAACCGTTTACAGCCAGAGCTGGTTTGTCTGTCTCTTTTAGCATGCTATAAAAAATTTCCAGGTAATAACTTCCAAATGGCTGTAACAAACTTGACTAATCATAAGAATTAATTTGGAAATTTTTTAAATGTTTAATTATTCAAAAAATTTAAACTCTTAGATCTTACCTCTTTAAGAGATTTATTTTGAAAAGGCAACTGATCTGAATCCAAGTACTATACAGATTTGGAAGTCACTGAAAGAATATTCTATTTCTCAGGAGATGTATGCATGCATATGGACTTGTTATGACGGGAAATGGATAGAGAATATGAATGAATTTATGATAATAACTGGTACATTGTTGTTGTATGCCCTCTAGTCAGTTCTGACTTACAACCCTATATAGGGCTTCCAAAAGTGGCTGGTATATTTGAACTGCTAACCTTGCAGTTTGTACTGTTAGCAGTCCAGTGCTTATCCTACAGTGCCACACCAGGGCCAAACTGAGTTATTGTTGGATTTAACTGATACCCATTGCATGAGGCAAGAAGCATATCTGAAAGTTTTGTAAACTTGGAGCAGCAAAGAAAAAAAACTGCTCTCTTTGGTTTTTTGTGTTCTGTGACTAGAATTTTCTACATAAAGAAAAAGAATATTATTTAATTAATAGATGTTGCTATGGGCAAAGTAACAAATTATAGGTATTTTCTATATACATTGCAATTTTAAGACATCTGTTTTGAGTTCATATGCTAGCAGGCATAAATATATTTGAAAGAATACTATGATACTGTTTTAGTCTATAGAAAGGTGACACATAAATTATATTGTTCAGGTTTAACTCTAATGAAAGCTTATACGTATTATAATGATTAAAAGGGGTGAACTAAATCCTGCAAAAGATATGTGGAAATGGGATGACTCGACTGTAATTCATTTAAAAATAGGAACTTCAATGTGAATGTGTTACATTCTAACATTTCTAAAACTTATTGATCATTTTTCTATGGAAAACTATCACATAGCACTAGTAACCTCTTCTTTCATATTATGTTTGTGGGATTTTTTAAATTTGCATATTATCGTCCTTATTTTTAACCAAACAGGCATTTTCCTATGTGTCTTTTGGTATTTAGTGAGGTTCGCTCAATGGTAGGTTAGCAGGAGATTTCAAGTTTCAGTCCTTCCCTACCTCTACAAGGCTACTATTTGAGAATTAACAGCTTCATTCCTGAGATAACTTGTCTTTGAAAGCAGTCATTAGTATATGCTAAATATTAGATTATGAATGCTCAGAAATGTCTTTAGTTCTTAGTGACAGTCCATACTCAAGAGAACACTGTCTGTCCTAATTAAAGTCCTGACTCTTAAAATCAATACTAGGTATTCACCCTAAGGAGCTCTGGTAGCGTAGTGGTTACGAATCGGGCTGCGAACCTTAAGGTCAGCGGCTCGAAACTACCAGGCGTTCCGCGGGAGAAAGATCAGGCTTTCTACTCCCGTAAGGATTTACACCCTCGGAAACCCTGTACAGGGTCGCTATGGCTCGGAACCGACTCGACGGCACTTAACAACAACAACAACAGGTATTCACCCTAGGGCAATCATTGAAGACATTGTTATGACAGGGTTTCTTGTAGTGTCCCTGACAAGTAAGCGTTTTTAATATGGTCCAATGTTATAATCAGATACTAGAGCATTTCATTTAAAAGAAACAAAAGAGTTGAGCTAGGGATTGCCCTCAGTAAGCGGTACAACTAGGATGAAAAGACTTGTTCCCCTGTCCTCTCACTGTGTTGTACTATAGTAACCAGGATCCTATTTTCTCTTCTGGGCACAGCAAAGTAATGCATCACTCGGATAATTATGGTTTGTGTAAATCCAACAAATTTCAGACTTTCTTAATCTAAAAAGGGATTGAATTTGGTAACTGTTTCTAAAAAATATCAGTATATTATGTGTTTTCTCTTATGAAAAACGTCTGCAGCATTAAAAGAAGAGTTTTTAATGCATGACTTGTACCCTTTACCTCTCAAAAAAAATGTTTATTTAAATATGAAATTGTTTACATTAAATATGTTAACTTATCACATGCTATAATATAGTATGTGTTTCTTGATGTATTTCTTTAAAGTAGAAGTCCCACTGTTACGCCACATGACTCTTTTTTTCTTCCCCTCTAGACTTCTCCAGAAAACCTTGGGACAGTAGGTGGGGTGTAAAACTGTATTGTATTGTCTTCCTGCTTTTTTTTGTTGTTGCCTTCCTGCCTTTTTTTTCCTCCTTCCCTTGGCTGCTCCTTTCTCTGACATTAAAGCTAACTAACCAAGCCCTGCATGTATGGTCATAATGAGGGGCTGGTGGCCTCCTTTCATTTCAACCCTGCAAATTTATTGTGTCAGCTACGTTTTGTTGTTGTTGTTGTTTTTGTCACCGCCATCAGGATTATCCCTAATACAATAGTATGACTGACAAAACTTTGAAATGTCACCTCTTCTTTCTGCAAAAAATACCTCTCTATTGTAAAACACTCCAGCCCCTTCTCCAAGCATATACCAGTGCCCCAAGACTATCTAGGGTCCTTTTTGTGAAGGAAATAAAATAATAAACAGATGTAAGTAAGGTGCTAACATTTCATGTACTACCCCTCCTGGAACTGTTTATATCCTGAAAGAGGAGATCAGGGAGAAGGGATTGCTTAACAAAGACCAAACCAAACCATTGCCATTGAGTCCATTCCAACTCATAGCAACCCCATAGGACAGAGTAGAGCTGCCCTAGAAGATTTCTAAGATTGTACATCTTTATGGAAGCAGACTGCCCTATTTTTCTCCTGTGCAGTACCTGGTGGGTTACAACCACACTGACCTTTTGGTTTACATCCAGGGCTCCTAAACCATTGCTACATTTTGCTTTTTTGATCATGTTTGGAAATAAGCACATATATACTACTGTGTATACATAGACTTGTACATACTATTAAGGTATTTTTTCAGTTTTTTTCTTCTCCAAGATGTTTCTAGTGCCTGTATGCTGTCTCTTAAATCTTGTAGCATATGGAATTTCTTAAATTTTTGGAGTGCATTTTCTATATTCATGCTTCTAATAGCCTTAATTTCAGGTGTTTTAATAGCTATTTAGGAGTCCTGATGTGGCACTATAAAAGTTTTGATACTTGTTTGCATGCCTTTTCATCCAGCCCCTCATGCTAATCTATTTTGGCAAATTAATAGAGATTACAGGATTATAGTTTTAGGATACAGGTTTTAGAGAAATCCACTCAAATAGATTTATTTGAGACCATATATTTTTTTAAAATACCCTAAACATTTCTAGAAAATACATTTTTCTTTCCTTTTTAAAAATTTAGTTCTTATAATTAATTTTTTTTAATCATTAATACCTAACAAGGATGTTTATTCTGGGAAATCTGCAGTAAATTTAGGAAGATAACCAGATAAGTAAGCAATATACAAAACCTAAAACATCTGATCTGAAAATCAAGTGAATGTTCTTGTTCCTATTCTAAATGGTAAAATGAAGTTCAGATATTAATGAATTTGTCCTGACTGTGTCATAGTTGTACTGAATACTACTTCCCCTAAATTATGCTGTGTCTTCTCTGGATTTATTAAGAGTTCCATAGCCCTACTTCCCTAATAACTGGTTCCATCTTTCCCCCTTTCTCCTTCTTCCTCCTGGATAGTACACATCTGCTGATAATTCTCTTACAATTTCAGTTTGGTGAAAATGAGAACCCTGCTCGTTAGATTCTTTGAAATCTTTATTCATATTGTTGTAAGATAATCACAAATCTTTCTGTATTGCTTACCCACTCAAGTCCAGGAAGCAGATAAGAGTGAAGTTATTACTCTTCATTTTGTACTCCAGCTTAGGTTTATCATAATAACTCATAAGGAGTAATAGAACCTTTGGGATTCACTCTAAAGTGAGTCCCTACTATTACCACATTCACCAGAGCCCCATGGGACATGGAACAAACTTTCATACTTGCTTTCATAGTACATGAGATACCAAGTTTCCTACTTGATAGAATCAACTTGCTCAAAGAAATTAAGTAGACTCGGGGACCATTCTCTTTACTGAGAGTAGATTCAGGTCATTCTGGTTTTAAAATACTAATTGAAGCTCTAGTTTCATTTTTATTTTGTCATCACAATAATGACTGGATATCTATTATGTATATGGCCCAGTCTCTTATAAGAGGAATAGTGTAAAGAACATGGATCCGTGCCTCTCATTTCATATGCTATCATTTGACATCGGAGAAGGTAGCAAAGCTGCTCTGGACTGTGAACCACAGGTTGGAAGTTCAAGCCCACCTACTACTCAGGAGAAAGATGAGGTTTTCTTCTCCCGCAAAGATGTACAGCCTTGTGGTCAACCAAGTGGTCACTCACTAAATCTTGTATAGTGTAATCTCACTCGGAAACCCTGTACAGGGTTGCTATGTGTTGGAACCCACTCAACAGCACTTAACAACAACAACAATGACTTCCTTAGAATTCCCTGCTTTAATGACACAAGGACATAGGAAGGAAAAACCTTCCCCCATACCAAGAGGTTTGAGAATGGCAACCATAACAGGCTACATTGAAGAAGACACCCATTGTTTCTAGTGCTCTTAAAAGATATTGAGTTGCTTCTAATCATCTCACTGAAGTTTTATTACAAAATTCTATCCATTTGGTTTGGTTCCTTTTCTTCCCTAGTAATTGACCTATTAGGGATATTGATGTTTGATGTCCATTCGATGTCAAGGAGTCCAACTGTCTGCATGATTGTGTATCATTGCTCTGATCCTTTCCAACCACCACAGGAAGAGGGGAAGGGACATTTTAGAGATGTTGCTGAAATAATAAACTGGCTCTTCTCTTCCCTCTCTCCTTCTCACCATGTAATAGAAGAAGCAGGCCAGCTCACTGCAGACTCAGGCATGGTCATGGACAGTGTGGAAGCCGGAGACACTACACCTCCCACCAAAAGGAAGAGCAAGTTCTCAGGCTTCGGCAAGATCTTCAAACCCTGGAAGTGGCGGAAAAAAAAAAGTAGTGATAAATTTAAAGAGACATCAGAAGGTAAAATATTAAGATTTAAATATGTTCTAAGTTAAGGAGTTCCCTATTGAAGTGCCTAACGTTTTCATTCTCTTCCCAAATTGCTATAACCCCCTATTTGAAAACAGAATTAATCTTTTAAAATTGAACAACCAAGTAGTCACTGACTAAGTCTTGTATAGTGTATTCTCACTCCCAGGTTGGTGTTTTGATGGGCTTGAAGTTTGTCTGTGAAGTGGCAAACGTAGTTCTAAACTGTAGCAAATTGAAAATGCTACTTTTCTACTTTGTTCATTTGCCATGCACATACAGTTCATTCATAAATCCTTATTATTTACATTTAAAAAGAAAAAGCTTCCAATTATACAAAGATACCCCTTTTGGAAATAATACTTTCCCAATAGTGCAGAATATGAGAGAAATTGTTTTTAAATTTGAAATTCATTTCCCTGTTCTTTTCTGTCTGAATCATAGAAATTTGAACCAATTTATTTTTTTACTTATAGTGTTAGAGTGCTAAGAGTAAAGCCAACCTTTACCTGCCAAATTTCTTAGTGCTATTTTCCAATTTGATGTTAGTTCTAGAGCGAAAGATATCTATGCGAAAACCGAAAGAAGAGCTGATTAAAAGAGGGGTTCTGTTGGAGGACCCTGAGGAGGGTGAGTTTGCAAATGAACAGCTCGTGCCTGTCTCTGTTGTCTTTAAGCAATTCTGACTAGATGTTCAAAACTTCTTTCTTTGCCTTTTTTCCCCCTGCTTTTGTTCTTGTTGCTGTTGTGAAGGACAATCCATCTTTTTTTTTTTTTAATTTCTGTTCACCCTTTCCTCCAAGTGTCTACTTTATCTGGCTGTGGTCTTCTACTCTGAAATTGAGTACTTGGTAAAGGATCACTGGGTAAACATTCCTGTCCCTCTGTACATCCTTAGCATCGAGCCAGCTACAGCACTGTGGGTCTTTTACTTGTCTATCATAAAGATCATATTTTGCTGATTTAATATTGCCAAGACTTTCTCCACTGTGTAACTCTTATGAAGCAGCTTATCCTAAGATAAGACGTTGGTTGCATTGCATGTCTCTTCATTCTCTTTTGGAGAATGGACAAAAGTAACCAAACAGATAGAGTATGGTATTTTGGGGGTTTTGAATCTTGTGAATGCATTGCCTGTTCATAAAATTAAATAGTGTATAGCTATATTAATACTAGGAGTCCTGGTGTGGCACTGTTAGGATAAGCATTGAACTTCTTAAGGTCAGCAGTGCAAACCTACCAGCCGCTCCCTAGAAACCCTTGATAAGGGCCGTTATGAATCAGAACTAACTTCATATTACTTAACAACAACAGATTATAACTAAGCTGAGAAACATGTTGAAAGGACAAATATTAGAATGTTATTAGCACTGACTGCCTCTGGAGGTTGGGACAGGAATGTGATTAGGGCATTTTCTTAATATCAAGTTATCCATGACTCCCCTTTACAGTAGGACATAAAATCTACATAGTTAGGTGGTTAAGTACAATTATAATTTCTCCATTAAAACATTTTGCACCCCACTTTTAATTGTGAAATATATGTAGAAAACATTGTAACCATTTGTCTCTTGCTTTGTTCATGTAACCATTCCTATCTCCATGCCCTTTCCTGTCTCTCACTTTTCTTGCTCATTGTCACAAGTCCCCCACACTACGATTTTATTTTTTCCACTTTGCTCAGTTTCTTTTGCCCTGCTCTTGAACCAAGTTGTTTTTAGTTTGCAAGATTCAAAGGCTTAATTGATAAATGAGCTGCAGCCATTGAACAGGATGACCCTCTGGCACCAGAGAATTGACCTGAATTTTTTTCTACATCAAGGGATGGGCCTTGGATGCCTTATTTATAAATTCATGTCTCCCATTAAGGACTAAAAGCAGTGATTAGCTCCTCTTTATGTTCAAATATGACACTTAGCTTAGTTATGGTTCTAACTTGACTATATTATAAAATACTTAATGGATTTTCTGAGGTGTTGGGGGCATTCATAGACACTGAAGCCAGGCAATATTTCTACTTCACTGCTAGCATTGCAGAAAGTATTTGCATTAAAAATGATACTTCAAAATAGACATTCTTGATTAAGTAACTTGAAATATAACAGATCACTTTTGCATGTATTGTACCAGTATGAGCTGAGTAGAAACTGTTTAATAATATATCTTAAACTATCACTATTTGGTTACTAAAATTAGCATTCTTTGTTTAGTCTAGAAAGTCTGTTTTTCATTGAAGCTGAACTATGTTAATATAAGCAGTACCTGCTTCTGTGGTATAATTGTTGTCATCTTGCCCCACCCCTTTTTTAAAATAAGAAACTAGAGCCTACATGGCATAGTGTGTTATGTGATGGTTACTAACCAAAAGTTCAGCAGTTTGAATCCACCAGCCACTCCATGGTAGAAAGAGGAGACTTTCTGTTCCTATAAAGATTTACAGCCTCAGAAACCCTTCACAGGGTCACTATGAGTCGGAATCAACTTGATGACTATGAATCAACCTCTCTTATTTCTCACCTACATTCTAAACTTAGCTCATTATTGGTTTTCCTTTATAATCCATCTTCCTCCTACCTCTCAGGGTTAACCTGTCAAAAAGATGAATCAGATCAAGTCTGTCTCCTACTTATAAATCTTTGATGACTTCCTGTTACCTACAAGATTCAGTCCAGGCTCCTTTATAGCCTGACCTTTTGCCTGCCTTTCCAGCCCCATCCATAACTATTTCTTATGTGCACCCTATTCTCCTGTCAGAATAATTGTTGTTCTTAAGTGCTTTCAAGTCAGTTTTGACTCATAGCAACCCTGTTTAGAGTTTACAAGGAGCAGCTGGTGAGTTTGAATCACTGACCTTGTGGTTCAAACTGACTTTGTGATCCAGTACTTATCCTACAGCACCACACCATAATTGTCGTTGTTATTAAGTGCCATCGAATCAATTCCGACTCATAGCGATGCTGTGCAGGGTTCCCAAGGAACGGGTTTGAACTGCCCATCTTGTGGTTCACAACCCAGTGCTGATCCTACAGTGCTACACCAGAAATTTGCACCATAATTACCAACCCCCAAATATGTCAAATAGTTACATACTTTACATATGCTATTCCTTCTTTCTAGACTGTCTTTTCATATTGTCATCAATGTGATGACATTCAAGACCCCAGATATCATCCTGTGAATTCACTTTTTCTAACTGCACTCTCACCCCAAGGAGAATTGCTTCTTCTTTATTCCTACCAGTTCTCTATACATTATAGCTCTATTTTAGGGACATTTAACACTGTAATTACTTGTGTATTATAATTACTTGTATATTATAGTTATTTTTATATTATAAATATATCTTACTCATCTAGGTGTGGCACTGTAAGTAGGATAAAGCACTGGACCGCAAGGTCGATTTGAATTGCATGGTTGGTGGTTCAGACCCACCAGCTGCTCCTCAGAAACCCTATACAGGGTCACTGTGAGTGAGAACTGACTCAATGGCACTTAACAACAGCAACAGCAAAACACTTGGTATATGATAGGAAATCAAATGTTTATTGAAGAGAGAGAGATTATTAAATTAAATTAATCCAAATAATTCAGACGCAACATCAAGGAATGAATGAAATTCAAGATCACCAGCTTTTCTTCCTGTATGATAAACCAGTTCCTTCCATTTAGTCTTGTCTTTTGGACCTTCCAGGCAGTGAGGATTCAGGGAAGTTGAACCATGCCATGCTAAAGAATGGCCATACCACCCCCATTGGAGTTGCCACATCTGCTAGTGCCATCCAAGTAGAAGAAGAGCCCGGACGAATAGCAAGTCTTAGGAAGCCTACTCCAGAAGAGGACTCAAAGAAACGACTAGGTAAGAAACTTTGGATTTTGAGTTTAAGAGCCATGTAACAATCACTCTCATTTACCTGAGGAGTTTTCAAGAGAAGAAAGAAAAATAAAATTAGAAGGAATTATGTTTTCTACTAGCGACTGCTCAACTCATTTGTGAGTCTCAGGGAAATAAGAGGATGTCAAATATCAGATACCTATAGGACTTTTTCAGGCTATACATACCTCTTCCTCTAAATAAGAGACTCTGATGTACCTACTCAGTAGGCTCTTATATGAAGAAGTACTACTACAGTGAACCTCTTACTGATTAGAAAAGGGTCAGATATTCCAAAAGTGCATTGAGGGTAGAAACTTGGAACTAATCTACAAATTGAATAATTGGTGAGGCTGAAAATAAGTCTCTAGATACACTAGCTTCTTCAGTCTTTTTGATCTCTCTCTCTTTTAAAATCACATCTGTTTTTACACAGGCTCAACTGGAAGCCAACCTCATTCTGAAGCAGACTCTGTTCCTGAGAGCATACCCAAACAACCTTTACTTCCCCCCAAACGACCCCTGTCCTCTTCTCATGAAGCAAATGAAAGGCAAGCAAAGGATGCCGCTTCCTCCAGCAGTGTGACAAGACCCTTCTCTTCCTCCACCTCTGCCTCCACCACCACAGCTGCTGCCACCACTACTGCCATAAACCTAGCAAAGACTGTGACTCCCTCTGCCACCCCTTCTCCAGCACCCAGGACTCTGTCTGCTGTTCCTACCAGCACTAACACTACTGCTACCCCAAGCCTGGCCCATTCAGTCCCTGCTAAGCAGCCCCCTGTTCCTCCTCCTAAACCGGCTCACAGGAATAGCAATCCTGTCATTGGTGAGTCTTCAGGCTTCTGTTGTGTTGTTTTGTGGTGTGTTTTGGATGGTTAGCTTATTGGATAACTAGTCAATATTGGGGAGCACATTGGCTTCACAGGATAAACTTTGGACTGCAAGCTAAAAGGTCAGTGGTTTGAACCCACCAGCCATTCCACAGGAGAAAGATGAGGCTTTCTGCTCCAGCAAAGATTTAAAGCCTCAGAAACCCTTTACAGAGTTGCTATGAGTTGAAGCTGACTCCACAGCACTTAACAGCAGCAACAGTAGCACAATATTAATTTGGTCTGAAAGAGAATTCTCCGTATCTCATCTATTTGAAAATGTCCTCAATATGGGGGACTGTTTTGAAAATGAAAATTAATGAAGACAGGTTGAAGTCAAATGTCACTGAAATTAGATACAAGTGTGAGGCCATTCGTGTATATTTTCCTGTAACAGGTTTCTGAAAAACTGTGTATGGTTGGAGGACTGGATAGGTAAAACAGTATGTTTGACCTGCATGGAATTGTCTGTGCCACTTGCTGAAAGGGGCAAGGCAAATTCTGCAAATGGAAACTTTGTTTAACCCACTTAAAACCAGCAGTGCCTTTCTTCAGCATAAAGGATGATTGTGTATTTTTGATTCAGTGTCTAACATAGAACCTTCATGGTGAACAGCAGATGATATGATTTAAATTGCTCTGATAAAATCAGGCCTTATCATGGGAGAGTTAAGGATGCTATTCTTAATAAATAGTAGAAGAAAGAAAGTAATCAGTAAATTGTATGTGTTAGTGGATTTTTGTACTTGCCTGCATGTCCTGTTTAGGTCTATATTCTGTACATACACACATAGTTTCTGAAAGGAATTTTCAAGAAAAGAAAGAAAGGTAGACTAATGCCTGTTTCAGAACTAGTGAAAATGGCCAATATTTAATGTAATTTTTTTTTTTTTCAGGAAAAATGATACCAGTACTACTTAAAGTTCTTAAAGTTCTTGTTACTGATTGAATGGAGGAATTTTTTTTTTAAGTCTTGTTAAATGGCCAAAACTACCAAGTTGGGCGGGGTGACTAGAACCTTGAAAAACAGGCTTAGAATTCATTGTGAGTATGACAGACAGGTTGGAGTAGCTTGATAAAAACAGGAAGAAGATTATTATTATTATCACAGCCATGGATGGATAATGCCATATTGACTTATCTCTGAGGAACTTGAAGAGCTTTCACATACTTATTTTCAAAACCTCCTTGTGAAGTAGGAAATTGATTTTATCTGTTATATAGATAGAGCAATTAGAACATGAACAAGTTGTGACTCACTTACAGTTGTGGAGTTAGTGAGAGACAGAAACTGAACACAGGCTTTTCAACTCTGTTGTTAAGTCAAACTTGTACTTTCTGAGCTAGTATTCTCAAACTATTCTGTAAATGGGTGTTCTCATTAAAACAAGTTTATACACACACATATAACTGCCACCACCACCCCCTTAGTTTCTGATTCTGTAAGTCCGAATTTAGAAATTCAAACCTGTTGTCATGGAGTCAGTTCCTACTCACATTGACCCTAAAGGACAGAGAAGCACTCCACAGAGGTTCCAAGGCTGTAAAGCTTTCCAGAAGCAGACTGTCACATCTTTATCCCATGGAGTGACTGGTGGGTTCAAACCACAGACCTTTCAGTTAGCAACCCAGTCTGCGCCACCAGGCCCCTTTCAGTCTGAGATTGTTGTTGTTGAGTACCATCTAATTGTTTCCAAGGAGGAGTAGGTGGTGAGTTTGAACCGCTGAACTTGCAGTTCAAAAGCAGTTCAAACCATCCTTGCTGTCACCACACCAGTCTGGGATAGTACCTAAGAATTTGCATTTCTGGAAAGTTCCCTGTTACTGCGAATATTGCTACTTTGGGGACTATACATTGAGAAGCACTTCTCTAGGCCACTTCTCTTACTTGTTCAAGGTAAGGAAAAATATACAATAATGCCTTGGATTAAGTTATCGAGGCCACTCTTGGCTAAGGTGAAAATCCCAAAACAGTAGGTCTTGTGACTGAAGATATCAACGTCAATCTTAGACTGATTTGTAACAGAAAGGGGGAAACAATAGGATAGTTCACAGAATTTTTATTCAAGTTAAATAGATTTTATTTAAAGAACTATCCTTTATTTTGAGATGATTACTTTCCTAATATTTTAGTATTAAAATACTGTGTCTTTCAAGAAAGGATGATGATTCTAGGTGGTTTATTTCATAGCAGACCTTACTTGATAATATCAAATTTTGACAACTTGTAGTTGGTTGAGAAATTATTTTTTTAATTAGTTCATCAAGTTCAAAAGTTTGGAATTCAGACTTTAGACAGTGGTGCTGTCTCCTAAAAGGCATAACATGGAATATTGATTAAGACTAAGGAAAGACCACAATAAATAGTTGAATGGTGGTGGTGATGGTGTGCTGTGAAGTTTGTTCTGACTCATAGCAACCCTGCATAGGGTTTCCGAGGCTGTAAATCTTTACAGGAGCAGAAAGCCTCATCTTTCTCTTGTGAAATGGCTGGTAGTTTCGAACTGCTAACCTTGAAGCTGGCAACCTGACTCGTAACCACTATGCTACCAAAGCTCCTTAAATAGATGAATAAGTGAAGGGAATTTGAAACCCCATCTAGAAACATTCTGACTTTTTTTTCCACAGAACTATAGCCAGTTTTTGTTACCAGATTATGTGTGCCAGAGTTCACTTCCTTGAGAGCTTGATATATATGCTTCTTAACAACTCTGAAATCAAACCTCAAAATATCTTTTGCTGATCCTAAAATTCGTGTCAGAATTTGTGTGTGTGTGTGCTTGCAATATTCTTCTATAAAGTCCTTTTTAAATTTGACTTATGATTGTTGTTGTTGTTAAGTGCCGTAGAGTGAGTTTCGACTCATAGCAACCCTTTAAAGGGTTTCCAAGGGAGTGGCTGGTGAGTTTGAACTGCTCACCTGGTGGTTCTAACCAACCTTGCTGTCCAGTGGGTTATCCTGCTGTACCACACCAGGGCTCCTTACTTTTGATAATTAACACTGAAACATTATCAGATTAGCTAGCCTTTAACTTTGAATACCCCCAAGGGAATGGGATTCTTTGGAGGCATTCAAAGACAAGTAAATTTTTATGTCATGGAAACTTGAGGTGCTGTTGTATAGGAAAGACGTATGGGACTATTTGAGTACACTGGCTAGACTGAAATAAGGAGTTTGAGTGTAGGCTTAGCAATTGGTGATCAAGGGGAACTACTATGAAATTACTTTGCAAGGTTGGCTCCTGCATCATGTGATGATCCACTTCTTACAGGCCTTTTGGAGTCAGCCATACTAATTTTGATGAAACAGTACCTGAGTCAGTGTGGGTTTGGGGGAATACATATGGTCATAATACCAAGCAAGAACCTCTAGTCTAATATGCATTAGATAGATGTACCAGACCTATACAGAGCATTGATATACTGATGGAGGAAAGGGTTGCCCTACAATCAGGAAGCCCTTAGCGTAGTGGTAAATGAATATTATGGGGGTTGATGTACAAAGTGACAAGAGGTGTGGACACCTCTTGTGGTATCCAGAAGATGAGTAATAGCCTCATACAGTCAGTACACCTAGGAGCTAGCGATGAGTCCATTCCAGTTTGAAAGATGAGGGGGACAAGTCATCCAATTTCTGTGACTTCAATTTTTTCTTTTGTAAAATAGTAAAGATTTTAATCTCCCCTGTCACCTCAGATGGGGAGCACAGTAGCTCCATAGTGTAAGCATTGGACTATGAACCACAAGGCTGGCAGTTCAAGCCTACCACTGCTCTGCAATAAAATGATGAGACTTTCTGTTCCCACAAAGATTTAAAGCCTCAGAAACCCTATACAGGGTTGCTGTGAGTCAGAACTGACTCAACAGGCACCTAACAACAACAATCACTTGAGGTGGTTATAAGGAGAATATGAAGTCAGTGATAGAAAAGCATTTTGATTTCTTCAAAAGTCTTTGTTTTTTCTATACATCAAAGATTTCATTACTGGACAGTTTCACAATACAGAGCAGAGGTATCTAAATATCATTCTTTACCAGAATATGATAACAGTGCCCAATAGTGTTTGTTTTGTTATTGCTGTCTGCATGTTTGCAAATTGTTATGGAGTAATATTATGCACCTGACCCAAGCCATGGTATTTTCAATAACCTCATATGCATGTGAAAGCTGGACAGTAAATAAGGAAGACCGTAGAAGAATTGATGCTTTTGAGTTATGGTGTTGGAAGAGAATATTGAAAGTACCATGGACTGCCAAAAGAACCAACAGATCCGTGTTAGAAGAAGTGCAGCCAGAGTGCTCCTTGGAGGCCAGGATGGCCAAACTTCTTCTCTCTTACTTCAGACATATTGTCAGGAGGGACCAGTCGCTGGAGAAGGATACCATGTTTGGTAACGTGGAGGGTCAAAGAAAAAGAGGAAGATGGACTGACCAAGTAGCAGCATCGATGTACTCAAGCATGGCAACAATAGTGAGATTGGCCCAGGATCCGATAGTGTTTCTGCTGTGCATAAGGTTGTTATGAGTCGGTACTGACTCAATGACACCTAACAACAGCATTATACAAAGAACTTTAAATTCCTAATTTTTCTGTCTGTATTCATATTAGCTTTATCTACAACAAGATCAAGTCATAAATGTCATATTTATTGTCATTTGTTTGTTGTTATACGCTGTGGAGTTGGTTCCCACTCGTAGTGACCCTGTACTGGGTTTCCAAGGCTATAAATCTTTATGGGAGCAGAAAGCCTCGGACTATTATTTATGACTTGATCTTGGTATAGATAAAGTTAATATGAATAAACTCAGAAAAATTAGGGATGAGTTTTTTCTGTTGTCATGCCAGGAGCCCTGGTGTGGCGTTGTAGGATAAGCACTAGGTTGCTAACCACAATGTCAGTTCAAACCCACTAGCTGCTCCTCAGAAACCATATAGAGGATCACTATGAGTCAGAACCTACTGTATGGCACTTAATAACAGCAACATTTTCATAGCAAATAATTTTTTTTAATTCTCATTAGAGTGTTATGGTGGTAATCTTCTAATGCTCTTATCCATTCATCATGTTTTCTACATAAATAAATTTTGTTTTAAGATGAGAAATCTTGGGAATGGCAGAAACATGAAATTATTTAATTTACCTGAAAGATGGACTTTAATTCAAAGTGTGAATTTCATTAAGTTCTAGATTGTAAAGTCATGTTAAATTGAGATGTTGCTCTCTCTTCCAGCTGAACTGTCCCAAGCAATAAACAGTGGTACATTATCAAAACCATCCCCTCCCTTACCACCTAAGAGAGGAGTTCCATCAACCTTGGTACCCACCTCAGAGTCTGTTGCTACTACTGCCATCACAAAACCACCAAGTGATCAAAGAGAGAAGAGTACATGCTCTGTGGGCTCCATACCACTGCTGATGATTCCACCTCCTTCTCCATCCCCCCCGCTGCCAACTCATGTGCCTCCAGATCCCCCACAGTCCCCTCAAATTCCCTCTAAGACTTTTCAGGTTGTGCCAGAAATTGAGTTTCCACCTTCTGTAGAACTACCCCAAGAGGTTTCCCAGCAGGAAGATCAGAAAAAGGAAATACACAAGAGGATGTTGGAGCATAGCTCTGGGGAGCCCCATGCACCACCTAGGCTGCCCTCACTTCCACTGCATATTCGAATCCAGCAGGCCCTGACTAGCCCACTGCCTATGACGCCTCCCTTGGAGGGCTCTCACAGAGCTCATTCATTGCTCTTTGAGAACAGTGACAACTTTTCTGAAGACAACAGTACCCTGGGTCGGACCAGGTCACTTCCCATCACTATTGAAATGCTAAAAGTGTGAGTACCTTTAAAATGTGCTTCTGGCTTCCCCATTCTTTACTCTAGGTAGCTCTCCTTGGAAAACAGTACTTATAAAAAGAAAATGTGAGTACATGTAAAGTATTTAGATTTTTTTGTGGGGCATGGATAGGAGTAAGGGTTAAGGTAGGGACTATAGCTAGGTCTAAGCTAGGCCTAGGACTTGATTTAGTGCTAAGACTAGGGTTAGTGTGAAGGGTAAGGGTTGGGCTAGACGCTAGGATAGTGTAGTTTTACAATTAGGATTTTTCTTTCTTTCTTTTTTTAAAAAAACTATTTTCCTCTTCCTTTGGAAGTTCTGTAACTACATTATTCTTTTTTCTTTGTTGCTGTTGTTGCAACTGTATCTCTGGATGTCTATTGTAGATCTGTTTTTCTAAGTGATATTGTCCTATGTATTAGTCACTGGTTGTTGTCTCCTATTGTTGGTTCTCTATCCAAAGAACTCCCTTTAGTATTTTTTAATAAGGTTGGTTTGGATTTTACAATTTCTTTTAATTTCTGATTGAAATGACCTGATTTCGTCATTATATTTGATAGATAGCTTTGCTGGATATAAGATTCTTGGTTGGCAATTTTATCCCCCATCTTTTATATGTCATCTTTCCTGCATGGTTTCTGTTAACAAATCAGAGCTTAGTCTTAATAGGTCTCCTTTGTAGGTAACTTTACATTTTTCCTGAGCTGCTCTCAGGATTTTTTCCTTGTCTTTTGTTTTTGAAAAGTTTGATTACAGTATGCCTTAGTGTTTTTCTTTTAGAGTCTGTTCTGTTTGGAGTTTGTTCAGTTTCTTTAATGTCTTCTCATTTTTCATGGTGTTAGAGAAGTTTTCTAACAACAACTCTTGTACAGTATTTTCTATGGTTTTTTTTTTGTTGTTGTTGTTTTTGTCTCTTCCTGCTCTGGAATTCCTATCACATGTAAGTTACTTCTCTTGATATAGTGTCTCACATAAATCTTAGACTTTCTTGAGATTTTTTTGTTTTCTTCTGATTGTTCCTCTAGCTGATGAGTATTAAGAAATTTTTCTTCAAGCTCAGTAATTTGGCTTTCCCTTGATTCAATTCTTTTTCTTTGCCCTTTCAACATATTACCTATTCCCGAAGTCTTAGCATTAATCTTCTTACTTGCTAATTGCTGTTTTTTTATGTTTCCCATTTTTCTCAATTATTTTTTTAGTTTGTTTCCTGACTTTTTTCCCATAGTTTTTCTGTTTTCCTTTACTTTATTGGTAGTTTTCTCCATCATTCTCTCAATCCAATTAGTTGTTTAATTAGCATTCTTTTAAATTCTTTATCAGGTAGTTCCAGGACCATTTCTGATTTTATATTTTCTGACTCTGTATTTTGGTCACTTGTTTGAGGCACTCTGCCTTGTTTCTTTGTGTAATCTGAAATTATCTGTTTTCTCTGAGACATTGAGATGCCATGTTTATATTCAATTGATTGTTGTATATTGGTGTATTCTCAGGCACTCACCACATGTCTTTTGGTGGATGTGATAAGAGACTGGAAGTGTGAATGCAGTTCTCTATGTAGTGTAGTTCAGAGCAGAGACTGTACAAGAGGGGGTGCCACTGGCCTTTGGGTTGGTGAGGGTAGATTGTCCACATCCCCAGCTACTAGGGAGGGTACCAGGAACAAAGGAGAATTGTACCCCGTTGCTGCTGAATTGCTAGCCTTGTCCTATTCCTGATGGCTGTGCCACTCCATGCCAACCCACAGTCTGCCCAATTGCTTCTTTCACTGCTCCAGATCAGTTTCCTCTTCCAGTCAGCACTCAGTCCACCTGTCTGTCCCATTATCTGATGCTTAGGATTCCTGGATAACCATCTGTATCTGGTTCACTTTGTTGTAGAGGATCAGTTCAGTGAATATACTTACTCTGCCATCTTGCCCTGGGACCTCTAGAATCTGACTTTTTTTTTCTTCTATTATTTTTTCCATAGCAGAGAGTTCCATGATGACATAAAAATATTTATGTGAAAAATAAAACCACAAGTTTTATATGCTACAAGACAGACAGTGTGATATGGTGCTTACAAACATTCACCTGAGAGTAAAATAATCCTGGATTCAAATCCCAACTTTACAACTTACCTAGTAGCTTGCACTAGTCTAAATTACTTAACTTTCTCCTCTTTAGTTGTCTTATTTGTAAATGGGAACTATACTCCTCTCATAGGCATTAGTGCCTGCCATACAAGCTTGATAGAGAAGAAGTAAGGGAAGTCTAGAGAAAAAGAAGTTACTTCTTTTTTCTAGCCTTGAGCTGGAACTGATCTTATTCCCTCCATCAGCCCTAAATACTGAAACTGTTCACACCAAAACTGATTCTTATGCTTACTTTGTCCTTTCATGACTCACACAAATTATGACTAAACTTGACACTTTTTGATAGATTGAAGAGACTAAAATTATAAAAATAACTGTTGCAGGGTTCTATATTTGTTTTGCCATCATCTTTGACATTTGTTTTGTTTTGTTTAAATGTTTTATTGTGAATTATGTGATAGTTTACATGGGAGAACATTAGTTTTATATTCATTCTATCATATATCATTTCATTGCCATGGTTATAATCCCCTCCATGCATCATCAGCCAACCAAAGGGTATACACTATAAGCCTGCACCCCAGTCGTCAGCACACAGCCCCTGTCCCTCTCTGGATCTAAAGTCCCCAGCTGCTTCATCTCTCCACATCATCATCTCTGCCTCCATCTCAGGCATTACTGCTTCTCTAGTAAGGGTCCCACTCTTGGCTCTTCTCCATTGATGGTCCCAGGGACCTCCGCTCTTAGACTGAAAAGTTAATCACTCCCCTCCTTGCTATAAAATGTCTACCTTTGCATTTCCAACCCTCACAATCAGTCCTCATAACAATTATTCACTATTGTATCACAAGAGCCCTATCTGCATTTCCTTTCATCAGTTCCGCCTAGACAGATTGGGAACTACTCAGTGGAGATTCTACCTTCCTCCACACCCTCTGGATCTAGGTTCCCTCTTCAAAGCTTGTAAGCCAGTAACTTCTTGCCTTTATAGCCTTCCCACCCCCATTTTGGGTAGCCAATGTCCAAGATGCCCATCTCTGTCTACTCTGTGTATGGAGGGGCTGGGAATGATCCTTGATGTAAAGATTTGTTCCCTCTTTTGAGCTACTGCATCCATAGGTGTAGGTCAAGTTAATCAAATTGTATCAGATTACTCTTTTTTTCCTCTTCTTTCTTCTTCTAGTTGAGCTCTGATCACCCAAGTCATTGAAGCCAGGTCAAGTGGGTATTATCTGCAAGTGTGGGTGTTCTTGTGCATATGCCCTCTCTTCTTATCAGCTGGACGCTTCACTCTCCACTCTAGTCCTCTGTGGCTATGTCACTGACTCTGGGCCCAAGGGTCCCCAGGTCTTGCCACACTGCTGGCCAACCAGGTCTCCACCAGCATTCACAGGAGTCTATTGAACGTTGTAGGGCTTAGCTCACTGCTTCGTTGCTGTTATCTTTGACATTTTTGAAGTTAGAACTAGACCCTAGATTGTAGTCTTTTACTCTGGAATGTAAAGAGGAACATTAGTTTTCATCTTTACTTCTCTGTACTCCCTGAATTATTGTTGTTGTCAAGTGCTGTCAACTCATAGTGACCTCAAATAGGATTTCCAAAGCTATAAACCTTTATGGGAGCAGAGAGCTTCATCTTTCTCCTGTGGAGTGGTTGGTAAGCTTGAATCACTAACCTCATGACTTGCAATCCAGTGCTTATCGACAGAGCCACCATGCTCCCAAATTATGTTATCATTTTGTCCCAGTCCACTGTTAAACCAAAGGAAAATAGATTAAGTATATTATTTCAGTCTCTTTCATGACCTAGATACAGTGCTAATTGCTGTACAATCTTCTCATTTATGCAAGCAAAACAAACTTGTTTCTCAAATGTACTCATCAAGGGATAGCTCTTTAAATTAATAGTTGCATTAAAAATTATTCAAGTTAAAGGAGAGAATTATAAATTATTTTATTCATGAAGTTTTCCATAGTTCTTCTTTAGTTATTTGCCTTTAGAATCAAGTTATACTCTTTGTTTCTGAAAGGAAAGTATAATTATGTTAATTTGTTAGTCCAGACGATGAAGAAGAGGAGGAGCACACCCACCCACCTACATTCAGTGAAGAGCTGGCACCTACCTCAGTCACTCCTGAACTACCACAGTGTTTGCAGGAGGAAGAGAAGGAGAGTGACTCTGATTCAGAGGGTCCCATTCGGTACCGAGATGAAGAGGACGAAGATGAAAGCCAAAACAGTAAGAAAGGGAGGGAAAAGCAAAAGAGAAAGTTCTTTTACAGATAAAGCTATTTGCTGGTCTCAGCAAGCTTAAGATGAATGGAAACAGGTACCCTCTCCCATTGAGTTATCTGATTGGCTGGTTTTAGAAGCCACTGTGAAGGACTTGACCCTACTGTCATCTTACTGTTATACCTTGTCAATGAGAGACAGTCAAATAGATTGCTTCTTCTAGATTAAAAACTATTCACCTTGATGGTATTAAAAAATATGCAGTAGAGGAAAGCTGGCAAAGGGGTTATGTTGAAAAACAAAAGTGATGTTTTCTTTCAGTCTAATGACTTATATTCATGAGGCAAAAGGAAAAAAAAATGCTCATACACACAAATCTTTCTGAATACAAGAGTCCTGATTTCTAACTATAGGAAGGCACCTTTAAAGGCAGGTATATTATGAGGTGTTTTAGTGCCAAATAAACATTATTATATTTCAAAGAGATATCCTGTGCATAGATGATTTCTCCTTTAGCAATTCTAAGGGAAACAAACAGAGAACAGGTAAGAGAGAAGATAGTGTTTGCCCATCTGAGAATCTGCTTCAACAGGTTTTTAGATATCTTCAGCTTACCTCTCACCAATGTTTTAGTGTATCCTTTGAGGCCAAGTACAATGTTGGGAAGTTATGTTAGGTTTATTCAGACTCTAGTCTGGCTCCAAGCGAGGTTAAACCTTTGACTTCAAGCCTCAAGCTGCTACATTTTTGTTCTCTCCTTCTGCAAAGGTGCTCTGGCCAATAAAGTGAAAAGGAAAGATACACTGGCAATGAAGTTGAACCACAGACCCAGTGAACCAGAACTAAACCTGAATTCATGGCCCCGAAAAAGCAAAGAGGAGTGGAATGAAATACGACACCAAATTGGGAACACACTGATCCGGTATGTTGTTTGGAGATTGATTTGACTTTTAAGTTTTAGAAGTAATATAATTTCTTTGCAAGCTTTTTAATTGCAATTGAGTGAAGGTTTACAGAAGAGAAATCATCAGTTTTACATTCAACAAATCATATACTTTGTTTCATTTCAATCATTGCATTCCCCTCCGTGTTAACATCACTTACCCTCTCCCTTCCTGTGATTCTTGTTTCTCTTCTTTCCTTCTCTCCCAACCCCTCTGAATTTTGTTATTAGTGAAATGCTGCCCTTTGGATCTTGAATGACTGACCATCCTGTGGTGTGCTTACCTCACTAGTTTGGTCGTCCCTTTTTATACTATCTAATACTTGACTAGAAATTGAGCCACGAGGGTGAGTTCCATTCCAGACTTGAAGGATGTTCAATGACCACAGTCTCTGGTTCCTCTAATCTCTTTCTGACCAGTAAACCTAATCTATTTTTGTTGCACATTTTCTCCCACTCTATCCAGGACCTTCCAATGTGATCCATTTCAGAGCAGTTGGTAGTGGGAGCCAGGCACCATCTAATTCTCCTGTTCTCAGGATCAGTCGTTGAGACTGATAGTCACATGTTCCATTGGTCCATTGGAGTAATTGATTCCAAGCATCTTCATTTTTCATCACTCTTTCCTTCACACAGGGAGAGACCAATAGTTGTACTTAGACGGCCACTCATGAGCTTTTAAGATCCCAATAGTTAATCACAAAAGTAGGATGAGTATAATTTTTTATAGTACATGTTGGACACAGTTGAGTATTTTCTGTGAACTTGGCGATAAAAGAATTAGATAGTACTCAAGCTTTAAACCATATGGTTTTGCATAAGTATCTAGAAAAGTCAAGTGGTTCTCAGGACAGCAAGACTTTTCTGTCACTTTTTTAATCTGGTTCCTCAACTATCAGGTGCCAATCCAGTAAAAGATTCATATTTTTTATTGTATTTTTTCATACATTCTATGTAACTGCCTCCTTTCAATGTGTTAGTGTATTTTTCAAATCAGCTGGAACAAAAAAGGAAAGGAAAGACCAAATGTCAGCCAACTTCCCGTGGAATCTAAGTATATAGACAGGTGTTTCTCCCACTCACATGTTTCTTCTGATGGGCAAAGGAGATAGAACTTTTGACATTTCCTTATAAAATAATTAACTGAGAATGTTCATTATTTACAATATATTTTCTTCTCGTACCGTAGACACCTGGCTTTGCTGTATATGTTGTGTTTTCTTCCAGTAGACTTTTTTTGGGGTCCTAAAACCATTCTTTGCAACTTTTTTATTATCATCATATACAAGGTGGCTTCAAACAGTGAAAAAATTGACTTAGAAGACAGTCCACCAACTTTCTGAAGCCCACCCCTTCTTACAGTTGATCTTTGAACATTGGAGGTTTAAAATGTGCAGTTCCAGTTCTACACTGACCTACGATCTACTCAGAGATGATCAGCATCACTCACCATTTTAACTTGTACTCACAACACTTGAGTACAGCTTAAAACAGTGAGCTCATCATCGTAGCAACAGGGAAATAGTGGCGTATAAGTGGGCCCATGCAGTTCAAACCCATGTTGTTCAAGTATGGGGGAGGTCAGCACCCCTAACCTCCACATGGTTCAAGAGTTTATTATAATTTGTTTATATAAAATATCCAGAACAGGAAATTAACAGAGACAGAACGTGTGTAGGTGCCATGAACTAGGAGGAGGTCTTTTTGGGGTGATGAAAATGTTCTGGAATTAGACAGTGATGATGGTTGCACTGTCTTGTGAATATGCTTTAAAAGGGTGAATTTTATGGTGTATAAATTTTAACTCTATTTAAAAAAATAATCAACCTTGACATACTGTCTTGGAATAGAGAGAAGGATGTGAGTGATGGTCATACCTGTTGGCTCCATTCCTTTCCATGAAGAAGAAACCCTCAAAAGGATGTTTGGTGAAATAAGATTTAACCTAGTAGCCTATAGATTTAAAAGGAAACATAAGGCTATCATTTCTATGAAAGGGTTTTTCTTAAGCATAATGATCAGCCTGTATGACCTCTGTGGTCCATCTATTGTTTAAATTAAAAAGAGAAATTAGAGGGAAGGGAAGTGGCTGCCTCCCATCACATTTGACAATGTCCACAACTCATAGGATACTGATAGGGAAATTAGTTTGGTTGATGTGCATCTGGGTGTGGTACCAAAAGGTACATCTGTGGGAAGGCTGGGAATGTGGCTCTTTACACTGAAAGTCCAGATACTTAGTATATGTTCTTCTTCTTCGTTTTTTAAAATGTACTTATTTAACATTTAATATTTTATTTTGGAAAAAATTTTTCAAACTTACAGGAACATTTCAAAAATGAACTCAGGTTTAGCCTTCAACTAGATTTGCAAACTGTTAACATCTCCAGATTTGCTGTATCATTGACTGTGCATTCTCTCCGTTCCACACGTTTACATACACACTTGGGTTTTTTTTTTTTCCCTTGAACCATTTGAGAATACATTTCAGATATCATGATTCTTTACTTTTGAGTGTTTCAACATGTATGAACAAGGGCATGCTCTTCTATTTATCATAATGAGGAAATTTAGCACTGATAAAAGAGTATTCTCTTTTATTTAATACATAGTGCTTCACCAGTCATCCCAGTATTATCTTTAATAACATTTTCCATCGATCTGGTATCCAGTCTATGTCTCTTATTGTTGTTGTTTAGTGCTGTTGAGTCAGTTCCAACCCATAGCAACCCTGTATAGGGTTTCCAAGGAGCGACTGGTGAGCTTGAACCACTGACCTTGCACTTCAAATGGCTTTGCAGTTTGGCGCATTAACCCACAGCTCCACACCAGGACTCCATGTCTCTTATAGTCTCCTTTAATCTAAAACAGTTCTTTTGCCTTTTTGTTTCTGTGACATCACTTTTAAAGAGCACAGGCTACTTATTTTGCAGGATACTCCTAAATTTACATTTGTGATTGTTCCTTCTGATGAGATTAAGATTGTGCACTTTCTGCTACTCTCATTTATTTACTCATTTATTGTCTCTCTCACCCTCCTTGGTTTATGAGAACAGGGACCTTGTCTGCCTTCTCCATCACTGGACATACTTTCAGAATCTTGGAAGACACCTTATAGCCTTCAGTTGCTTTATCAGTGGGAAAAAAAATAATTCTCCCTTCTGAACATAACAATTATGATTTGCAAGGGTTTGTGGTTTTTTTCCTAGTATAAAAGTAAATACATGTCTATTTTAGAAAGTTTGGAAAATACAAGAATCACCTAAAATCCTATCATCTATAAAACAAGAGTAAGCAAACTTTTTTGTAAATGACCAGATAGTATTTGTTTTAGAATTTGCAGGCCATATACTGGTACAATCTCTGTAAAATATACATATATATATATATGTTTAACCTTTAAAAATGTAAAAACATTTCTTAGCTTGCAAAAGCAAACCTTGGAATTCGATTTGGTCCTAGGGAGAGGTATAATAGTCTATTCTTTCCCAGCATTTTAATATGCATGTTTTACATAAAACTCTGCTTTGGAGTCAATTCTGACCCTTAGCAACTCTATACAGAGTGTCCAAGACTAATCTTTACATGGACAGCCTCATCTTCTTCCCACAGAGCAGATGATGGTTTTGAATTGCCAGTTTTGCAGTTAGCAGCCCAATGCCACCAGGGCTCCTGATCTTTTACACCGTATATGTATATAGTGGAGTCTAGTGTGACACTGTGGGTTAATGCACTGGACTGCAAAGTTGGTTTGAACCACAAGGTCGACAGTTCAAGTTCACCAGCTGCTCCTTGAAAACCCTATACAGGGTCACTATGGTTCAGAACCAACTCAACGGCACTTAACAACAAATAATAATAGTATGATACAGGGTTTTTTGTAATCAGTTTATCACCAGATAATCTTTGTACACTTATATCCGCTGAGTTGATACAATACCAGAGTAAATAAACAAGTATTGCGACTGGAATCCCAGTTCTGCTGCTGCGCTGCTACTCCTCTTGTCACTCCACTGGTATCACCACTTTCTGTCCTTGGGTTGAGGACGTTCAGTGTGCCAGGATCTAGGCTCTTCTTCAATGGTAGTGATCCCTCCTCCTGCTTCTGAGATGGCTCATTTTAAACCCAACAGGATCATAACACTGAGTCTTCTCACTAGAGTTCCAAGTGTTTATAATCACAGTCCTGTTAACAATCACTCACAAGTGAATCATATGATCCCAGCATATTCCCCCACCTTCTTATACATACCTATCTGGAAAAAATCATTTGGTGGGAATTTACAAAGACTATGACTAGAAGAGACATGAAATAATGCACTAAACTGCAAAAAGTGTCTGTGATTTTGTAGCAATACTTTTGACTTACCCTCTTTAATTAATTTAACCATATCCTTATTATTGCATGTTTAAGTTTTTTCTAATTTTTACTACTTTAATTCATTCTAAGTCAGTGGTTCTCAAACTTCATCATTCATCAAAATAAATGGAGAATACCTTATTCATGAGTCAGAAAACTCACTATTAAAATATCAACAGATCCTACACCCATCACCATGTCAGTGTGTCCCACTGGGGCGGCTTGTGTGTTACTGTGATGCAGGAAGCCATGCCATGGGTATTTTAAATACCAGCCAGGCTGCCCATGGAGGACAGGTTTCAGCGGAGCTTCCAGACCATGGCAAACTAGATAGAAGGAAAGGCAGATGATTTTTGCATGTTTAGCCACTGAAAACCTTATGAATAACAGCGACAGTGCCAGATACAGTGCTGGAAGATGAGCGCCTCAGGGCTGCCTCCTCAGAGTGGAGGTAACCATGATGACACCAATGGAATAAAGCTTTTGAGACCTTCTTATGCCAATGATGCACTACTCAAAATGACCAGAAACAACTGGAGCATGGAATGTATGAAGTATGAATCTAGGAAAATAGGAAATTGTAAAAAAACGGAATACATAAATATCAATATCTTATCCTAGGCATTAGTTGAAATGGACTGAAATTGGCCATTTTGTTTACTATGCCAGGGATAACTGATTCAAGAGGAATAGCATTGTTTCATTGTCAAAAAGGACATTCCAAGATCTGTCTTGAAGTACACTGCTCTCTGTGACAGGATAATATTCATTCGATTACAATGAAGACCAGTTAATATCACTATTTTTCAAATTTATGCACTAACCACTAAAGCCAGTGAAGATGAAATTGAAGAATTCTACCAACTTCTGAAGTCTGAAATTGATCAAGCATGCAATCAAAATTTATTGATAACTACTGGTGATTGGAATGCAAAAGTAGGACGCAAATAGGAAGGATCAGTAGTTGGAAAATATGGACTTGGTAACAGAAATGATCCTGGAGACCACATGAGAGAATTGTACAAGACCAATGACTTCTTCATTGCACATATCTTTTTTAGCCAACATAAAAGGTGACTATACACATGGATATTACCAGATGGAATACATAGGAATCAAAGTGACTACATCTGTGGAAAGAGATGGTAGAAAAGCTCGGTATCATCAACCAAAACAAGACCAAGGGCCCAACTGTGGAACTAACCACATATGCAAGTTCAAGCTTAATTTGAAGAAAGTTAAAACAAGTGTGTGAGAGTCAGAATATGACCTTGAACATTGTTGTTGTTAACTGCCGTCAAGTTGGTTCTGACCCATAGCGACCCTATATAGGATTTCTGAGGAACAGCTGGTGAACTTGAACCACTGACCTTGCAGTTCAAACAGCTTTGCAGTCTGATGCATTAACCCACAGCACCAGGACTCCTTGACCATATCCCATCTGAATTTACAGACATCTCAAGAACAAATTTGATGCATTAGACACTAATGACCAAAGATCAGAAGAGTTGTGGATGGCATCAAGAACATCATACAGGAAGAAAGCAGAAGGTCATAAGAAGAACAGGAAAAAAGTGAAAGACCAAATGGATGTCAGAAGAGACTCTAAAACTGGCTCTCCATCATAGAGATGCTAAAACAAATGGAAGACATGAGGAGGTAAAAAAGCTGAATAGAATATTTCAAAAGGCAGCTCAAGAAGACAAACACTGTAACGAAATGTGCAAAGACTTGGAGTTAGGAAACCAAGCCTCAACTAGCAATATTGAAGGAATCTATGAGCAAAATATTGAATGATGCAGAAAGCATCAAAAGAAGATGGAAGGAATACACAAGAGACATATCAAAAAGAATTGGTCAGTGTTCAACCATTTCAAGAGGTAGCATATGATGAAGAAGAATGATAGAGAAGGAAGTCCAAACTGCACTAGAGGCATTGGCAAAAAACAAAAACAAAAAGCAGGGCTCCAGGAATTGACGGAATATAAATCAAAATCTTTTGACAAACTGCTTCAACACTGGAGGTACTCACTCATCATTCTCAAAAAATTTGACTATCTGATTGGAAGAGAACCAGATTTGTGCCCATTCTAAAGAGCTGTGACAACAGAATGTGAAAATCATAAAACACTATCATTTAGATCATAGTCAAGTAAACTTTGCTGAAAATAATACAAAAACAGTTGAAACAGTACATCAACAGGGTAATGCCAGAAATTCAATCTGGATTCATAAGAGGACATGGAACTAGGAATATCACTGTTTACATCAGCTGGGTCTTGGCTGACCCATTTTTGAACAAGGGGCTACTGAGTGGTTTAAAATCAAGAAAGGTGTGTGCCAGAGTTGTATTCTTTTACCAGACTTATTCAACCTGTATTCTGAGCAAATAATCCAAGAAACTAGATTATATGAAAAAGAATGTAGTATCAGGATTGAAGGAAGACTCACAACTCACTGGCAACCTGCAGTATGCAAATGATACAACCATGCTGAAAGTTTTAAAAACATAGTATTTTAAGTCTTCAGTATAGGTTGCACCTCAAAACAAAAATCCTGAAAGCAAAAATCCTCACCACTGGACCAATAAACAACATCATGATAAAAATGTATAAAAGGTTGACAGTATCAAAGACTTCATTTTGCTTGGATCCATTATCAACCACTTAATGGAAGCAGCAGTCAAGAACTCAAATGATATATTGAATTAGGCAATTCTGCCCACAACCTCTTTAAAGCATTCGAAAACAAAAAGAACGGTGTAAGAACTATAGTGTGCCTGACCCAAGTCAAGGCATTTTCAATTGCCTCATACACATGTGATAGTTATACAATGAATAAGGAAGACTTTAGAAGAATTGCTGTATTTGAGTTATGGTGTTGGAGAAGAATATTAAAAGTATCATGGAGAGGAACAAACAAGATGGTGGATCAGGTGGAAGTGTAGTAAGGCGCTCCATCAGCAACAACACAGAATACCAGACCAAGTAGGCTCAGGGGATGGTGCCAGAACTCTGAACCACATATAAAGGAATATTTAGAAGGTTGGAAGGCTTAAAGCTAGGGAAATTTGTAGCAGAAGCAAGAAATCCAGTACTTTCTAATTCAAGACGCTCAGCTGCTCCCAGAGCCGCCATTTTGGGCGAGACCAGGCGGGGGAAGGATCAGAGCAGCCACTGACGCCTGACAACCGCAGAGATAAAGGTGTGGACATTTTTTTTTTTTTGTATCTGGTCATTGGTCTCTCACTGTCGGCGCACTTCCATTCTGATGATTATAGGGGTGCCTGAGCTAGTGGACTCCCCAGCCCCACCCTCAGGCGGTACTACTACGCATGTGCACAGATCCCCTTGAAATTTAAAGAGACAGTTTCCAATCAAAACCAAACGGCCACAGCTGGCCCTGAACTGTTTATAACTAGAAAAAAAGGCCTGAATGAGGATTGTGGAGCAGGACAGGCAGACTAAAAAGGAAATCGACCAAAAATTAAATCCTGAGCTATGTCACAACAACCAACAGTGGCATCTTGAAATTTCGCAGGAAGAAGAGTAAAAAGGGAAGCCCATCTCCTGATCACATCTACCTGGAGGCAATCAGAAACCATAAAAAATACCAAAATACATACCCATCTAAGTATTAAAGCCACAGATAACCCCTGAATATGCCCAACAAACAGAAGCAGATGACCATATCAGCACATGTCCAAAAATGAGATAAAGTGACTGAGGCAAATGAGCTGGAAGTAGACTTACACTCCGTATTGGAAGATGGACCCTAGGACCCTCAAGGGAGAAGCGCACAAGCAGAATGCAGGACCTTATCCAGAGAAGCAGCTACGCCAGAGACGGAGGCAGAGATGAGGGCATGGAGAGGGGGACTGGCTGAGGATTGGGGAGATTCATGGTCAGGAGGCAGACTTACAGAATGTGCCCTTTGGAGATGTAAATTATTATATATACCTGAGTGGTGGTTTTGTTTTGTTTTTTAAAAAAAGCTAAAGTGCATAGAGAGAAATACTGTTAACTGATGGCACATGGAGGGGATTAAAATCATTGTAATGAAACAAGGTATATGATTTGTTAAATGTAAAACTGATGATATGCCCTGTAAACTTTCACTCAATCCACAATAAAAACCTTTAAAAAAAAAAAAAAGTACCATGGAGTACCAGAAGAACAAACAAATCTATGTCTGAAGAAGTACAGCCAGAATGTACCTTAGAAGTCAGGATAGCAAGCCTTCATCTCTCATACTTCAAACATGTTACCAGGAAGAACAAGACCCTAGAGAAAGGATATCATGCTTGGTAAAGTAGAGGGTCAGTAAAAGACAGAAAGACCCCCAACGAGATGGATTAGCACAGTGGCAACAGCAGTGGGCTCAAGAACAACATCAATTGTGAAGATGGTGTAGGACCAGGCATGTTTCCTTCTGGATCGCTGAGTCGGAACTGACTCAATAGCACCTAACAACACAACAGATTCAACACAATTCCTATCAAAATTCTCCAACAGGCTTTCCTTTTTTTAATTGGCAAACTGATTTTTTAAATTTCTAAAATTCTTTGAAAATACAAAATATGTAGAATAACCAAAATCATGAAAGAAAAAAAAAAAGGCAGTGTCGTGAAGTTGAAAAACAAACAACCTTATTTCAAGATTATTATAAAGCTTGAAATGGTATTGGTATATTGTTGTTAAGTGCCATCGAGTCAGTTCCGACTCATAGCAACTCTGCATAGGGTTTCCAAGGAGCAGCTGGTGAGTTTGAACTGCCAACCTTGTGGTTAGCAGTCCAGTGTTTATCTTACTGCACCAATAAAGATAGTCAAATAGATCAGTGGAACAGAATAAACAACCCAAAGATCTGGTCTTGGCGGTGGTGGTGTTGGCTGCTGTCAAGTCAATTCATACTCATAATGACCCTACATGACAGACTAGAGCTGCCCCACAAGGTGTTCATGACAATGATCTTTATAGGGACCTTCTGGTGTAGGATCAGCACTGGTCTGTGAACCATAAGGTTGGCAGCTCAAATCCACCACTTGCTCCTCAGAATCCCTATGCAAGGTTCTGAGTCGGAACGGACTCAATGGCACTTAACAACAATAACAATAATCTTTATAGGAGCCACTAAGTGGACTCTCCATCCTTTTGGTTAGCAGTCTAGAGCTTAACCAGAGCTCCTTACCCTACCTATAAGAGGGGGCTTAAAAAAGCTCGTGGAAATTTTCCATTATCTTTTAATTCCATTTTTCCACTAACTGATTTTTTTATAACAGTACAAAGTCAGTTTAAAAGAGAAAGAATAATTTTTATAACTAAAAGACATTGGAACAATTGGCTATACATATATAAAATTAATCTCAACTCATACTTTGCAAAATTTATGCATCTGCAAAATTAACTCAAAATAGATCATAAACTTAAATACAAAAGCTACAGCTAGGAAACTTCTAGCAAGAACAGAGAAAATCTTTGTGACTTTAAGTTTGACAAAATTTTGGCCTCAAAAGCATGATCCAGAAAAAATTGACAAGTTAGATGTCATCAAAAAATTGTAACTTCTTTTCTTTGAAAGACACTATGATATAAAGTATCTCAGACCTCATCCTAATTTCCTGAACCTAAATTGCTGTTCATTTGCCTTGGGAAACTGTTTAGGACCCACACCATCCAGTCTAAACCCCTCATTTTACAGATGAAGATGCTAAGAATCTAACAGAGGTTTTATGTGTGTGTGTACATGGTGATAGGATTAATTGGTGTCAGAGCTAGAACTAGAATCCTGACTTTCTCTTTGCCTGTACATTTCTTTTTCATCTTATGGAAGGTATGTTAGTATTTTCAATATGGACATTGTTTTATTTAAAGTGGATTAAGTGAAACTAGCAAACAAGTTTGAAAATCTATTGCTTTCTTATAGGGGGTGATCTAAACTAAGGTTAAAAAAAAAGATTGGGGGGTTTAACACTGACAGTAATTCATGCTTATCTCCTTTCAGTCGCCTGAGTCAAAGACCAACACCAGAAGAACTAGAACAACGAAATATACTACAACGTAAGTCCACCTATGGAAATAAAGTTGTATTGATTTTATTTGCATATTCTTGACTTTAATTTTCTTTACAAAGAAAAGATGCAGTTACTACAATAGTCCAGCCAGAGAAGGACTATTGGTATATTTTTTCTTGAAGAAACATAATTCCCCTGCATTTCCTTTGGAAGACCCCATTGTTGTATTGTTTAATGTACTATGATACTCCTCAGAAAATTTTGTTTAAAGTTCTCATAGTCTCCTGAAACTGCTTGGGTCATTTGGGAGGATTTGACAGTGTGCAATAGGTATGGCCCAAGTTACCTCTGGCTTTAGGGAACTAAGGTTGCAGCTTTGCACATGAAGGAGGGACCCTTCTGTTCCTTGTGGAATATGAGGACTGGGGTGCAAATCCCAGTGCAGCGGTCTTCCTGTATCTCTTAACATTATAAGACTTTTTCTTACCTCTTAGTATTTGTAAATCCACAATTTGCATTCTGTGAACATCATTAAATTTTGATAGGTTGTTTTAACCTTGTTTTGATTTTCCAGATTATAGAGTAAAAATTGGCCATAACAACCTCTGTATGAAGAGGTATGGTCTTCCCAAAGATCACTTCTGTACATGTTCAATCTCTGCCCTGTCCACCCCCTGTTTTCTTGACTCTATTTGGATATATACAACTTAGTCACTTAGCAAATCAGTGTAGCAACCTTTATAAACAGATCACATGAAGCTTCATGTGATCCTTATTCCCTATTCTTTATGGTTACTCTTGAGCAGGGTTCCACAAACTTTTTCTTAAAGAGCAGATAGTAAATATTTCCAATTTTAGCGTAGTGGTTATGAGTCAGGCTGCTAACCTCAAGGTCAGCAGTTTGAAACTACCAGCTATTCTGTAGGAGAAACATGAGGTTTTTTGCTCCCGTAAAGATTTACAGCCTCGGAAACCCTAAACATAGTCGCTATGAGTCGAAGCAACTCCACAGCACTAACCCACCAGCCAACCAGTCAGTTACTTAAAAAGCCATTTAAAATGTAACCATCTGAAAGTGTAAAGGCCATTTTTAGCTTCTAAGCAGTTAAAATATGGGTAGCTGAAACAGATTTGGCACCAAAGTTTTGAACCCTGCTCTTAAATATTTTACTCTAGTAGTTAGCAAGAAAAATATCTTCGTTGAAGCCTGTAATAAATATTTGAGGTATAGTTACTTAAAAGTTTAATATGAAAAGTTTCATTTTGAAGTAATAATTTTTGTTCCTGACTCTAAACTGTAGCTAAAAATGAAGCTGATCGTCAGGCTGAAAAACGAGAGATTAAACGTCGTCTTACTAGAAAGGTACTGCTGCCTGTGTGTTTGGTTTCAGTGTGTTGACTATCTGTCATGTCATGTATTTGGATGACCTATTTGATTTAAAAAAAAACTAATTTGACTTGAAATGCTATAGATTGCTGTGAAAATTTAAACAGGATATAAATATAGGAAACAACACATCATTATCAAGAGCAACTTTTTTTTTCCATTTGTATTGTTCAAAGAACTGGCACAAGAAGATGCTCAATACATATTTAACTAGAAACATTTTTACTTTCCAGTTAGATCTGGGGTTTTGAGGTAAGCCTGTCCAACTGTAAACAGTAACAAGAAGAATATGTTGCATTCAGTTTGTCAAAGCCAACTGGTTGTTTTCTAATCAAGAGGAGCTAAATTGAACTGACCTTTAGTAATGATGTCTGAGAAGTATCAAAAAATCAACTGTGATTTCTTTGTGATCCAAATCAATTTAGACTTTGTTTCTGTTTCAGCCCTATGTTAGCTTTTGAGCACCAGGCTTAATCCTTTGCTCCTTTCCTTCCTAACATAATAGGTTGTAATTGCTTTCCATACATTCTGATTTGGTCTGAATTCTCTAAGTAATTAGAATTAATAAGAATCCCAGGAGAGCAAGGGTTGTAAACATTCTATTCCTGATTTCTCTGATTTCTTCCCTTCCTAGATAAAGTGTCCTTGATAAACTGAGGATAGGTAGAAGCTGATAAATTAAGGATAGTTAGAATCCTGAATGGATTTATTACTGAGCAGATTGCCCAATTGTGCAGCCTCAAATTGTAGTTTGTTATAGAATATGTTGCCTTGGACATTGTCGATGTTAGAAGGAAATTTACCGTTAATGTTATCCACTAGTAGATACTGCTTGTATTTAAAATGCATTTATTTTCTGATACACTTGTGTATGTGTTTATAGCCCTAGCTGTTTCCATAAAGAATAAAAACCATGATATCTAAAATGTGGTTCACAGACAGAATCTCAGGCCTTACCCCAGACACACTTATCAGAACATAAACTTCAACAATATTTAATAGGAAACATTACATTGTGAAAAGCATTGGATTAAACAGTGATTCTGGATCTTAACTGTGTATTGAGGAGTTTTATAAAACTCCTGTGTCCAGAATTGTTAAATTGGAATCCAAGCATCCATCAGTACTATTTAAAGCTCCCCAGGTGATCCCAATGTGCGCTGAAGGTTAGAGCACTGGGTTACAGGTAATTTTAATTTATGATTGATGCCTAATTCCTGGCACAGCAAACTAAAAAGCTCCATTTTTGCAGCTCAGTCAAAGGCCAACTGTGGCTGAACTACTAGCCAGGAAGATTCTGAGGTTTAATGAGTATGTTGAGGTAACAGATGCGCAAGATTATGACCGACGAGCTGACAAACCTTGGACCAAACTGACCCCTGCTGACAAGGTAACCAGAAAGCTTGCTTTAAAATTTTTTTCTTTATTTGAAGGATGCAAGACACTAACTAGGATTTCTGTGGTGCTGTAGCTAAAGCACTAGCCACAGTACAGGAGAAAGATGTGACAGTCTGCTTCCATTAAAGCCTTGGAAACCCTACATAGCAGTCCTGCCCTGTCCTTTCTATAGGTTGGCTATGAGTTAGAATTGATTCAAGGTCAGTCAGTGAGTTAAAGCACTAACTAGAAGGGGGAATTATAAACAAAGTTACTGGTTTTGATATAGTGTTAAATTTCAAATCAGGATACTAAATGCCAAAATGTAACTGAAAGAAAAGAAAATCCCTATTATATTACAGAGGACAAAAAATAAAACCCGGAGGGAAATAAAGCACTCCTTATCAGTGGTTATGTTTAGTTGGAGGCAGTTTGGGTGATACATTTTAACGATATGCACATTTTACTTTTATAATGGGAAACCCATTTTTCATGCTGTGGGAACTCTAAAAGCTATAGTCTCGCTTCAAGATTCTATACAGCTTTTCAAGGATTTTGATTTAACTGGGGGTTTTAGAGTGCTTGTACTATAAATGGTATTAAGAGAGGAAGTGGTGTGAGTGGGACTCAGAGCTCAGTACACTGGGTGTGACCTGGCATCTTTCCTATTTCTGGGTTGCCTGGTGGGAATGCAGTGACTCAAAAAGTAAGGACAATGATGATCTTGACCTACACCTATGGAAGCAGTAGCTCAAAAGAGGATACAAATCCTTACTGCAAGAATCATTCCCACCCTCTCCACACACAGAGTAGACAGGGATGGACAACTTGGACATTGGCTACCCAAAATGGGGGGGCTACAAAGGCAAGAAGTGACTGGCTTACAAGCTTTCAAGAGGGAACCTAGATCCAGAGGGTGTGGAGGAAGGTAGAATCTACAGTGAGTAATATCCAGTCTGTCTAGGGCGGGGCTGATGAAATGAAATGCAGATGGGTCTCTTGTGATACAGTAGTGAATAATTGTTTTCAGGACTGATTGTGAGGGTTGGAAATGTAAAGGTAGACATTTTGTAGCAAGGACGGGAGTGATTAACTTTTCAGTCTAGGAGCGGAGGTCACTAGGACCATCAATGGAGAAGAGCGGAGAGCGAGACCCTATCCAGAGAAGCAGCGATGCCTGAGATGGAGGCAGAGACGATGACATGGAGAGATGGAGCAGCTGGGGACTTGAGATCCAGAGAGGGAGAGGGGCTGTGTGCTAACAACCGGGGGGCCGGGGGCGGGGGGTGGCAAGCTTGCAAGGTATACCCTTTGGTTGGTTGATGATGCATGGAGGGGATTGTAACTGTGGCAATGAAATGATATACGATAGAATGAATGTAAAACTAATGTTCTTCTCCCATATAAACTATCACATAATTCACAATAAAACATTTATTTTAAAAAGGACAAGAGAGAATAGATAGCAAATCAACTCCTCGAGTACAGCAAATAGAAGCTAGTGCAACATTTTTCTCTCTTTTCCACAGGCTGCCATAAGAAAAGAATTAAATGAATTTAAAAGCTCAGAGATGGAGGTTCATGAAGAAAGCAAACATTTTACACGGTAAGACTCAAGAGACCCAATACTATGAACTAAATGGAGCCCCTGAAAACATACAAACACACTTACAAATCAGAGGCGGTCAGCTATGATTCTACTGACATGATTACAAGAAAGGTTCTCAGTGGTGACTGCAAGAAGATGACCTTCAGCAAAAGGGATGAGAACTAAGAGTTAATAAATACCTATTCTGCATGTGGCAGTTAATGTATATTATTTTTCCTTGCTGTTGCAATTCATGTTAATATCCCCATTTTATAGGGAAGGAAATGGAAACTCAGGAGGGTTAAATAACTTGCTTACCTTGCTAGTTAATTGCAAGACCAAGTTTTAGAGAAAGGAATAAATGACTCCTTTCCCTGCACTTCACTGTTCCAGGTTATATATGAGGAAGTTGTGCTACACTGATAAGATCTGGTTTCACTTCTATCTAGCATAGTTGATCTTACCAAGGTTAAAAAAAAAATCTGCCCTTTGCAAAGGAATATTTAGATTCAAAATTAACTGTTGTGATTAAGGACCACTCAATAGCTTTAAAAAAAAAAAATCCAGCTACAGATGAAATTAGTGAAAGTATCTTTCTGTGACTATCAGAGCATTTATAAAAAGAGGCTAAATGAAAGAAGATATAATAGCAAATACAGAGTTTGCTATAAAAAGAACAAGTAAAGTTGGAAAATAAAATTTTTTCAAGGTGTTTTCCGTAAGTATACCTCCACTCCTCACTTATTGACATTGTTAGATTCCAGAAAACAGGTCATTATGCAAAAATTGGCATTATACAAAAATGGAGGATAACCACTGCAAATCATAAAATGGAGAATGACTACATCACAGTTAATTTGTAATTATGCATGTATGCAGTTATGAAATGATGTCATTTATAGCTGCCAAATCACTAAGAATCAAGGCCCAGCCAAGTTGATGCATAACCTTAACCATCACAGCTAGCACTGCTCTTGCCTCACTGCTCAGCATTCAGTACTGCTAGATGGACGTTAGTACAAGAGATAGGTAGATTTTTTCACTAGTGTCATAAATACAGAATGTTGAATGACAGTTGTCAAATAAGGAATATGTATATGGCCAAATTAGTATTTTGACCACAGAATTGTCTTGTACTAAGCTCTGACAGGAAAGAAGGTAAATTCTTTGAACAGTGAAAATACCATTCAAGACACTGACATACAAACATGAATGACAGATTTACTTGTCGGCAAGGAGTTAGTAATATAGAAAAAGACCTATGTTTTATTAAATGCAGTACAATCAATATACAATATAAATGCCTGAGTCAATCTGATAGGATTCATATGCCAACACTGTCACTTCCTAGCTATGTCAGTATTAGTTATGTTTGTTTAAAATAGTTATATAGTGCTATGTTGTTGTTGTTAAGTGCTATCTAGTTGGTTCCAACCCATAGGAAGAGGAATACGGTTTGCTAAGGAAGAGTCATAGAAAAGGTGACATACAGGCTGGATCTACAGTATGTAAAAGGATTTATCTGCATGAGAAGGAAGGAAAGAACATTTCAAGCAGTCGGACCATAAGCGAGACCTTCTGTTGTTATTAGGTATGATCAAGCTGGTTCCAATTCATAGCAATCCTATGCACAAAAGAATGAAACACTGCCCAGTCCTGTGCCATCTTCATTTTGTCATTATATTTAAGCCATTTGTTGCTGCCACTGTTTTGTTCCATCTCATTGAGGGGCTTCCCTTTTCTTTGATCACCCTCGACTTTACCAAGCATGGTATCCTTCTCCAGGGACTAGTCCTTTCTGACAACATGTTCAAAGAGGAAGAGACTAAGTCTAACCATCCTCAGTTGTGATGAGCATTCTGGCTGTACTTCTTCCAAGACAGATTTGTTTGTTCTGGCAGTCCATGGTATATTCAATATATACCAATGCCATAATTCAAATGCATCAATTTTTCTATGGTCCTCCTTATTTATTGTCCAACTTTCACATCCATATGAAGTGATTGAAAATACCATGGCTTGGGTCAGGCACACTTTAGTCTTCAAACTGATCTCTGTCTTTACCACTTTAAAAGAGGTCTTATGCAGCAGATTAGACTAATGCAATGCGTCATTTGGTTTCTTGAATGCTACATCCATGAGTGTTGATTGTGGATCCAAGCAAAATGAAGTCTTTGACAACTTCAATCTTTTCTCCATTTATCTTGATGTTACTTATTGGACCATTTTTGAGGATTATTGAGGCCCAATCCATACTACAGGCTGTAGTCTTTGACTATCTTCAGTAAGTATTTTAAATTCTCTCTACTTTCCACAAATTGTTAATAAATTCTCCTTCAATCCGGATGCCACATTCTGTTTCACATAATCCAGTTTCTCAAATTATTTGCTATCATGCCAATTTAATTAATAATGGTGAAAGGATACAATCCTGATGCACACTTTTCCTAATTTTAAACCATTTCGTATCCCCTTGTTTTGTTTGAATGATTGCTTCTTGGTCTATGTATAGTTCCTCATTAGCACAGTTAAGTGCTCTGGAATACTCATTTTTTGCAATGTTATTTATTTATACTTTGTTATGATCCATACAATCAAATGTCTTTGAGTAATCAGTAAAGATTTTGCATGGTCAATAAAGTCCTGATGTGGCTCTGTATGGTAAGTGCTGGACCACAAGTTCGGCTCTTTAAATCCATCAACTACTCCTCATAGGGCCACTGTGAGTCAGGACCAACTCAACAGCACTTAACACCTACAACAAACATCTTGCTAGCATCCTCTGCTTTTAGCCAAGCTCCATCTGGTATCAGCCATTATAGCCCTAGTTCCACATCCTCTGAATCCGGCTTGAATTTCTGGCAGCTCCATGTCAATGTACTGCTAGAACCATTTTTGAAATATCTTCAGCAGTATTTTACTTGCATGTGATATTAATGATATTATTTGATTATTTCAGCATTCTGTTGGGTCATTTTTCTTTGGAATGGTCACAATTGTGAATCTCTTCTAATTTGTTGGTCAAGTGACTATCTTCCATACTTCTTTGCATAAATAATTCAGCACCTCCAGCACTATACATCAGTTTGTTGAAACACTGCAATTTGTATCCTGTCAATGCCTAGAGCCTTGTTTTACACCAGTGCCATAAGTGCAACTTGGACTTCCTACCATTGGTTCTTGATCATATGCTACCTCTTGAAGTGGTTGAGCACTGACCAGTTCTTTTTGGTTCAGGGATTTTGTGTATTCCTTCCATCTTATTTTCATCTTTTGTGCAACCAGTCAATATTTTGTCCACAGAATCCTTCAATATTGCCACCCAGAGATTGAATTTTTTTTCTTCAGTTCATTCAGCTTAAGAAATGCTGAGCATGTCTTCCTTTTTGTTTTTTTTAACTCCAGGTCTTTGTACATTTCATTATAATACTTAGTCTTCTCAAACCATGGGAGGGAGATAAGTGAGGCCATTATTGTTGTTAGGTGTTGTCAAGTCTATTCCGACTCATAGCAACCCATACACAACAAAACAAATACTGTCTGGTCCTGTGCCATCCTCACAATTGTTGTTACATTTTAGCCCATTGTTGTTGCCACTGTGTCAGTCCATTTTGTTGAGTGTGCTCGTCTTTTTTTATTGACCCTCCACTTTACCAAGCATGATATCCTTCTCTAAGGACTTAATCCCTCCTGACAACATGTCCAAAAAGCAATAGACAAGTCTTACCATCCTTGCCTCTAAAGAGCTTTCTGGCTATACTTCCAAGATAGATTTGTTTGTTCTTTTGGTTGTCCATGGTACTTTCAATAGTCTTCACCAACACCACAATACAAAAGCATCTATTCTTCTGTGGTCTTCCTTGTTCACTGTCTGTCACAGAATATGACACAATTGAAAATATCAATAAGTGAGACCCTAAGAGGTAGGAAAGTCTGGTGCTTATGGGTAACTGGAAATGTGGCTAGAGCAGAGGATGTGTAGGGAAAGATGAGGCCAGATAAGTAGGTTGCGATACCAGTTGTCATTGAGTTGTTTTTTGACTCATTGCAAGCCTATTTTGACTCATTGCAAAAATGAAACTGTACACAGAGTTTCAATGGGTGTGACCTTATGGAGGTAGATTGCCATGCCTTTCTTCAGAGGTGCTTCTGAGTGAAAATCAAATCACTTTTGGTTAGTAGACAGGCATGTAACCATTAGTACCACCGAGGAACTCTTCTATGGAATTGTTGTTGTTAAGTGCAGTTGAGTCAGTTCTGATTCACAGCAATCCTGTATAGGGTTTCCGAGGAGTGGCTGGTGGTTTTGAACCACCAACTTTGCAGTTAGAAGTCCAGTGCTTATCCTACAAAACCACACCAGGAATTAGAAGGATGAAATATAAAAAGAAGTCAAAATGACTGTTAAGATTTCTAATGAGATTTTTTATGGCTATGAAGAAGGTAAGTAGTTCATGCTTACAGTTTAGGACATTTATTCAATAATTGGAGTCCTGATATGGCACTGTGGGATAAAGCACTGGACTGCAAGGTTGGTTGGAACCACAAGTTCAAACTCACCAGCTGCTCCTTGGAAACCCCATATAGGATCGCTATGAGTCAGAAATGACTTGACGGCACTTAACAATAACATTCAATATTTATTTATTGACCACCTACTAGATAAATGATAGGTACAATGCTAGGTACCTTGGTACAACAGGAATCAAGATAAAGTCCCTGTCCCCAAAGAGCTTTAATCCTAAAAGAAAAGGCAAACAATAAACAAAGTAAAAAATAAATTATTTATTTGATTTTGAAGAGCATATAACACTGAGGTAGAGATACCTAGAAGATAGTTGGATACTCTAGCCCAAAGTTAAGGAGAAAAGCAAGGCTAAAAAATACAGATTTATGGAAGACAGTAGAACTTTAGAGGGGGGAAAAATTTTTATTGAAAAGGTAACTAGAGGGAAAAGAATCAGGAAAGCAGATTGAAGAAGAGAAGTCGAAGAGGAAGAATGCAATCTCAGGGAAAAATAGTGTCATGGAAGCTAAAAAGGTGTCAACAAGTAAGGAAGAGGGTGAGGAGCAGCAGGTGCTACAGAAAAGTCAGGTAGAGTTAGCACCGAAGACAGAGGAGGAGACTTATTTGTTTTAATTAATTGTAACATTTCTTTGCTATTAGTTTTATAATAGGAACACATTCTACATGATCTGATCATCTGTCTCTTTCTGATCATCTGTTTTAGCTACCATCGTCCATGATGCTGAAATTTGAGAGACGGACTAAACGACAACCCCCAAAACAGGCTGTTTTGTTGCTGTGTCCTCTAGAGTGACAGCGAAAAGGCACTTCAGTGCTTCCCCAGCCCAGTGAAAACCAGGCCCTCTGGAGTGAGCAGCACGTCTATGAATGTAGTGTGTCACTGGAATGAACTTCATGTACTGCCCCTGAGGCACAGCTAAACTTATCAGTGCTTCTGAATTTTTTAATTTTGCAGCATACTCGCAGCATCCTTCTTCACCAGCCACCAAAGTTCTGGGCCCCGTTCAAGGCCCCAGGTTCATTGGCTGTACCCCCAGATGACTGCCTATGCTCAGGCACAGTTTGCACCATCAGCCTTACCTGCCCTGCCCTGGTTGTGAGACCACTGGTGTAGTGCTAAGTGTCCGCCATCACAATTGACAGAGGGGAAAGCCTCTTCTGGAGGCAAAGTGCCTGCCCTCCAGGGGAAGCTTTCTTACCATACTGGCATGTCAGTTGGAAAAGCATTGCACTATACCTTTTATAGAGAGCCCTGGGGGGCAGTGGTTAAGCACTGGACTGATTCCAACCCACTAGCCGTTGCACGGGAGAAAGATATGGCAGTCTGCTTTTGTAAAGATTTACAGCCTTGGAAACCCTATTAGGCATTTCTGCTCTGTTCTGTAGGGTTCTATGAGTCAGAATTCAACTCATCGCCAGTGGGTGGAGACCTCTTCTAACACAGCAATAAATTCCTCCTTAGGCACTGAAGCCTGAGAAGAAACTCAGGATCCAACATGTTTTCCCTTTTTGGCATAGTTCACCGTAATTTTTTACAAAAAAAATTATCACAAAGAAATAATGGTAATTTATATACTTTGTGTCTGTCAGAGAATCTAAGCTGCAACCAGATTTTAAGTTTGTAAAATGAGAAAGTATATATATTTTCTGTATACAAAAACAAAACTAAAAAAGTCTTCATTTTAATGCCAACTTGGCAGGGAAATAACTTAGTTACATTTTATAGGCTGTTGTACTTTATTTGTACCAAGTGGCATTCTGAATCACTTCTGACCAGTAGATGTATCCTCCTTCATGAAGCAAAGTTGTAGCATCTCTGTGGGGACACTTGTGTATTGTTGGACCCCACATCTCCAGCCAGAATCACAGAAAGGACCTAAGGATGTGGGGTGCTGGACAGGAAAATGTATTTGAAGAAACAACAAGAGGAACCTGATCATGACCCACTGCTCCTCTCATCTCCTCAGCACTGTCTACCCTCTCCTGCTGTGTTCTCCCACATAACTCCAAACATTGATCCCTCTGCTGACCCTCTCTGGCAGTTTACACCTTTCTTTGTAATATATATTAATACTATTTCCTAAAACACAAGATTTGCTTTTGATTTTTACTGAAAACCATACAGCCTCACTATTCTCTAAATCCTGTCCACACCAAGTGGAGGAATAAAATGGTTTCTATTTAATTGATAAAGGTGGCTCTTTTTCTTTACTTTAATGTTCAGGAAATTGTCACTGCTTCATAGGTTTCTTCTGATTTACTCTGTGGTCCTTGCTTGTCTTTTAAAATCCATCACTAGATTTTTCTCTTTTTCTCCTTCCATGTTTGCATAAGCTTTGCTGAAGATTCAGAATATCAGCAAAGAGTATCAAAACCAAAATGCTGAAGTGACCTTAAAAGGCAATGTCTTTTCTGTTTGGTGAAAAGCTACACAGAGAATTTGGATTTCTCAATTCTGTCAGATGTTTTTTAACTGTGGAGATAGACTAGGTTCACATCTCCTTGGAGATCTCTAACATTTGGGAAAATGAAAGGAAAAATAAGTGAGGATTCTACTAAAGTCTGTTAATGGTCTGTCTATAGCATGACCACATATTAACTGATAATTTGCCTTCTTCTGACCATTTTTTCTTGTTGGTTTGGAACTAACTGGCTTATGCCAGCATTCTTGTAGCTTAGAGATGAATTTGAAACCCTTCTTTTAGAAACTGCCTTTCTTTTTTTAATGTGCCAAGTGAGAAACAGGACTTGCCTGCCTTCTATGTGCCACCAAGGGATCCAGTTCATCTTTCATCTCATTCATGTTATTTTGAAGCAAGATACTTTGGGGGTTGTCTTTCTAGGTGTTTTGTTTTTAATAAAATCCATTTTGTATTCTCTATCCCTGTAATTAACAATTAACTATCATAATGTAAAGAAGAAACAAAAACCTGGTGTATTGTACTTCAAGATACTTCCCTGATGTACAGAATCTCCTTGTAAAGTAAATAATTGCATTGTATATCAGTCTTCATACCAATATTAATTATTAAAGTATTTTAGAATCAAAAGAAACAAAATATACTAATCTGATGTGAGATTTTTGTTTATGCCCTACCATATTCCAAAAAAGGTTTCAGCCATCTTAAAAAGGATACATAACATGGATGAACCTTGAGGACATTATGCTGAGTGAAATTAGTC
>NW_006408565.1:8183090-8190515 GCF_000296735.1 Chrysochloris asiatica | reverse complement strand
CGATGGAGCAGCTGGAGACTTTAGATCCAGAGAGGGAGAGCGACTGTGTGCTGAAGACCTGGAGGGCACAGGGGAAGGACTGCATGGAGGGGATTGTAACCATGGCATGTACGACAGAATGAATGTAAAACTAATGTTCTCCCATGTAAAAAAAAAAAAAGGATACATAAAATACTGCATAAGACACTAAATGAGAAGTCAGTGAGGTAAAAAGAATAGAAAGGGCATTAAATGTAGTCAGAGGTAAAGGTCTGTAATGTTTGTGTCTGTGCATACATATGGGAAAAATATGTAGACTGAAGGGAGGAGAGCCTACTGAATGGCATACTGTGTACCAGGTACTGCATGGGGTGCTTTAACCGACACTTAGCCTCTAAGATAACTGGTGGAATATTCATTTTACCTATGAAGAACCTGAGCTGTGCAGTTGCTACCCATTCTAGTACCACATATAATTGGACCTTAGGCTGACATCACAAAAGGACAGCTGGTACTTCATGCAGTTCTCTCTGGCAAGCAGCCCAGTCTCAATCCAAGTGACCTCAGCAATGACTCATTTTCTTTTGTCACTTCAGAGAATGTTCATGGCACTCCACCTTTTATCAAAAGTTTAAAGAAACCATGAGTCAGAACTGCTCATGGCATCGTGTTCTACCTGCTTCCACATTTTCCTTCTACTTACTGTGGGCTACTGCGTCAGACTGCAAAGTCGTTTGAACTGCAAGGTCAGTGATTCAAGCTCACCAGGGGCTCCTTGGAAACCCTATAAAGGGTCAGAATCGACTCGAAGGCATTTAACAACAACAACCCCTCCCAAGGAGCCCTGGTGTGGTGCTGCGGATTAATGCATTGGACTGCAACGTTGGTTTGAACCACAAGGTCAGTGGTTCAAGCTCACCAGCCACTCCTCGAAAACCCTATATGGGGGCGCTATGATTCAGAACTGACTTGATGGCACTTCACAACAACAACCCCTCCCAAAGAGGCCTCACATTACTACTGCCTTTCTCAGTTTAAGCATATCTCCAGAAGACTATTCTGAAGGAGCATGTTGCTGAGATAATAAATGGAATTTAGGGGGTTCTTGTGGAAGTTTCAGGAGCCTTGGTGGTGCTGTAGTTTAAGAACTAGACTGGTAACCACAGCCCACTGTCCAGTTCCACTCTGAGGAAGAAAGATAAGGTTTCCTGCTCCTGTAAAGATTTACAGCCAAGGAAAATCTATACAGGGTCACTGTGAGGCAGAATCAACACAAAGCAGTGGGTTTGGTTTTTGTGGAAGTTTAGATTACTGTGCCCCACGGAGTACTTAGTTGAAGAGTAAAAAGTTTGGAAAACCACTGTCAGGGCAAATCCAATGAATATTACATTGATGGGATGTAATAGGAGGTGTATGTATAAAAGACAAGACTGTATAACAATGACAAGCTCTGAAGCCAAAACAGCTTAAACCACGGCTTCAAGGGTCAATGAAATCCCAGCCTTAGGAAACATGAAGAGAAAAGCAGGAACCACGAATAACCTGCACCACTCATTCATCTGTCTCTTCTGTGGATACTATAAACTCAACCCCCAAGAATTGTCTCCCTTTTCATAGAGCAGACATCATCTGATAGGAACAAATAACCTCAAATGTTCATCAGGCACAGAGAACACAAATGTGTTATAGTGTAATCATTTACATCATTCCTACATCCCCACTTTAAAATCTTTTACTAAATTTTCTCTTCAACCTATTACCCTATCTCCTTTCCTGCTTTTCCTACTTTCCCTTCACATAATCTAAAGTAAACCACTTAAATTCCCATACAGTCCAGGCAGTTGAACTAAACGAGTGACCAGTGAGAAAATAATGATTAAGATGTAGTAAACTGAACAGGCTTCTTTGCATCAGTTTATAATCTCAGCTCTGTTAGATAATCTTCATTTCTAAAGCCATATTCACTCAACTTTATTAAAATCTAAGTTAAATTCACACTAATTTGGCTTTCCCCAAGATCCCCAATGACTTCTCCAGTAACTGTCACATCAAAAGCCTGGTTTTCAATTCTTCATACACTTGGCTACTTGCAGCACTGGATGCTTTTGACTCTGCCCTAGGTCTCAAAGTACCTCCTGGTTCCTCTCAGATCATATTCTCTCATGCTGGCTCTCCTTTCCTGACCACCATTAAATGTTGGGTTTTCCTGTCCTCTCATTACTATCCCTGTTCTCCTACCCTAATCCTGACAAATAAATCTTAATCTCCTACCATATGCCCTAGCAATCCCTCTACTTGTTACATACCCACAAGAAATAAGAGCCAGAGAAGAATGATGAAGACAGGTGAAAACACAGGGAGGTATGCAATGGCTAAAGAGGCTAGAGGTAAATAGTGATATATATACACAACCTTGGAACAACAGTGTTCTGTGGGTAGATACATGGACACAGGCTGAATAGGTCTGGGAGGAAGAGTGGGAGTATACCCACAAATACATGAGTTTGAAAGAGGGTATTTGTACATGGATTTTTACCTTTTCTATAAATACAACTGTGAATGTGGTTGAAGCATACAGTAAGCAAAATGATGAAAACGTCTTAGATATTACCAAACATCTTAAGGCAATGAGTTTGACAGCATGGCTCTACCAACCTAAACAAAATGGAGTTGGTTTAGTCATTAGGTCTCAATAAATGAGGCCCCTGCAAATGAGGAAGCTAGTTTAAAAATTAGCAGAGATGAGCTTATGGTCCTAGAAGGAGAACAGGATGTGCACTTAAATCCACCCAGATAGTTATCTCAGGAACTAAGGAGCTGAGACCCTAAAGGTAGAATGTTTAAGGAAGTTTACTGCTTTATTGTTTCTTTTTCCAAAGGATGCTGTCCTGATGTTAAAATAGACTTAAGTGTACATCCAAATGCCTGCCTACTCTTTGTGAAGGACAGGACACTCTTGAGAAACTACGCTCCCTGTCCTCCAGACTGCTGGCTTTCTGTTAATAAAGCTTGGATTGGATCTTTACCCATCTCTGTGATTGGCTACAGTGACAGGTGGCAAACCCTCATTTTAGTTTGGCAACAAGTTGCTGGACCTGGGGGCTTAGGACCATAGTCTCAGGGTACAACATGGTCAACTGGCATAGAATAGACCATAAAGACAATGTTCTACATCCTACTTTGGTGAGTATCATCTGGGATCTTATAAACTCATGAGCAGCCATTTTAGGTTCAGCTATTCTTCCTATCGTGAAGAAGAAAGAAGAGTGATGAGAATTGAAGATACTTGGAATCAAGGATTCCAATGAACTAACGTAACCTGTGAACATCATATGACTCTGAGACCAGAAGAACTAAATGGTGCCTGGTTGTCACTAACAACCACTCTTATAGGGATCATATTAGGTCCTGGATAGAGTAGGAGAAAATGTGAAAAAAAACTCAAAATTATTTAAAAAAAAAAAAAAAAGATGAGGCTTACTGGTCAGAAAGAGACTGGAGGAACTTGAGACAATTGCTCTTGTGGCCCACTTTTCAGCCAAGCAGTAGATATGGGAAAGAACAACACTAGTAAGGTATGCTCACCATGGGAATGGTCAAGTATTCAAAATCAAAAGGGCAACATTTATCTAAGGACAAAGTGGAGAAGGGATGGGAAGGTGAGTGAAATAGGAATCACAGTATGATAACTGTTGTTGCATGGAGGGGATTTCAGCTATTGAAATGAAACAGTATATGATTTGTCGAATGTAAAACTGATGATCTTGTCTATAAACCTTCACTCAATTCACAATAAAAAGTTTTTTAAAAATCTTAGTCTCCAACTCAGACTTCTTGTTGGAACCTCAACCTATACATCCTATTGCCCTTTGGACATACACTGTTGTTGTTAGGTACCATCAAGTCAGTACCTACTCATAGCGACCCTATGCACAACAGAATGAAACACTGCCTGATCCTGGGCCAACCCCACAACTGCTGCCATGCTTGAGCCAATGATGCTGCCACTTTGCCAATCCATCTCTCTGGCGGTCTTCCTCTTTATCTCTGACCCTCCACTTTACCAAACATGATATCCATCTCCTGACAATATGTCCTGACAATATGGTCCCTTCTGACATTATGCCCTAAGTATGAGAGATGAAATTTGGTCATCCTGGCCTCCAAAGAGCACTCTGGCCACACCTCTTCCAACACAGATCTGTTTGTTCTTTTGGCAGCCCGTGGCACTTTCAATATTCTCCTCCAAACACCATAACTCAAAATCACCAATTCTTCTACGGTCTTCTTTATTCACTGTTCAGCGTTCGCATGCATATGAGGTTATTGAAAATACCATGGCTTGGGTCAGGTGCTTAGTCCTCAAGCTGACATCTTTGCTCTTCAAAACTTTAAAAAGGTCTTGTGCAGGACATATACTAATGGGCTTCAAAGAGTTACGTCAAAAATGGAATTAGAATATAATGGAATTTTTCCTCAAACTTTTTTCTTTTTTTACTTTTTAGTATAAACTAGATGAAGGTTTACAGAGAAAATCAGTCTTCCATTCAACAATCCATACACATTTTGTCACTGACTGCAAGCCCCACAATGCAACATCACTTATCCCACTTCCTCCCTGTGTTTTCCTTTTGCATTCTTCTTTCTTTCCTAACCCTTCTGATCTTTTTTCTTGGGTGAATGCTGCCCTTTTGATTTGAAACACCTCCCAAGTGGTGGTGTTCCCCTTATAGACCTATTATCAGGATAAAAATTGAGTTACAGACCTGAAGGGTGGCTAAGAGACACATCTCTGGGGTTGCTCCAGTCTTTATCCAATCAGGTCTTTTTTATGATGTTCAATTTTGTTCCACAATTTTCTCCCAATATATTCATGTGTCTTCAATTTTCTTCACTCTTCTTTCCTTCAGCTACAGAGAGACAAATGGTTCATCTTAGATGGCCACTCATGAGTTTTTAAGACCCCAGTCACTATTCACCAAAGTAGGATGTATCACATAGTCTTTGTAAACTTGTGCCAATTGACTTTGGTGTCCTTCAAGACTGTGGTTCTGAGCCCTCAGGCATTATGACTCACTCATTCCCTCAAGATGCTTGGTTATGGCTAAGATGTGTTCATAACTTTCCCTTGTATGTTCTAGCATATTTATGTATATATTTGCAGCATAGGTAAATTCACAAATAGAAATATCCTCTGTAAAATCCATATATATATTTCCATAAACTTTTTGAAGCCCCATTGTATACACCTAGATTTTCCCCAAGCAATATAAAATATGCACCTCTAACATAGACCTTTCTGGAAAGTCCTATGAAACTGAGGAACTAATTTGCTCTGTAAACTTTCATCCAAACTACAATAAAATGTTCTCCTGCAAACAAAAAACCTATAACATGAAATTTATCCAGCCATACATATGGAATGGTCTCATTTGGCAGAGTTGGAAGTAGAATGGGAGTAAGTCTGGTCTTGCCAACATGAACTTTTCAAAATCAACCTCTTCTTATCTATATAAGTCACATGCTACAGAGCCTGTAATTCAGGCAGCTGGCTGTACTTTATGAAATACCTGAAACCTACTTTATACACTATTCCAAAAGTAGGGAAGGTTCAAATATTTTATTCACTGTTCATAATGAAGTTAATTCAAAGTGCACTTTAAGGTGCTTTAATTCTTGTTGTTTCTATACCACAGTTTATTATTGGGGGACCTTATTAATAATTTTATGATGATTCATCCATTTTTCAATGAACAATCAACAGAAAATTACAAGCAAACAAGAGAAGTGGATTTTCTGTCTATGATGCAACAGCATACCACACACATTAGGAAATGGCAGAAACACACAAGACAGACAATTTAAACACAGGCCAATGCCACATTCTTCTTCGGAGGATATTAAAAAGATGGGTACTTGGTCCAAGACTTAATAAAATTACTTATTTTTACATCTTCATTAAGAATATTCCTAGGTGAAATGTAATTGTTTTTTAACTGTGAATTGGCAAGATAAAGAATACAGTCATTACTAGTACAGTTTGGTGGTTTGTCCCTGATTGATTCTAAGGAGCCAGCATTTTTACCCACCAGTGCAAGTGTCAACACAGTGAAAAATGCAATACCCAAAATGTTTACATATTACTATGAAAACAGTTTTGATCTCATGACCTCCCCAGAGTCTCAGCTGCAACGGGGCCTGCCACCCACACATTGAGAACCACTGCTCTGAGACGGTTTCTCAACTTAAAGGTAAGAATTCCAATATCTTAGAATTGCTGTGAGTAAACAAGGTATGTAAAGCACCCAGAAGTAACTCAAACCATATGTCTTCTTGGTGTTAGGCAGCACAATTGCTTTCCATTCATAGCAAACCATGTGACAGAGTAAAACTATCCCCATAAGGTTCAAAGGGTTTAGGAGCCTTGGTGGCATTGTGGGTTAGGCACTTGGCTGCCAAACTCAAGGTTAGTACTTTATATCTATCAGTCACTGCCTAAGGAGAAGGATGAGGCTGCCTACTCCTGTAAAATTTTACAGTCTCAAGCATGAATCGGAAATGACTGAATAGCAGTTAGCTTGGGTTTTGGGGGTTTTAATCTTTACATGGCATCAGGATTGGAGGAAGGCTCATTAACAGCCTGTGATATGCAGGTGATACAACCTTGCTTGCTAAAAGCAAAGAAGACTTAAAATACTTACCAATAAAGATCAAAGATCACAACCTTCCATATGGAATGCATCTCAATGTAAAGAAAACAAAAATCCTCACCACTGGACCAATAAAACAACATCCATATAAGTGGAGAAAAGATTGGTGTTGTCAAAGAATTCATTTTGCTTGGATCAACCATCAACGCTCATGGAAGCAGCAGTCAAGAAATTAAATAACGTATTGCATTAGGCACACCTGCTTCACAAGACCTCTTTAAAGTGTTCAAGAGCAAAGATGTCAGTTTGAAGACTAAAGTTTGCCTGACCCAAGCCATAGCATTTTCAGTAACTTCATATGGATGTGAAAGCTGGACAGTGATTAAGGAAGACCGTAGAAGAACTGATGCCTTTGAGTTGTGGTGTTGGAGGAGAATACTGAAAATGTCACGGACTGCCAAAAGAACAAATCGATCTGTTTTGGAAGAAGTGCAACCAGAGTGCTCCTTGGAGGCCAAGATGGCTAGGATTTGACTCTCATACTTTGAACATATTGTCCGGAGAGAACAGTCGCTGGAGAAGGATGTAATGCTGGGTAAGGTGGAGGGTCAGAGAAAAAGAGGAAGACCCCCAGCGAGATGGATCAGCCAGGTGGCGTCATTGATGGCATCAAATGTGGTGGCGGTAGCGAGGTTGGCCCAGGATCGGACATTGTTTCATTCTGCTGTGCATGGGGTCGCTATGAGTCGGTTCCGACTCGATGGCACATGACAACAACAACTGCTCTGAGTATAGG
>NW_006408565.1:8172761-8182990 GCF_000296735.1 Chrysochloris asiatica | reverse complement strand
TTGGCCCAGGATCGGACATTGTTTCATTCTGCTGTGCATGGGGTCGCTATGAGTCGGTTCCGACTCGATGGCACCTGACAACAACAACAACATATGCATAAGGAAAACCTTCAAAGAATTGATGCATTTGAGTTGTGGTATTGGAGAAGAATATTGAAAGCACCATGGGCTGCCAAAAGAACAAACAGATCTGTTCAGAAGAAGTACAGCCAGAGTGATCCTTGGAAGCCAGGATGGCCAAACTTCATCTCTCATACTTCGAAGATACTGTCAGGAAGGATCAGTCACTAGAGAAGGATATCATGTTTGGTAAAGTGGAGGGTCGGAGAAAATGAGGAAGACCCCCAGAGAGATGAATTGGCAAAGTGGCAGCATCAATGCGCTCAAACATAGCAATAATTGTGAGGTTGGATCCGAACCAGACAGTGTTTGTTGTTATGCATAGTGTCACTATGAGTCAGTACCGACTTAATGGCACCTAACAACAACAACAATCTCTACCGAAGTAGTCAGGTTTTCTCCTGCAAAGTCACTGGGTGGATTCCATTCAGGTTAGCAACTGAGCTCTTGGCCCTATGTGCCACCAAGATTCCTTAATCTATAGGAAGAATTTCATAACTGTAGGTTTCTAACATTTATTCACCTAACACCATATCTGACTTTTTTTTTTAATATTTCACATGTAATACATAAGAATTCTTTCTTATGCATGTGAAAATTGGACAGTGAATAAGTAAGACCATAGAAGAATTTATGCGTTTTAGTTACGGCTTTGGAGATGTGTATTGAAAGTATCAGGCTCTGCTAGAAAAATAAACAAATCTGTGGTGGAAGAAGTATAGCCAGAATGCTCCTTTTGTGAGAAATAATTCTCAAGATGTTCTATCTTCAGGAATAATGGGTCCAGAAAGTTGCTAATTGAGATTGGCTAGAGTCTGAACCGACTCCACAGCACATAATCACCAACCACCAGTATAATGACAAGAACCCATTTACCTGAGGTTCGTGTAAACAAGATAAATTAGTGTTTCCGAGGCTGCAAATCTTTGCGCGAATAGAAAGCCTCATCTTTCTCCCTCAGAACGCTGGTGGACCCAGTTGCCCTTGTGGTTTCCAGTATAATGCTTATCATATAGAGAGGCACCACATTCCCTCCTTTATATTGGTTGGTTGGTTGGTTATGTGCCATGGAGTTGGTTCCGACTCTTAGCAACCCTGTACAGGGTTTCCAAGGCTATAAATCTTTATCCCACGGAACAGCTGGTAGTTGCAAATTGCTAACCTTGAGCTTAGCAGCCTGATTGGTAACCACTATGCTACCAGAGCTCCTTATATATTAGATTTCATTTTACTCTAGGAGGGTTACTGTCTTATTTACCTAGCATTTATTAGATGTTTATTTTGCATGTGATAGGTCTAATTAAATTCCTTATGTGACTGCCTTTCCCTAAAGGTCCTTTTTCGATCGATTTTGCATACTTACTATAATGCACTTACGTTATGGTGTTGGTAAATATTCAAAGTACCCTGGATAGCCAGAAGAATAAACAAATCTGTGTTGGAAGTACAGCCAGAATGGCCAGTCTTCATCGCTTATACTTCAGACATATCAGTAGGGACCAGTCCCTGGAGAAGGACATCATGCTTGGTAAAATGGAGGGATAGCGAAAAAGAGGAAGACGCCCAACGAGATGGATTAGCGCAATGGCAGCAGCAATGGGCTCATAGTAGCAACAATTGCGAGGATGGCGCAGGGGCGGGCACGGTTTCCTTCCGTCGAGTCAGTTTCGACTCAGAGTGACCCTGTATAGGGTTTTCGAGGCTGTATATCTTTGCAGAAGCACAAAGCCTCATCTTTTTCCCACGGAGCGACTCCGCGGTATTCGTAGTCCCGAGCTTGTCGTGTAGAGCCACTGCGCTCCGCATACTTACTATACCCGTGTTTGGGGCCAGTTTAACCGATTGAGAAGAAGATGTCCTGAATGGTATACATTGTCCGGAAACATACCTACGAACCTCAATTTCTGTCACTAGTATTCCTCAGCACCATAGCGCACCGTAGAGCGGCAAAGATCGAGACACCTCCGAGCAAAATAGAGGGAAGCCCTTAACTGGCCGTGGATTCCCAGCACCCTTAGCGAGTTTCTGATTTCTTCATTGCGCATGTTGCAGCGCAGGCGCAATAGGCATTCCTTAAGTTCCGCGCGCTTCAGGCGGAATACGTAAGTGTTCTTTGGTGTCGGTTTTAGTTATTAGGGGAAGACCAGCCGTTGGGCGTTGTAATGTAGGTGAGTATATTCGGCTGCCTGTCCTCTCATGTCAAGATTTGGCAATCAGCCTTTCCTGTGAGGATAGCTTTCAGCGGCAACTGTGCGAACTACGTTCATAGATGCGACCTGGCGGTGCTTTTCATAAGCTGCGTGCGGTCGTAGAGGACCCTGAACGTCGAGGCTTGAGCTTTCCCCAAGGGGTGCGGGCACAGCCACCCCGGGGCTTGTAGCGCTGTAGCCCAATTCGTCGGAGGCTGAAGGCGCAGCTTTCCTATTCATTGTTGCCTAGTTGCGCCGTTAGTTTTCCTGCTTGGTGAGCGATGGCACATTGCCCGCCATCTGCCGTGGAAATGGGAGTAAGGTGCTTATTCCTGACCCCCTTCAGTGCTTAAAAATTACCTTGATTTTGAAGCACTCCTACGTGCTTTACTAAATGTTGCCCGATCCTCCATTGAAATTTCGTAGAATATTTAAGAGGCCCTTTGCTGTCTCAATAGCTGTGCTTTCCGCCGTGTGAAAATGCCTGTTGGAGTTTATCAGTATGCTTGTTGGGGACACCGGGCTGGAAGCTCATTTAAATTGACCAGTATGTGACTGCTAAATAAATAAATCTGAAAGACGAATTTGCTGCACTCTCAAAGAGTTTCAGACCTACCTCGGGGAAATCATTTTCAGCTAGATGACATTGTTGATCAATATAGTCCATTGTACAATAAGGCCATGTGACAGTGGCTATCCCAACGCGGATACTCCCGGGAGGTCACTGTCCCCGGGCTCTGTCCAGGTGGCATAGGGGAGCACAGGGCTTTGCCCCATGATGTACAGTCCTTTTCCACGGCGTTGGAGATCATGCCGGGCCTCGAGTCTGCGCCTGCATATTCCTACAGCTTCTCAGAGTCCTGCGGACAATGACTGAGGAGACAAACCATGCAGGAAACAGCCCTCTGATACCCCCATCTAAATCTAGGTTCCATTCTATTGATGTGGTTAAGTGCGGTCCAGCAAGTTGGTTGTGACTCAGCGACCAGCTGGTAGGACTGAACTGCCGACCTTGTTCGCTGTGGCCGCCCAGTGCTGATCCTACAGTGCAACACCAGGAGTCAGATATTAATCTTATATGAACTTATTGCAATGAATATTTTCATTATTTGTTTTGGGTAAAGTTGTTTTTCTCTTCCCCTTTTCCATATACACAGGCTTCCTTCTTTACTTCTCTCACCACTGTTGTATTTTCCAAAGAGACAAAAACCCAGATCCAGATGAGTTAGACTTATTTTCTACTTTCTTTTGCAGAACTCCAAACACCTCAGATTAAGGTGAGTAAATATGCTGCTGTGAAATACAGTTTTTAATTCGTGTTGTTTGTTTTTGTATATGGTATGAGATCTGGATCTTGTTTCATTCTTCTGCAAATCGATTTCCAGTTTCCCAGCACCATTTGTTGAAGAGATTATAGTTTCCCCTTGTAGTCTGTTTTGACCCTTTGTCTGTATGTGAATGGATTTACTTCTGGGTTTTCAAATCTGTTCCATTGATTATGTATCTTTCTTTATACCAATACCAGGCTGTTTTGAGCACTGTGGATGTGTGAATTACAGTTTTGTCTATCAGTATTTAATCTTGTGGGAGGTGTTAGGGTGTTTCACTAGTTTCTTACCAGGGAGCAAAACCTACCCTGCCCACCAGAGGCTTTTTAACCTTACATGCATATTCTTACATATAGTCTACATGAGTTCTGCTATTCAAAACAATTGGCACAGCATTACCAATAGATGTGCATCATAAAATAAATCTGAACCCATTCCTCTCTTGAATAGGAATTACAACTTCTGAGTTGTTAGATCCAGATATAAACTGAGTCTTGTGTTTTACATTTTTGTAAGCATGTTGACAGTTTCTTAAATGTATCCTCACATTCTGTGAAGAATGATTTTTATTCAGCTCAGTAAAATAGTGCTAAGATTTTCACATCTTTGCATTCTTACCACCTAAGAGGGATGTACTGATACTTTGTAAATGAAAAAATTAGTAGGTAACCCATGATAGAAATAATAGCAGTGATTTGATGTGGTTTTAAATTAATTAAACAATTACTAACTTTAGCGGACTATTTCAGCTCTGTATCTATACTCTGAGGTAAGTAAATTGTGAAAGCTTGTGGAAATGTTTTAAAGGATGATGCTGTTTTCTAGCAATATTGCCTTTGTAAATTAATCTAATTACAGTGACTAGTGGCATTCTGACCAGGATACTCCCAGGAGGTCACTCTCCCTGGGCTCTGTCCAGGTGGCATAGAGGAGCACAGGGCTCTGCCCCATGATGTACAATCCTTTTCCACGATGTTGGAAATCATGCTGGGCCTCGAGTCTGCACCTGTATATTCCTACAGCTTCTCAGAGTCCTGCAGACAATAACTGAGGCGACAAACCATGCAGGAAACATGTGTAATACGTATCAAAACTTAACACGTAAGACCTAATAAGAATCTAAACTTGCATTTTTTGTTTTCATTCAGGAGAGAAGAGGAGCCTTGCTTGCCTTTTGGACAGGAGTTACCACTTTTAATCCTTTATTTAGGTAGGGCAAGTTGAAGGTGTATGTTTTCCTTGAGCATGAAGGGGATCATATTTTTAATCACATTTAAATCAACTTTTGGGTTTTTTAAGCTGACATTTAGAATAAAGTAAAGGTCAACACAGTAGAAAACAGTCATAGACTGTCCGTACCTCATCTGGGAATTGGTTAGATTTGTAAAATTCTTGGGTAAACCTTCAGAGTCACTGTACAAAGGATCTTCAAGAAGTACATGGAAAATGCTTATTATGAAAAAACTGCATGCGTTCCTTTTTTCTTTTTTTAACGCCAAAATAAAACATACTTGTTATAATATATCTCAACAGGATCTCGTGTGAGGCATTAAGAAGTATAAGACATCAGGTTGAAAAGAGCCCCTGTCAGAGCAACATGAATTCTGCAAAAATAGAAGCAAGAACAAACATCAAATTTATGGTGAAGCTTGGGTGGAAGAATGGTGACATCATTGATGCTTTACAAAAAGTGTATGGGGACAGTGCCCCAAAGAAATCGGCAGTCTACAAGTGGGTAACTTCTTTTAAGAAGGGAGACGATGTTAAAGATAATGTTAAAGATGAAGCTCATGGTGACAGCCCATCCACATCAATTTGTGAGGAAAAAAATGTGTGTGTCCTCACTGAAGACGACCAGTGATTACCATTAGAAACAGTAGCCAATACCATATGTATCTCAGTTGGATCCGCTTACCAGAAGTATGGCTGAAAAAGTTAAGGAATTCTACTTCACAGTTCCAAAAATGTTGCACCCAGATCAACTGCAGACAAGCAATTTTCAACTGAAATTTTATACAAGTGGGTTTCAGATCTTGCAGCATTTTTTTGAAAAATGGTAACAAGAGATGAAACGGTATGCTCCTGAAGACAAAGCACAGTCAAAGCATGTCTTCAAAAGATAGAGGTGGTCTAGTAAATGCAAAAACAGGCTGGGCAAGAGCAATGGTCATGGCAATGGTTTTTTTTATTTTTTTAAATGCTTAAGGCATTTTGCTCATTGACTTTCTGGAGGATCAAAGATTAATAACATTTGCTTATTATGAAAATATGTTGAGAAAGTTAGCCAGAATTTTGCAGAAAACCATCTGGGAAGACTTTATCAGAGATACCTCACCAATACTCCTGTTCATTCCTCTCATCAAACAAGGACAGTGTTGCAAGAGTTTCCATGGGAAGTCATTAGGCATCCATCCACCTTGCGGTCCTGATTTGACTCCACCTCACTTTCTGTTCGCTCATTATTCTTTATAAGGGCGCTCATTTTTCTTCAGTTAGTAATGTGTAAAAGACTTCATTGACATGATTACATTTTTGTACTTTAATTCCATTTTCCACTAACTTTTTTAACTCTCCTCACATTTATAAAATAAAGATGCTGTTTTGTATATTGTTCTTTTCTTTGTAATAAGTGATGGTGTGCGTTAGCAGAGCCAATGTCCTATTTATGAATGGTATAAGAAAACTACCTCCAGTTAATGTTTGTTTGCTGGAATACTCCGTAAACCCCTGAGCATTTGTCTCCAGACAGTGGCTGCTTTGATTGTTTAATTTTTCTATTGCTGTTAGTGCCGTTTAGTTGGTTCCAATTCATACCGACCTTGTGTAGGGTTTCCAAGGAGTGGCTAGTGAATTTAAGCCACCAACCCTGCAAACCAACCTTGCAGTCCAGTGTTTTAACCTGCAACACCACACCAGTACTCTACTACCTCAAAATTGTACTAGCTTATGTTGATAATGTGATTGTTGTTAAGTTCTGTTGAGTTAATATGATTACTGGAGGCTTGAATGAAATTGTGACTATCAGCATGCATTATTGTTTAATGTATTGGTGGTTCAAATTCAGCAACCATTCCTTGGAAACCCTATACAGGGTTGCTATGAGTTGGAACAGACTCAACAGCACTTAACAACAACAAATCTAAAGTAGGAGTTAGGAGTCCTGGTGTGGCACTGTAGGATAAGCACTAACCACTAGTTTGACAATTCAAACACCCCAGCAGCACCTTGGGAACCCTATACAAAGTCACTGAATTGGAACAATTCCACAGCACTTAGCAACTATCTACAATAAGTTTAATGGGACCGTGGAAAATAAGATAAATCCCCATTATCTTTGGAAAATTGTTTTATGGGTGGCTTGATCCTGGGCAACACAGCCCATGGACACAGCATCTCAATTCCAACTCAGCAACCTTATAGGACAATAGAATGACTAGTCTCTCCTGCAGAAGACCTGGTGGATTCCAACCACTGACATTTAAATACACAGCATTGGAACTCCTTATTCTAAGTAAACCAACTCATAGTGACACTATATAGTTTCCAAGAATATAAACTTTCTCGCTTTGAATTGTGGTATTGGAGGAGAATACTAAAAGTGTCATGGGCTGCCAAAAGAACCAATAGGTCTGTTTTGGAAGTAGTGAAGCCAGAGTGCTCCTTAGAGGCCAAGATGGCTAAACATCGTCTCATACTTTGGACATATTGTCAGGAGGGAACAGTCGCTGGAGAAGGATATCATGCTTGGTAAGATGGAGGGTCAGAGAAAGAAAGGAAGACCCCCCAACGAGATGGATCAGCCAGGTGGCAGCATTGATGGACTCGAGTGTGGCAGCGGTAGTGAGGTTGGTCCAGGATCGGAAATTGTTTTGTTCTACTGTGCATGGGGTCACTATGAGTCAGTTCCGACTCGATGGCACCTGACAACAACAACAACAAACTTTCTCAGGCCTTTTTGTAAACCTTTCCATCTTTGGAGCAGCTGGTGGGGTTGAACAGTTAACCTTGTAGTTAGCAGACCAACATTTAACAAGCAGCTCTATGAAGATTACTTTATCCTGGGTGCAGGGTGGTGGTGGTGATGTGCCGTGGAGTCAGTTCTGACTCATAGTGACCCTGAACAGGGTTTCCAAGACTGAAACTTTACCAGAACAGAAAGTCTCATCTTTCTCCTGTGAAACAGCTGGTAGTTTTGAACTGCTGACCCTGAGTTTAGCAGCCCGATTTCATAAGTTCCCCAAAACGATGGTCCTGAGACCGCAGGCCCAGCATCAAGGTGTTTGGTAATGTCCCACTCTCCCTCTCATACCTGTCCAGCCTGTGTATCTGTCCATGTATCTACCTGTAGAACACTGTTGTTACAGGGTTGTGTATCTAATAGTATTTACCTCTATGCCTTTTAACCCTTGCATTCTTCCCTGTGCCTTCACGTGTCTTTATCCTTCTTTTGTCAACTTCCTTCTTGTAGATTGCCTTCCCCATCACCTAAGTTAACATGTGTCTACCCTTTAGCCACAAACCATCAAGGAATGTTTCTTTTAGCATGTAAACTTTTCTTGGGCTTTTTTTACAATAGTCTCATACATTGTCCTTTTGTGATTGACTAATCTTACTCAGCATGACGTCCTCCAGGTTCATCCATGTTATAACGTGTTTTCCAGATTCATTGTTATTCGTCAGTGTTGCATAGTATTCCATTGTGTATAAATACCAAAGTTTGTTTACCCATTCTTCCATTGATGGACATTTAAATAATCTCCATCTTTGCTATTGTAAATAGTGCTGTGATGAACATGGTGTACACGTATCTACTTACGCCATGGCTCTTATTTCTTGAAGACATATACCCCATGTCCCAGTGTAGGATAAGCACTGGACTGCTAACTGCAAGATCAGTGGTTCAAATCCAACAGCTGCTGCTCAGAAACATTATACAGGGTCTCTGTGAGTCGGAACTGTACTTGACAGCCCTTAACAGCAACAACATATACTACAAGTAGAAGAATTGCTAGGGCATATGCTATTTCCAATATGCTATTTCCAACTTTTTGAGGAAGTGCCATATCATTTTCCAAAGTGGTTGCACCCTTTTGTATTCCCACCTGTAATATAGAAGGATCCTAGTCTTTCCACTCCTTCACCAGTATTTGTTTTCTTTTTAACTCCTTATTGTCAATTGAGTGAAGATTTTCAGACAAGAGCATCAGTTTTACATTCTGTTTCATCTCTATGATTGCAATCCCCTCCATTCATCAACAGTTAATCCTGCTGCTTCTCTGCTTCCTATTTCCATTCCACCCAACTTCCCAACCCTTCTCAACTTTGTCTTTAGGTAAATGTTGCCCTTTTGATTTTGAATATTGTTTTCTGGGTTTGTTTGTTTTTTAACATTGCTATTACTACTGGGGTGGGGTGATATCTCATTGTTTTGATTTGCATCTCTTTAATGGGTTGAAACTGACAGGACAGCACTTAACAACAACATCTAATGATTGCAAACATTTCTTTATATGTTTGTTGGCCACCTGAATGTCTTTGGTGAAGTGTCTGTTCATGTCCTTTCCCCATTTTTTAATTGGGTTATTACTCGTTTTCTTGTAGAGGTATTGTCATTTTCTATAAATTTTTAGAGATTACACCTTTGTCTGGTATGTCAACGCAAAAAAAATTTTCCCAGTGTGTGGGCTCTCTTTCTACTCTTTTGATAACATCTTTTGATGCACCTACATGTCTAATTTTTAGGAGGTCCTAGTCATCTATTTTGTCTTCTGCTGTTTGTGTGTTTTTAATTATGTTTGATAGTGTATTTATGTGATCTGTCAGAGTCCCTAAGCTTGTCCCTATTGTTTTATTCATGATCTTTAGAGTTCTAGGTTTTATAGTTAAGTCTTTAAGCCACATTGAGTATGTTTTTGTACATGGCATGAGAATTGGGGCTTGTTTCATTTTTATGCAAATGGATTTCCAGTTTGCCAGCACTGTTTGTTAAAGAGACTGTCCCTTCCCCACGTAATGTGTTTTGACCCTTTGTCAAAGATCAGCCGACATTATATGTGGATGGATTTCCTTGTTGGTTCTCAATTCTTTCCATTGATCTACGTATGTTTCATTATATCAGTACCAGGCTGTTTTAATCAGGAAATGAGAAGCCTCCAACTTGGTTCTTCTTAAGTAATGCTTTGCTTATCCAAAATTTCTTTCCTTTCCATATAGTTAGTGATCAGCTTCTCCATTTCTTTAAAGAATTATATTGGAACTTGGATTAAGATTGAATTATATCTATAGATCACTTTTGTTGTTGTTGTTGTTAGGTGCCATCGTGTCAGTACTAACTCATAGCGACCCTATGTACAACAGAGCAAAACACTGCCTAGTCCTTGGCCAACCTCACCATTGCTGCCATGCTTAAGCTCATTCATGCTGCCACTTTGCCAATCCATCTCACTTGGGGTCTTCCTCTTTTTCTCTGGCTCTCCACCTTATCAAACATGATATCCTTCTCCAGCAACTGTGGTCCCTCCTGACAATATGTCTGAAGTATGAGAGATGAAGTTTGGCCATCCTGGCCTCCAAGGAGCACTCTGGCTGCACT
>NW_006408565.1:8155178-8172321 GCF_000296735.1 Chrysochloris asiatica | reverse complement strand
TTGACATTTTCACAATGTTAAGACTCCTGTCCATGAGCATGATATATGCTTCCATTTTTGTAAGTATCTTTTGGTTTCTTGTAGTGTTTTATAGTTTTCTTTGTGTAGGTCTTTTGTTTCTCAGGTTAGATTTATTCCTAAGTATTTCATCTTTTGGGTGGCCATTGTAAATAGCATTGTTTTCCTAATTTCTTTTTCAGAGATCTCTTTATTAATGCAAAGAAATCCAATTGATTTTTGTATGTTGATCTTGTACCCTGACATTTTGCTGAGTTTTCTGAGTTCCAATACTTTTCTACTGCATCTTTGGACTTTTCTATGTATAGGATCATATCATTTTTAAATAGTTTTACTACTTCTTTGCCAATTTGGATGCCTTTAGTTTCCCTTTCTTGTCTTATAATTCTGGATAAAACTTCCAGCACAATATTGAATGGGAATGGTGAGAAAGTGCATCCTTGTCTAGTTCCTGTTTGCAAAAGGAATGCTTTTCAGTTTCTCTCCAGTGAGAGTAATGTTGACTGTTGTGTTGATCAGTGCCATCAAGTCAATTCTGACCCATAGCAACCCTGTATAGGGTTTCCAAGAAGTGGCTGGTGAGTTTGAACTGCCAGCTGTGCAGTTCAAACTGACCTTATGGTCAAGTGCTTATCCTACACGTGTCCTTAATTATGTTGAGAAATTTCCCTTCTGTTCCTGTTTTGATGAGTGTTTTTATCATTTGTCATATGTCTTTTCTACACCAAGCTTGATATGATTATGCCAATCTTGATATGATTATGTGGTTCTTTTCCTTTTTATTTATTTAGTGATTTATGTTGATTATTTTTCTAATATTGAACTATCCTTGCATGTTGTTGTTGTTATGTGCCATGGAGTTGGTTCCGACTCATAGCGACCCTGTACAGGGTTTCCAAGGCTGTAAATCTTTACGGGAGCAGAAAGCCTCATCTTTCTCCCGTGGAGCAGCTGGCACTTTCGAACTGCTGATCTTGCGGTTCGCAACCCAATTCGTAACCACTATGCTACCAGAGTTCCTTTGCATACCTAGTATAAATCCCACTTAGTCATAATTTTTTTTTTTTTTATATGTTGTTGAATTCTATTGGCTTGCATTTTGTTGAGGATTTTTGCATGTATGTTCATAAGGGCTATTGGTCTGTCATTTTCTTTTTTAGTGATGTCTTTGCCTGATTTTGATTTGAGACTTATGCTTTCTTAATAAATAAATATATTAGGGAGTTTTACATCTTTGTCTATGTTCTGGAATAGTTTGAGTAAAACTGGTGTCAGCTCTTTTCTGAATGTTTGGTAAAATTAATCAGTAAAGCCATCTAGACCTGGACTTTTTTGTGTTGTGAGTTTTTTAATATCCTAATCAATTTCTTCTTTGGTTAGAGGTCTATTCAAGTTTTCTACTGTTCCTGGTTTTAGTTTAGATAGGTTGTGTTTTTGTAAAAATGTGTTCATTTCTTCTAGATTTTCAAATTTGTTGAACTATGATTTTTATAGTATTGTTATTGTCCTTTTAATTTCCTTTGATTCTGTTGTGATGTCACCTGTATCATTTCTTAGTCATGTTATTTGCATCTTCTTCTTTTGTTTTGTTAGATTTGCCAATGATTGTCAATTCCATTAATCTTCCCAAAGAATCAACTTCTTATTCTGTTGATGTTTTCTGTTGTTTTTCTATTTTATTCCCTTCCACTTAGTTCAAACTCACCAGCTACTCCTTGGAAACCCTATACAGGGTCGCTATGGGTCAGAATCAACTCGAAGGCACTTAATAACAACTCTAATCTTGATTCTTTTATTCTGGTGGCAGTAGGCCTAGTCCACTGCTTTCCCTACAATTACTGGAGACTTTGTGTTGATATGTCGAGTTTGGTTCTTCCTTCCTTTTGGATGTGCACTGCTATAAATTGTCCCATAAGCACTGCTTCTGCTGTGTCACAAAGGTCCTGGAATTTTGTAGTTCTCATTTAATTCAAGGCCTTTTTTTATTTTGTTTTTTATTCTAGTATCCAGAAACTTTTCAGCAGGGTGTTATTCAATCTCCATGTATATGTTTTTTTTTCCTTGATCTTCCTGTTGTTGACCTCCAATTTCATAGCATTGTGATCTGAAAGATGCTTTTAGTGTTTCAGTGTTGTTAAATTTATTGAGGCTTGTTTTGTGGTCTAATATATAGTCCACTGAAGAGAATGTGCCCTGTGCACTGAAGAAGAATGTGTAGTATGCTCTTGTTGTGTCGAATGCTCTCTATAAGTCTATGAGGTCAAGATGGTTGATTGTTCCATTCAGTTCCTCTGAGTTTTTGCTCTCTAGTTGTTCTGTCCTTCATTGAAAGTGGAGTACCAAAATCTCTCACCATCTTTGTAGAGATATCTTTTTCTTCAATTCTATTAGAGTGTGATTTATATATCTTGAGGCTATTTTATCAGGAGCATAGGTATTTATAATGGTTGTGCTCTCTTGCTCAATTGACCCTTCAATCATGAGGTAATGTCCTTGTCTCCTATGCTGGCCCCTGCCTTAAAGTCAATTTTATCAGAAATTGATATTGCCGCTCCTGCTAATCTTTGTGTTGCTATCAGCTTGATATATTTCCTTCCATGCTTTGATTTCTAGTCTACCTTTGTCTTTGTGTGCAAGGTGTGTCTCCCACAGACAGTGCACTAAAGGACCCTGTTTTCTTATCCATTGAACCACTCTCTCCTGGTCAGTGCATTGAATCGAGTGACACAGTGTAATCAATAAATGTGAATCGATTGCTGTCATTTTGCTCTATGTTCCCCTGTGGTGCTGCTGGTCTCTTTGTTCCTTTTCATTGCTATTGTTTTATTATTTATAAAATATTTGTGATTTTCCTTTTTCTGTTTTTGATGTGAAGGTGTGTTAATTTTCTTTGAGATTACCTTGTAATTTATTAATTTCATCGCCAGTTTAAAACAGTCTGTTTTATCTTAAAATCTACTTGACTTCCTCACCATCTGGAAATTCTGTATCTATACTTTTACTTCTTTTTCCTTTGTAGTTGTCTTCATTATAAATTGATATCTCTGGTTCCCTACTTTCAGTATTGTAGGTTTGTTTTACTTTGGATACTTCTATATCTGGATTGAGGTCTAAGTGGTGTTGTCATATATGTTAGTCTCAGGATGTTGTCTGCTGTTGTTGGTGCTCCATCCAAAGAACTCACTTTACTATTTTTTGTAAAGTTGGTATGCTTATTACAAATTCCTTTAATTTCTGTTTACCTGGAAATGTTCTAATTTAGCCATTGTATTTAAGAGACAGCTGTGTATATGTTTCTTGGTTGGCAATTTTTTCCTTTCAGAGTTTTGTATATGTCTTTCCATATACAAAACTTACCTTCTTGCCAGCATTGTTTCTGATTGATAGTGGATCAAGACTTAATAAAATTACTAATTTTTACATCTTCATTAAGGACATTCTTAAGTGAAACTGACTTTAAAAACAAAAAAGTGTATTGTCATAACAAAGAATACAATGATTATTAGCATAATTTAGTGGCTGGGCCTTGAGTCATCAGTTTTACCCATCAATGCAAAGGCCTACACAATGAAAAAAAGTAAAAACAAAAATATTTACATAAAGGTGGTAGTGGTGGTGGTTATGGTTATGTGCTGTGGAGTCGGTTCTGACTCATAGTGACCTTGTATAGGGTTTCTGAGGCTGTAAATCTTTACAGGAGCAGAAAGCCTCATCTTTCTCCTATGAAACCGCTGGTAGTTTCAAACTGCTGACCTTGAGATTAGCAGTCCAACTCATAACCACTACACTCACTACCAGATGTCCTTGTTTATAAATTACTGTATCCAAAAAGGAGTCCTGGTGTGTCATTTGCATGTTAATGTGCGGGACTGCAAAGTTGGTTTGAACCTCGAGGTTGGCGGTTCAAGCTCACAAGCCACTCCTTGGAAACCCTATACAGAGTCGCTATGAGTCAGAACCGACTCCACAGCACTTAACAACAACAATGTCCAAAAATGGCATCAACTATTACTGCAACCCTCTCAGGTTCAATAATCATATCAATAAACCACATAGAACTCAGACACCTATTCAAAGTTAGGGGGTTTATTAGGAAAGCTAACAGGTTAACAATTCAGGGTCAGAAATGCTTAGGGCACAATTGTTCCAGTCAGGACAGTCTCCTCAGCCATGGTCACAGGCAGCCCTCTCTGCCTGGCCAATGTTACAAAGCTGTTTTAAGACTTCTGATAAATGTCCATAGGACACACCACTCCACCATAAACCTCAGCCTGATGGCACTTGACTCTAGCTCCCTGGGTTAGCAAATCTAGCTTGCCCAAAGTCATTCCGCATTACTTGCTCGGTGGGCCCCCTGCTCTGTCTCATATTCCTGCTCTTAGCTCTACTGGTGCTGCTCCTCAGCTACTCCTCTAATATCACAGCTTTCTGTCCTGGGGCAAGGAGGTTCAATGTGCAGGGATTTCTGGGTTCAAGGATGTACTACATCCTTCACTCTTCTTGATGGTTGTGAGACACCACCCTCCCACCATGCTTTGGAGATGACTTGTTTTAAACCCAACAGGATGATAACATTGACCAATCCCCTCATTGGATTTCTTAGTGTTTACCATCACAAGCCTCTTAGCAATCACAAGTGAATCTCCCCACTCCTTCTCTTCCCCAGACCCATCAGGAAAAAGTCATTTGGTGGGAGTTCACAGATTATGGCTAGAAACCATCACTTGTCTGTCAGTTTGTCACTGTTGTGGCTTGTGAGTTGCTCTGATGATTGAAGCTTCATGACCAGTATTTTAAATACCAGCAGGTCATCCATGGTGGATAGGTTTTAGCAGAGCTGTCAGACTAAGACTAGGAAGAGGCGGATTACTTTTGAGTGAATAGCACTGAAAACTTTCTACTAGCAGCAGAACATCGTCAGATAAAATACCAGAAGATGAGCCCCTCAGGTTGGAAGGCACTCAAAATATAACTGGAGAAGAGCTGCTGCCTCAAAGTAGAGCTGATCTTAATTACATGGATTGATGAAAATTTCCAGGGCCTTCATTTGCTGATGTATTGCAACTCAAAATGGGAAGAAACCGCTGAAAACATCCATGAATAGTGAAGACATGGAACATATTCAGGAAAAAAATTTCTTTTAAGTGCCATTGAGTCAGTTCCAACTCATAGTGACCTTGTACAGGGTTTCTGAGAAGCAGCTGGTGGGTTTCAACTGCTGATATTGTCATTCAAAGTCCATTACTGATCCTACAGCACAACAGGAGTCCTCCAGGAAAATTAAGAAGCCATCAGAAATGAAATGGAACACATAAAGATTGATATCTTATACATTAGTGAGCCGAAGTGGTCTCGGACTGGCCAGTTTGAATTGGGCAACCATATAGTTTACTATAATAAAAATATCAAATTGAAGAGGAATGGCTTTACATTCACTGTCAAAAAGACCATTTTAAGATCTATCTTGAAATACAATGCTGTCTATGATTGGATAATATCCATACGCCTACATGGAAGACCATTTAATATCATTATTACACAAATTTACACACCAAGTACTAAAGCCAGTGATGATGATATGAAAGAATTATACCAACTTCTTCAGTTAGAAATTAATCAAACATGCAGTCAAGATGCATCAATAATTACTGGTGATTGGAATGAGAAAGTTGGAAATCAAGAAGGCTCAGTGGCTGGAAAATATGGCCTTGGTAATTCAAATGATGCTGGATAATGCATGATGGAATTTTGCAAGACAAATGACTTACTCATTGCAAAAACCTTTTTTCAACAACATACACATGAACCTTGCCAGAAAGACTACCCAGAAATCAAATTGTCTACATCTGTGGGAAGAGATGGTGAAGAAGCTGAATATCATTAGCCAAAACAAGGCCAGGAGCAGACTATAGGACAGACCACCAATTGCTCATACGCAAGCTTAGGCTAAAGCTGAAGAAAATGAAAACGAGTCCACAAGAGCCAAAATATGGCCTTAAACATATCCCACCTAAATTTAGAGACTGTCTCAAGAATAGATTTGATGCATTATAGACCAATGACAACTGAAAACCAGAAGAGTTGTGGGATCACATCACGAAAAGCATGCATGAGGAAAGCAAAAGATCATTGAAAAGATAGATCTAAGTGGATGTCAAAAAAGACTCTGAAACTTGCTCTTGAGCATATAGATGCTAAATCAATTGAAAGAAATGAGAACGTAAAACAGCTGAACAAAATTTTTCAAAGGGCAGCTCAAGAAGACAATGTAAAAGTACAATGAATGTGCAAAGAACTGGAGTTAGCCAAAAGAACATGCTTAACATTTCTCAAGCTGAAAGAACTGAAGAAAAAATCCAAGCCTCAACGTGAAATATTGAAAGAGTCTACTGTTGTTGTTGTTGTTGTTAAGTACTGTGGAGTTGGTTCCAGCTCATAGTGACCCTGCACAGGGTTTCTGAGGCTGCAAATCTTTACAGGAGCAGAATGCCTTGATGGCACTTAACAACAGCAACAATAACAGGCAAAATATTGAATAAGGCAGGAAGCATCAAAAGAAGATGGGAAGAAAATGTCGATGTGTCAAATTTCAAAAAGGAAGCATATGATCAAGAACTGATGGTACTGAAGGAAGAAGTCCAAGGTGCACTGAAGGCATTAGAGAAAAATAAAGCTCCAGGAATTGATGGAATCCAAATTGAAATCTTTCAACAAACTGATGCAGTACTGGAGGTGTTCATTTGTCTGTGTCAAGAAGTTTGGAAAGACAGCTACCTAGACAATTGATTGGAAAACATTCATATTTGTGACCATTCCAAAGGTGACTGAATGGAATATGGAAATTATCAAACAGTGTCATTAATATTACATACAAGTAAAATTTTGCAGAAGAAAATTCAAAAAGAGTTACAGCAGTAAATCAACAGGGAGCTGCTAGAAATTCAAGACATACATAGAAAAGGTCATGGAATGAGGGATAGCAGAAAGATGTTTACTTGTTCTTTATTAAGTATGCAAAGGCATTCAACTGTGTGGATCATAAACTATGGATAACATTGCAAAGAATGAGTATTCCAAAACAATTATGCTCATAAAAAACCTGTACACATACCAAGAGGCTGTCATTTGAACAAAACAAGGGGATACTGAGTAGTTTAAAATCAGGAAAAATGTGTGTCAGGGTTGTATCCTTTCATCATAATTAATCTGTGTGCTAAAAAATAATCTGGGAAACTGGATATTATGAAGAAGAACTTGACATCTATATTGGAGAAAGACTCATTAACAACCGGTAATATGTAGATAACACATCCTTGCTTGCTGGAAGGGAAGAGGACTTTAAATATTTACTGATGAAGTTCACAAGTTCAGCTGCTTATCACAGTCAGCACTTCGAAACTACCAGGTGTTCCACGGGAGAAAAATGAAGCTTTCTGCTCCCAAAAAGATCATAGCCTCAGAAACCCTATACAGGTTCTCTATGAGTCAGAACCGACACCACGGCACACCACCACCACCACAGCCTCAATGTCAAGAAAAGAAAAATCCTCACCACTGGACCAATAAATAACATCGTGATAAGATAAAAGACTTAAGTTATCAAAGACTTCATTTTGCTTGGATCCACAATCAACACTCATGGAAGCAGCAGTCAAAAAATCAAATGACCTATTGCATTAGGCAAATCTGTGTAAGACCTCTAAAGTGAACATGTTATTTTCAATTGCCTCTTATGCATGTGAAAGTTGGACAATTAATAAGGAAGACCATAGAAAAACTGATGTATTTTAATTATGGTGGTGGTGGGTGGTGGTGGTGGTGATGTGCCATGGAGTCGGTTCCAACTGATTGCATCCTTGTATTTCCAGTCTGAGTAGTGGTTACGAATCAGGCTGCGAACCTTGAGGTCAGCAGTTCGAAACTACCAGCTGTTTTGCAGGAGAAAGATAAGGCTTTCTGCTCCCATAAAGATTTACAGTAAGGGTTGCTATGAGTCGGAACTGACTCCACGGCACATCACCACCACCACCACCAAATCTTTATAGGAGCAGCAAGTCTCATCTTTCTCCCACAAAACTATGGTTTAGAGAATGATATTACAAGTACTATGGACTACAAGAAGAAGAAATAAATTTTTGGAAGAGTATATCCAGTAGCCTTCTTAGAAGCAAGGATGTTAAGGCTTCATCTCTTGTTTTTTGGACATGTTATATGGGACCAGTCCCAGGAGGACATCATATGTGGAAAAGTGGAGGGTCAGTGAAAAAGAGGAAGAACCCTGATGAGAGGGTTTGACACAGTGGCAGCAACAGTGGTTCAAACATAACAATTTTTTTAAAAAAAGGAAAAAAAAGCTTTCACTGTGAATTGAGTGGTAGTTTACATGGGAGAACATTGGTTTTGCACTCATCCTATCATATTTTGTTTCATTGCAATGATTACAATCCCCTGCATGCATCATCACTCAACAGTATTTGCTTCTATTCCCTCTGTTTTTTTTGTGTGTGTTTTTTTTAATGAACACAAAAACAATCAGGAATACATAATCATTTAAACAACCCAAGGGCACATTCTACAAGCCAGCCTGCCTCCTGGCGGCCAGCACACAGCCTTTCTTTTTCCATGAGTCTAGAGTCCTCAGCTGCTTTCTCTTCCCATGTCATCATCTCTGGTGTTGCTGCTTCTCTGGGTTGGGTCCCACATTCCACTCATGCTCTTCTCCCTTGATGGTCCTAGGGTACTCTGTTTCTGGAATGTTGAATTAACTACTTCCCCCTTTATGTTACAAAATTACTATTGAATCATAAAAATCTTATCCCCATCTCCTTCCTTTCACCACACCCATCTAGACTAGATGAAAGCTATTCAGTGAGGATTCTACCTCTCCTCTCCCCTCTGAAACTAAACTCCCTCTTGAAAACTTGTAAGCCAGCCACTTTGTGCCTTTATAGAACTTGTAAGCCAGCCACTTTGTGCCTTTATAGCCCCCCATTTTAGTTAGCCATTGTCTAAGTTGCCCGTCCCTATCAACCCTGTGTATAAAGGGGATAGGCTGGATCCTTGATGTGAAGACTCCTTCACTCTCAGTTGGTGTTTTTAGCTATTACATCTGTAAATATAGATCTAGTTCAACAAACTGTACCAAACATAACAATTTTGAGGATGACATAGGAGTGGGCAGTGTTTCATTCTGTTGTGCATAGGGTGGACAGCACCAAACAACAAAAACATAGCTAGAAAAGACACTACTGCACCACACTCTGAAAATAGTTTTGATCTCATCAATCCCCAACAATCAAAACAGACGATTGGCGCCACCAAGCCTCCTTAGTATATAGAAGAAACTCCGTAACTGTTCATTTCTACTGTTTGCATAGATCAGCTGTGACGATGGCTGTCAATTTGTTGTTATTGTTAAGTGCTTCCGAGTGGGTTCAACCCATAGCGACCCTGTATAGGGTTTCCCAGGAACAACTGGTGAGTTTGAACTGCCTAGTAGAAACCCCAGTAAACACAGTTAATACGTGAATTCGTGGTTAGGTACGGTGGAGTTGGTTCCCACTCAGCGACCCTGTATAGGGTTTCCTATGAGCAGCTGGTGGGTTTGAACTGCTGACCTTGTGGTTAGCAGTTCAGTGTTTATCCTACAGGGCCACACCAGGATTTACCTAACATTTATTCATCTAACACAATGCCTGACATTTTGTGACATTCGTAACATTTCACATAAAATGAGGCGGTTTTCTGCTCCCGCAAAGATTTATAAGCCTCAGAAACCCTACACAGGGTCGCTATGAGTCGGTCAGCGGTTCGAAACTACCAGCCTCTCCGTGGGAGAAAGATGAGGCTTTCTACTCCCATAAAGATTTACACCCTCGGAAACCCTGTACAGGGTCGCTATGGGTCAGAACTGACTCGATGGCACTTAACAACAACAATAGTCAGAGTGGGTTTCTTTTAATTTAGAGAATTCGTTTAGGAAGCCATTTATCAGATGTATCAACAAACTCGACGGTATTTAGCAACAACTAGATCAGGTTGAATACCTTTCTCGTAACGTCCTTTTTCGATTTTGCATACTTACTGTACCAAAGTGTTTTCCGTCAGTCTATCTAATGTCACATCCATTTTGTACAGACACTGTGGAGAAGATGTCCTAAATAGTATACACTGCCTAGCGACATAACTACAATTTCCGTCACTAGAATCTCTCAAAGGTGCCCTGGTACCGTAGTAGGTTACGTATCAGATTGCTAACTCAAGGTCAGCAGTTCAAGTCCACCAGGTGCTCCTTAGGAGTAAGATGAGGCTTTCAGCTCCCGTAAATATTTACAGCCTCGGAAACCTATACACGGTCGCTACGAGACCGATCGACTCTATGGCATACAGCCAGCCGCTATCTCTCAGCACCACAGCGCGCAAACGCTCTAAAGGCCCTAAACGTCTCTGGCCAAGATAGGGGTGGACCTTAACCGGCCGTGGGTTCCCAGCATCCTTAGCGAATTTCTGATTCCCTCCTTGCGCATGTTGCGGCGCAGGCGCATTACGCAGTCTGTGAATCCGCTCTCTTAAGGCTGTGTACCTAACGGATTATTTGGTGTCGGGGATCCTTTTTAGGGTAAGGCCAATCTTTTACCATTCTAAATTTAGCGGCGTGTCCTCTCATCTCAAAATCTAGCATGCTGCCTGGCAATCAGCCTTTCCTGTGAGGATAGCCTTCAGCGGCAACTGTGCGAACACGTTCATAAATACGACCAGGCGGTGCTGGTCGTGAGCTGCGTGCGGTCGCCGAAAACCCGCGGAACCCCAAGGTCTGGGTTTTCCCAGGGTGTGGGCACCGCCACCCCGGGGTTTGTAAGGCTGTAGCCCAATTTGTCGGAGGCTGAAGGCGCAGCTCCCCCGTTCATTGTTGCCTATTTGCGCCGTTTGTTTTCCTGCTGCGTGAGCGATGGCTGTGTTGTTAAGTGCCGTCGAGTCTGTTCCAACCCATAGCAACCCTGTATAGGGTTTCCGAGGAGCGGCTGGTGAGTTTGAACCGCCGACCTGACGGTTCAAACCGACTTTACAGTCCAGTGCTTGGCGCCTTGTTCCTGACCCCCTCCGATGTTTAAGAATTACCTTGATTTTGAGACACTCCTGGGTACTGTAGCGAAGTATCTTCAGATCATCCATGGAGATTTTGACTTGAATATCTATGATATTTATTCCTGCATCAGGATCCTGGTGGCGCTGTAGAATAAGCACTGGTCTGCTAACCTCAAAGTCGGCAGTTCAAACCCACCAGCTGTTCCTAGGAAACTGTATACAGGGGTCGCTGAGTCAGAACCAACTCTACAGTACTTAACGCCAAATTCCTGTATTAACTGTGTTTATTGGGGTTTCTAAGTAAGCTTTCTGCTCCTGCAAAGATTTACAGCTTCGGGAACCCTAGATAGAGGTAGAACTAACTAACTCTACGGCACTTAATAACAAGAAGAAGTATGCTTGCTTGGGACACCTGGCTGAAAGCTCATTTAAACTGGTCAGCACGTGACTGCTGTTACTTCCTAAAACCTAGCTTGCTCTGCTTGAAGAATTTGAAACCTACTCCGGGGAAACCGTTATTCTCTTGATGAAATTGTTGCTAAATACAGCCCTCTGTACATGGAAGGCATTCCAACGTGGATACTCCCAGGAGGTCACTCTCCCCGGGCTCTATCCAGGTGGCATAGGGGAGCACAGGGCTCTGCCCCATGATGTACAGTCCTTTTCCACGACGTTGGAGATCATGCCGGACCTCGAGTCTGCGCCTGCATATTCCTACAGCTTCTCAGAGTCCTGCGGACAATGACTGAGGAGACAAACCATGCAGGAAACAGCCCTCTGATGTTCTCCATTAAAGAGTCTATTCTATTAATGACTTGGACTTACTTTTTACTTTCCTTTTGTTGTTGTTAAGTGCCTTCGAGTCGGTTCAGGCTCTGTATAGGGTTTCCTAGGAGCAGTTGGTGGGTTTGAACTGCCGACCTTGTTCACAGTCCAGTGCTGATCCTACAGCACCACATGGGAAATCCTTTTGTAGAACCCTCAGAATTCCAGATATTTCAGGTTAAGGTGAGTAAATATGCTCTGAACTACAACTTTTCCATATCAGTATTTAATCTTGTGGGGTCCTGGTGTCGCGCTGTGGGTTAATGAGCCAGACTGTAAAGCCATTTGAACTGCAAGGTTGGTGGTTCAAGCTCACCAGTTGCTCCTTGGAAACCCTATACAGGGTTGCTATGGGTTGGAATCGACTCGACGGCACTTAACAACAACAAATTTAATCTTGTGAACTGTGTTTCACTTGTTTCTAATCAGGGAGCAAAAGCTTTTCTACCCAGCAGAGAATGCTGTTAACTTGACATGCCACATTCTTAAATGTCATCTTTGTGAGTCCTGCGATTCAAAATGCTTTGTACTAAGTTGCTGGTGAACCCAAAAGACTCAAAGCTACTACTATCAAGTCGATTCCAACTCATAGCAACCCGGTGTGACAGGATAGATTGCTCCTTAGGCTTTCCCATCTGTAAGTCTTTATGGAGCAGACAGCTTCATCTTTGGAGTGACGTGAGTGGATTTCAACCCCAACCTTGCAATTATTGACCAGTGCTTAACCCACAGAACCACCAGGGCTCCTATAAGTTACTGTTGTTGTTAAGTGTCATTGAGTGGGTTCTAGCTCAGTGACCCCTGTATAGGGTTTTTAAGGACTGGCTTCTGGGTTTGAACCACCAATCTTGTGGTTAATAGTCTAGTTCTTACCCTATAAAGCCACACCAAGATCCATGAGTTACTAATAGATGTCAATTATGAAATAATTTTAATAATTTTAAAAACCCATTTCTCTGTTGAGTATCAGTTACTGCTTCTGAGTTTGCTACATCCAGATATAAAGTAGATTCTGTATTTTACAACATTTTTGGCAATGATTTGAACTAGTAGAACAATTATTAACCCTAATGAACTTAATCTTCCTACAAGGTGATCTCTGCTATGCATCTGTACTCTGAGGTGAGTAAATTATGAAAGCCCTTGGAAATGTTTTAAAGGATCATGCTGTATTATAGCAATATTGTCTTTCTCTGAGTACAATGACTACCTAGATACTCCCAGGTGATCTCTCTCCCCAGACTTAGTCCAGATTGGATAGGGGAACACCAGGCTCTGACAGTGATGTACGGTCCTTTTCCACAACGTTGGAGATAATGCCAGCCTTGAGTTTGCACCAGCATATTCCCACAGCTTCTCAGAGTCCTGTAGACAATGACTGAGGAGACAAACCATGCAGAAAATATGTCTAATATATATATATCCTAAAATTTTAAATTAGGAAAACCCAATAATTGTGGTGCTGTAGGTTAATGCACTGGACTGCAAAGTTAGTTTGAACTGCAAGGTCGGTGGTTCAAGCTCACCAGTTCCTCCCTGTAAACACTACAGGGTTGCTATGGTGGTAGTGGTGGTTATGTGCCATGGAATCGGTTCCGAGGTTTCCCAGGCTGTAAATCTTTACAGGAACAGAAAGCCTCATCTTTCTCCCGCAGAACAGCCGGTAGTTTTGAACTGTTCACCTTGCAATTCGCAGCCCGATTCTTAACCACCACGCTACCAGAGCTCCTTACAGGGTTGCTATGGGTCAGAACCAATTCGACGACACTTAACACCAACAACAAGAGTCTAAACCTGTATTTTTCATGTTTTCATGTGGTAAAGAAGCAGAGCCTACTTGCTTTTTGGGCCAGAGTTGCCACTTTTCATATTTAACGTAGGTAGGGCAAGTTAAGTGCATGTTTTTTGTGTTCTAAGACCATGAAATAAAAAACGGTGGGTTTTGACCCACTGCCATGAAGCCAGTTACAACTCATAGCAACCCGAGAGTGCAGAGTAAAAACTGCTCCTTAAGTTTTCCAAGGCTATAAATCTTTACAGGAGCAGCCAGCCTCATCTTTATCCCATGGAGTTGTTGGTGTGTCCAAATGGCTGACCGTAATGGTTAGCAGCCCAACACTTATGCCACTAGGACTCCAAGAGCATAAATACTTTAATCATCATATTTAAATCAAAATTTGGGGTTTTTTACACTGACATTTACAATAAATTAAAGGTCAACAGTAGAAAACAGTCATAGACTATTCTCAGATCGTCTGGGAATTGGTTAGAAGTTTAAAATTGTTGGGTAAACCCTCATAAGCAGTATTTGAGGGGTCTTTTTTTTTTTTTTTTTAACCAGTAGATTCCTACTTACTTGTTATAAAATGTCTTAACAGGATCTCACTTGAAGAACTAAGAAGGATAAGACATCAAGTTGAAAAGAGTCCCTATCATAGCATCATGAATTCTGGTAAAATTGAAATAAGAAGAAACATCAAATTTATGGTGAAGCTTGGGTGGAAGAATGGTGACATCATTGATGCTTTACGAAAAGTTTATGGGGACAGTGCCCCAAAGGAATCAACAGTTTACAAATGGATAACTCGTTTTAAGAAGGGACGAGATGATGTTGAAGATGAAGCCCGCAGTGGTAGACCATCCACATCAGTTTGCAAGGAAAAAATTCATCTTGTGCCATCATTGAAGAAGACCAATGATTACCAGCAGAAACAAAAGTCAACACCATAGACATCTCAATTGGTTCAACTTACACAATTCTGACTGAAAAATTGAAGTTGAGCAAACTTTACCCAACAAATGGATTCTGTTGTATCCAGATCAGTGGCAAACAAGAGTAGTTAGTTATCAAGGGAAATTTTATACAAATGAGTTCAAGATCCTGAAGAATTTCTTTGAAGAATTGTAACAGGATAAGAAACATGTCTTTACCAGATGATCCTGAAGACAAAGCACAATCAAATTGTGGCTACCAAGAAGTAGTAACCAGTCAAAGTAAAAGTGAACCATACGGTCAACAGCAAAGGTCATGGCAGGAGTTACTTGGAATACTCGAGACATTTTGCTTGTTGACTTTTAGGAGGGCCAAAGAATAATAACATTTTATTATAAAAGTGTTTTGAAACAGCCAAAACTTAAGCAGAAAAACACCTGGGAAAACTTCAGCAGAGAGTTCTTCCTTAACACCAATGATCCTCATCATTCCTCTCATCAAACAAAGGCAGTTTTGCAAAAGTTTCCATGAGAAATCATAAGGCATCCATCCACTTTCAATCCTGTAATTACTTCTGAATATTTTTTGTTTCCTCATCTTAAAAAGTCTTTAAAAGACACCTATTTTTCTTCAGTTAATAATGTAAAAAAGACTGCATTGAATAAAGCACTGGATCACAAAGCCAGTTTGAACCACAAGGTCAGCGGTTCAAACTCACCAGCTGTTCCTTGGAAACCCTATACAGGGTTGCTGGGAGTCAGAACTGACTTGATGGCACTTAACAAAAACAATAAATGGTTGATATCATTGTGTACAAAAGTGTCTTAAACTTGATGGTGGTTATGTTGAGAATAAAGGTGGCTTTCTTTTTTTCTTTTTAATCTCATTTTTCCATGAACATTTTGAAATCCCTTCATATTTATACAATAACGTTGCTGCTTGTATATTGTGCTATTCTTTCTAGTGAGTAATGATGTGCATTAGCAGAGCAAATGTCCTGTCGCTGAATGGTACAAGAAAACCACCTCTAGTCAATGTATGGTTGCTGGAATACTTTGTAAGCCCCTGAGCATTTGTTTTAAGACACTGAATGTTCTGCTTGTTAAACTTGTGACATATTGTGACAATACAGTTGGTTGAAGATTAAATGAATGGAATTGCCACTGTTACCATGGATGATTCATCAAATGTGACCTACTCTTAAAATAAGCTGGATGGGACCCAGTAAAACTAAATTCCTGTTTTTATTATAAGGAAATTGGTTTACAGGTGGCTTGATCCTGGGTAATACCCAAACCCATTACTAAAGTCTCAAATCCAAGTCTAACCCAATAGGACAGAGTAGGATGGACCCCCTAAGGTTTCCAAGGCTGTAAAACTTCACTGAGGCAGGCTGACCATCTTTCTACTGCAGAACAGGTGGTAGATTCTAACCACAGCCCAGCACTAAACATCATGTCATCATGGCCCCTTATCCTGGTACAGGGTAATGAACAGAAGGATTAAACATGGAAAATATTTATAAACAAATTCAACTTCAATTCTATTTATACAGCTACTGTGCTAGATGAACCGCCACTACCTGTGTCCCAACAATGTTCTTCAGCCTAAATGGGAAATGATTCAGAATGAGCCTAATCCCTTACCTGTGTGACAATGTAAACCTTTGGAGCCCTGCCACTGGCAGCCAGCACTATAGAAAAATAAGACTGAAGAATAGGGGTTAGCAGGGACCCATCTAGAAGGTAAAATCCAATCCATGAAAGAGGCTAAGTGAATTTCACAGTAGAAAGGTGGATTGGAGCAGCTATGAGTCCATTTAGGAACCTGGTTTCAGTTCTGAATGATGAATAGGTCAGTTTGAGCCTCTCCAAGTGGAAAGAGCTTAAATGATGAAGGGGTGGGAGCTAATAATTGTACATGGCTTATTTTATAATCAAATGGACTAAGAAATTCAGGAAACAGCAACATTTACGAGATGGCTTACACCTAAACCAATAGCAACATTTGAGATTGAATCAAGGAACAGAAAGGCTTAACTTCCCAGTTTAGGAAGCAGTGGTGTAGGCTGCACAGATTCCTGGGGTGACACTGTGGATCAGCACTGGACGGAAAACCACAAGGACAACAGTTCAAACTCACCATCTGCTCCTCAAAAACCCTATACAGGGTTGCTATGAGTCGGAAACAATAGCCCTTAACAACAGGATGACCCAGGAACCAGCAGTGTGTCCAGTTTTCTCATTGTACCACTCTTTTTTTTTTTTTTGCATGGACTTGTTGTCATTTATTGAGATGAAACAAAGTATACAATTTGTTGAATGTAAAACTGATAATTTTGGGGGGGGGTATTTTTTGCTGTGTGTATTTTTTGTTGAAGATATTTTTTTTTTTTCTTAAATGTTTTCCTGTGAATTATGTGATAGTTTACATGGGAGAACATTAGTTTTACATTCATTGTATCGTATATCGTCTCATAGCCATGGTTACAATCCCCTCCAT
>NW_006408565.1:8154251-8154873 GCF_000296735.1 Chrysochloris asiatica | reverse complement strand
GGAGATTCTACCTTCCTCCAGGCCCTCTGGATCTAGGTTCCCTCTTAAAAGCTTGTAAGCCAGTCACTTCTTGCCTTTGTAGCCCCCTGCCCCCCTCATTGTACCACTCTTATCTCCATTGCTATCAAGTTGGTTCTGACTCCTGGTGACCCTATAGGACAGAACTGTCCCCTAGTGTTTGTAATTGTTGCAGATCTGTACAGTACTTGACATCTTTTTACTGCAAAGCCTCTGGTGGATTCAAACCACCAACTTTTCAGTTAGCAGCTGAACTCCTAAGCTCTGTGCCACCAGAGCTCCACCCCCCACCATCTTGGAGAGTTCGGTAAGTGTTGTTGAGTTGGCGCAGACTCTTTAACAACCTTGTCTGGGGTTTCCAATGAGTGGCTGGTGGGTTTGAACCACCGACCTTGCAAATCAAACCAAACTTGTAGTCCAGTGCATTATTCTGCAGTGCCACACCAGGAAAGTTGGCACTTAGTAAAAACTCTTCCATACAACCAGCAGGTTTAGAGGAAATTTTCAATTCAGATTCTCAATGGAGCTAAACAGATTAATACATGAAATGTTCTTATGTCTAGGTGTAGCTGAGCCAGTAAATATTTAAAAAAAAAAAAAAAAA
>NW_006408565.1:8141947-8150289 GCF_000296735.1 Chrysochloris asiatica | reverse complement strand
ATCTCTCATACTTCAGACATATTGTCAGGAGGGCCAGTTACTGGAGAAAGGTACCATGTTTGGTAAGGTGGAGGGTCAGAGAAAAAGAGGAAGACCCCCAGCGAAATGGATTGGCAAAATGGCAGCGTCATTGGGTTCAAGCATGGCAACAATTGTGAGGTTGGCCCAGGACCGGGCAGTGTTTTGTTCTGTTGTGCATAGGGACACTATGAGTCAGTACCGATTTGATGGCACCTAACAACAACAGAATGGGGATGATAAAGGTGTAATGAGGACTAAATATATACTTGTAAAATGTTTTGTACAGTCCCTGGCACCTAATAAGTATAATGTTTTAAGCAAAGAACCAGGATTATAGTATGAAATTTTGTTGAAGAAATGAAATCTTTCATCATTCATCTAAGTTGTTAGGTGCCAGCGAGTTTGTTCTGACTCATAGCAACACTGCACAACAGTGATCCATCTGTAGTCTTTGATCTTCATCTAAATAGTAAATCAGGCTTAATATCACTCAAAATTATCCTACCTTTTCAGGAAGCAAAAAGAGGAGGCTCAAGGATTAGTAACTTGAACCTAATTTGAACCTAGGTTTAAAGCCACACTGTTGTTAAATGCTGGTGAGTCAGTTCTGACTCATAGCAAGGTTCTGACTCAGGCCTTTCCAAGGAGCAACTGATGGGTTTGAACTGCCTACCTTACAGTTAGTAGTCCAGTGCTTATTCTACAGCACCACACCAGGACCCCTTGAGATGTTCTTAGTTTTGAATTACTAATAGTTATTATTTATTGTTGATTTCCTATGTGCCAGTCACTGTGGGATAATGATATATATATTACCTAATTCTTCATGCACCTCTGTAAAGCAGATACACTTTTTATGTCCATTTTATAGATCAGAAGGTTTTCATTCACAGAGTATGAATGTGAGCTAAGACTACAGAATCTACACTTAACCTACACCATACCATACCTCCAAAAAGATAACCTTATTTCCATCTGGTTTAAACCAAAGAACTTTCTTATTATGCTAATTTGGTCACACTACACCATGACAATTAAGTTTCAATTGTGATGGGTTCTAAGCCTATGTGCCTAGCTTTCCTTGTCACTGGAAAATGACACTGAAGTGGAGCTGAGCAGTTTTCTGGCAGAGAGGAGGCCTTTCCCTGACCACATTTCTTGCATCCCTTTTTGTCTTAGCATGTCTTTTCTATGGATGGAACCCCACATTTGATGAAGATTTACCACTTGCCAGACATTCTCTGAACCTCATGATAGCCATGTGTGGTGCAGAGACTTGTATTAAATCCATTTTTAAGAAACGGAACACAAAGTTTATTTGGCCAAGTTCACAGGGATGGGATTTGAAATTCTGCTGGTCTCTAAAGCCATCAAACTGACCTCTTCATGTTTTCTTGGTGGCGATTGGTGGATGTGCCGTGAAGTCAGTTCAACTCATCTTGATGCTGTATAGGAGTTTTGTAAATCTTTAAGAAAGCAGAAAGCCTCATCTTTCTTCTGTGGAGTGGCTGGTAGATTCAAACTGCTGACTTTGTGGTTAACAAATCAACTCGTAATCTATTATGTTACCAGGGCTCCTTAAGCATCCAGAATGGTATCCCTCACAAGGAGAGCTGACAACTCCAGATTCCTTCATTATCATTAGAATTCAAGTGATGATTTTCCAATTAATGTCCCTCTAACTCCTGGTGTTCAATAACCTCATATACATGTGAAAGCTGGACAGTGAATAAGGAAGACCATAGAAGAATTGATGCTTTTGAGTTTTGGTGTTGGAGGAGCATATTGAAAGTGCCATGGTCTGCCAGAAGAACCAATAGATCTGTTTTGGAAGAAGTGCAGCCAGAGTGCTCCTTGGAGGCCAAGATGGCCAAACTTCGTCTCTCATACTTCAGACATATTGTCAGGAGGGACCAGTCACTGGAGAAGGATATCATGTTTGGTAAGGTGGAGGGTCAAAGGAAGACCCCCAACAAGATGGATCGGCCAAGTGGCAGCATTGATGGACTCAAGCGTGGCAACAGTAGTGAGGTTGGCCCAGGATCAGGCAGTGTTTAGTTCTGCTGTGCATAAAGTCGCTATGAGTCGGTACCAACTCGATGGCACCTAACAACAACAACAACAACTCCTGGTGTGGCGCTGTGGGTTAATGCGCCAGACTGCAAAGTCAGTTTGAACTGCAAGGTCAGTTTTTCAAGCTTACCAGCAGCTCCTCGGAAACCCTATACAGGGTCGCCATGGGTCGGAACCGACTCAATGGCACTTAACAACAACAACAATTCCTGGTGTGGCGCTGTGGGCTAATGTGCCAGACTGCAAAGTCAGTTTGAACTGCAAGGTCAGTTTTTCAAGCTTACCAGCTGCTCCTTAGAAACCCTATACGGGGTCGGTATGGGTTGGAATCCACTCAACAGCACTTAATGACAACTCCTGGTGTGGCACTGTAGGATAAGCACTAGACAAACCCACCAGCTGCTTCTTGAAAATACACTTCAGTATCATTTTCCACTGACAAGGAAAGCTATGAGTCAGAACCAACTTAATGGCACTTCAAACCTACTAATTAAGGACTCTGGTGTCACTGTAGGATAAGCACTGGACTGCTAACCAAAAAGTTGGCAGTACAAACCCACCAACCACTCAACAGGAGAAAAAATAGGCTTTCTGCTTCAGTGAAGATGTAAAACTTTGGAAACTCTACACAGGGTCCCTGTGAGTTCGAAACAACTCAATGGTAGAGTTTAATTTTTGAGAGTTTGAACCTACTAGTTATGAGTGCTGGTAGCACTGGACTGCTAACCACAAGGTCAGCCATTCAAACCCACCAGGCCCTTCGAAGGAGAAAGATGAGACATTTTGCTCCTATAAAGATGTGCAACATTGGAAACCCTATGCAGAGTTACTATGAATCTTGGGGTGAGTGTAGTTCCAGACCTGAAGGATGACTAAAGGCCATAGTCTTGGAGTTCCACCAGTGTCAATATGACCAGTAACCCTGGTCTCCTTTTATATTTTGGCTTTTTTTTTTTTCACATTTTCTCCCACTCTATCCAGAACCTGCTAATGTGATCCCTTTTAGAATAGTTATTAGTGGTAGCTGGACACCATCTTGGTTTTTTGGTCTCAGGGACATGGAGACTGATATTCACATGGTCTAAGAAATCTGTACCTAGACCAAGAAGCAGTTGTTCGAACAGAACATGGGAACACTGAAAGTTTTAAAATTGGGAAAGGTGTGAGACAGGGTTGTATTCTTTCACCATACTTATTCAACCTGTATGCTGAGCAAATAATACGAGAAGCTGGGTTCTATGAAGAAAAACGTGGCATCAGGATTGGAGGAAGACTCATTAACAACCTGCGATATGCAGATGATACAACCTTGATCGCTGAAAGTGAAGAGGACTTGAAACATTTACTTATGAAGATTAAAGAGCACAGCCTTCGATATGGATTGCATCTCAATGTCAAGAAAACAAAAATCCTCACCACTGGACCAATAAACAACATTCTTATCAATGGAGAAAGGATTGAAGTTGTCAAGGACTTCATTCTTCTTGGATCAACTATCAACACTCGTGGAAGTAGCAGTCAAGAGATCAGACGACATATTGCACTGGGCAAATCTGCTGCACAGGAACTTTTTAAAGTATTGAAGAGCAGAGATGTCAGCTTGAGGACTAGGGTGCGCCTGACCCAGGCCATTGTGTTTTCAATAGCCTCATATGGATGCGAAAGCTGGACAGTGAATAAAGAGGATCGTAGAAGAATTGATGCCTTTGAGTTGTGGTGTTGGAGGAGAATACTGAGGGTGCCATGGACTGCCAAAAGAACCAATAGATCTGTTTTGGAAGAAGTGCAGCCAGAGTGCTCCTTGGAGGCCAGGATGGCTAAGCTTCGTCTCTCCTACTTTGGACATGTAGTCCGGAGGAAACAATCGTTGGAGAAGGATGTCATGCTGGGTAGGGTGGAGGGTCAGAGAAAAAGAGGGAGACCTCCAACGAGATGGATCGGCCAGGTGGCATCATTGATGGACTCGGGGGTGGCAGCGGTGGTGAGGTTGGCCCAGGATCGAGCATTGTTTCGTTCTGCTGTGCATGGGGTCGCTATGAGTCGGTTCTGACTCGATGGCACCTGACAACAACAACAACAACATTAGCTCATTGCACTAATTGTTTACAAGTGTCTTCAATTTTCAACACTCTTCTTTCCTCTGGACAGGAAGTGGTCAATAGTTGCACCTTAGATGGTCAATCATGAGCTTTTAAGATGCCAGTCGTTACTCACCAAAGTAGGTTGTAGAACATTATCTTTGTGGGTTATGTCATGCCAATTGACCCTGGTAGTTTCCCTAAGACTATAGTCCTGAGCCCCCAAACTTAGAAAATCATTCCCTCAAGGTATTTGGTAATATATAAGTTTTCACAATTTTGTCCCTGTATGCTCCACCACATTCCTGAATATGTTTGCAGCAAAGGTAAATACCCATGTACGAATATCATCTGTCAAACCTTTATATATTTGTGGGTATACTCACACCCTCCCTCCCACACCCCTTCTGATTGCCTATCTATCCTTCTGTCACCCATTGTTGTTATTGTTAAGTGCCGTTGAGTCGGTGCTGATCCATAGTGACCCTATATAGGGTTTTCAAGGAGCGGCTCATGAACTTTAATCTCTGACTTTGCAGTCCAGTGCATTAACCCACAGCACCACACCAGGACTTCACCATTATTGCAAGATTGTGTATAACTCTTAACACTCACTTCTCCCCTGCTTCCATTTTTTTTTCTAATTTCCCTCTCATTGTATTTTGCCTTCCCCTTCATCCAAGTTGATAGATGTTTTATGACTATGAAAATAGACTGGGTCTACATCTCCTTGGAAATCACTAATATTTGGGAAAATTAAAGGAAAAATATGTGAAGATTCTACTGAAGTCTGTTAATGGTCTGTCTATAGGGTGACCACATAGTAACTGATACCTTGCCTTCTTCTGACCTACTCCTTTTCCCTTTCAATGTATTGTCCATTTCTGAAATTTTAGAATTAATTTGAATTTCTAATTGCAAATTACTGTTTCAAGATTTGCATTTATTTTCTCTCGTTGGTTTGGAAACTAACTAGCTTAAGCCATCATCGGTGTAGCCTGAGATGACAGTTTAAAAAAACCCTTCCTTTAGAAATCGCCTTTCTTTTTTTTAACGTACCAAGTATAAAACAGGATTTGCCTGCCTTCTATGTGCCACCAAAGAATCCAGTTCATCTTTCATCTCATTCATGTTCTTTTGAAGCAATATTCTTTGGGGGTCAAGTCTTTTTTTTTTTTTAATAAAATCTATTTTTATATTTTCTATCCCAGTAATCATGGACTTCATAGCGCTTTAGGATCAACACTGGACTGCAAACCACAAGGTTGGCAGTTCAAACCCACCAGCTACTCTTCGGAAACCCTATACAAGGTCTCTATGATTCGGAACCAACTCCATGGCACACCACCACCACCAAGCCCTACCATATTCCAAAAAAGGCTTAAGCCATCTTAAAAAGGATATGTAAATTATCAAATGAGACACTAAATGAGAAGTCAGTCAGGTAAAAAGAATAATAGAAAGGACATTAAAAACGTAGCCAGAGGCAAGGGTCTGTCATGTTTGTGTCTGTGCATGCATATGGAAAAAATATGTAGAATGGAGGAGATCCTATTGAATGTCATATTATGTACCAGGTACTGCATGAGGTGCTTTATCCTATGAAATATACGATAGTATAATCATATTACCAGTGAAGAACCTGCTAAGTAAAGTCACTTCCTAAGGTCAAAACAAATGATATAACTAAATTCTTTGCATATATCCTCTTCGAGGGCAAGCAGCTGCTACCCAATCCAGTACCTCTATAAGGAGTTACTGAGTTCGTTGTTAACTGCCCACTCATAGTGACCCTATGCACAACAGAATGAAACACTACCCAGTCCTTCACCACCCGTACAATTTTTGCTATGTTTCAGCCCATTATTGCTTCCACTAAAGTGATCTCTTTTAGAGTAGTTGGTAGTGGTAACTGGGCACCATCTAATTCTTTCTGTTTCAGAGTCGGGAGCTGATGTCCACTCGTTCTTGGTACTTTTAATATTCTTCTTCAACACCATATGTGACTTCATCATTTCTTCTACATTATCCTTATTCATTGTTCAACCTTCATATATATATGAGGTGATTGAAAATATCCTACCTTAGTCCTTTTGGGATCTATCCTGTTTGGACTTCACTCAGCTTCTTGTATGCTTATTTTCTCATCTTTCATGATGTTATGGGAGTTTTCTTCCATTAACTTTTCAACAATTTTCTCTGTACTTTTTATTATCTCTTCCTGTTCTGGAATTCCTCTTCATGGTGTCACATATAACTCTTTAGCTTGCTAAAGACTTTTTCATTCTTTTTTTCTGATTGTTCTTCTAGTACACTAGTTTTGAGAGATTTTTCTTCTTGCTCACTAATTCAGGCTTCCAGTGCTTCAAACCTATTCCTTTGCCCTTTCAATGTATTCTCCATTTCTGAAATTTTAGAATTAATCTGAATTTCTAATTGCAAATTACTGTTTCAAGATTTGCATTTATTTTGTCTGTTCATGTAGTATTTCCTGAATTCTTCTATTGTTATTTCTGTTTCCTTGCTTTCCTCAATCTTTCTGTCAATCATTTGAAAGTGCTTAAATATAATTCTTTTGAATTATTTTTCAGTTAGTTCATTACTTTTTCTTCCTCAGAAAAGTTTTCTGGCTCTCCATCTTGGTTATTTGCTTAAGCCATTCTCTCATTTTTTTCGTGAGAGCTAAAATTATCTGTTGTCTACAAGGTATTGTGTGGTTGTCATATTTGTACTTAATTGATGATTGAATGTTTATTTGTTCTTAGGCGCTCACCAACTGTCTCCTGTGAGTATAGTTAGAAAATGGAAGTATGTACACTGTTCTTGTTTGCCGTTTGTGCAGCTCAGTTTAGGGTGGGTTTGGCTAGTGTTGATTGCTGTCTATCATAGATCAGGTGATATAGCAGTTGGTATTACCTCTTGCCCAATGGGTGATGCCACAGAAAGTATAGTTGTGGCTGGGCTGCATGGGCATGGTTGTTGTCTTCTGTTGGTTGGTATAAAGGAAAACCCTCTCTCTCTCTCTCTCTTACACACACACACACACAAGAAAACAAAACAAGAAACAAGAAACCAACAATGAAAAGAAAAAAATAATAAAGGAAATAAAAACAGGAAGCAACCAGAAAGAAAGAATATAATAAATATAAAGACAAAAGAGAGACAGGGAAATGGAACTATGGAAGAGAAAAATAAGAAAGAAAATAAAAAGGAAGAAATTTAAAAACAGTAACAGCTAAAAAGAGAAAAGAGAGACAGGAAAATGAAGCTATACAAGAGAAAAATAGGAGAGGGAATAAAAGGAAGAAATTTTTTAAAATACTTAGAAAAACCAAGGAGAGGGCAGATGAAAAGACAGACAGAAGTAAAGAAAGATCAAAGGGGAGGGGGGTGAAGAAAAGAGGAAGTAAGCAGAAGGAAAAACAAAAGCAGAGGTAGGATAAAATTCAAGGGAATGAACAAAGAAGTAGAAGGAGGAGAAAGAATACACAAATAAAAACAATGAATTAACAAAACAAAAACAATGAGCTGGGTGTGGGAGAACAAACAAGATGGCGGATCGGGCGGACGTATAGCAGAGAGCTTAGCCAACAACAACACAGAATACCCGACCAAGCAGGCTCAGGGGATGGTCCCAGAACTCTGAACCACTTATAAAGGAATACTTAGAAGGTTGGAAGGCTCACAGCTGGGGGAATTTGTGGCAGAAGCAAGAAATCTATTGCTTTCTAGTCTGGGATGCTTGGCTGCTCCAGGAGCCGCCTGGCAGAACCGCTGAGATAAAGGTGTGGACATTCTTTTCTTTTGGTGTCTGTTCATTGGTCCCTTGCTGTCTGCGCACCTCCATTCTTGTGACTATAGGGGTGCCTAAGCTAGTGGGCATCCCAGCCCCACCCTCTGAGGGTTCTACTACGCATGCGCACAGATCTCCTCGAAATTTAAAGAGACAGCTTCCGATTAAAACTAAACAGCCACAAGCAGCCCTGAACTGTTTCCAACTAGAAAAAAAGGCCTGAACAGGGATTGTGGAGCGGGACAAGCAGACAAAAGAGGAAATAGGCAGAAAATTAAATCCTAAGTTACGTCAAAATGACCAACAGTGGTATCTTGAAACTTCTCAGGAAGAAGAGTGAAAAGGGAAGCCCATTTCCTGATCACATCTACCTGGAG
>NW_006408565.1:8133439-8138339 GCF_000296735.1 Chrysochloris asiatica | reverse complement strand
TTGATTAAACACTTATGTAAGTAGTAAAACGATATAAAAACTGTGGTCTTAGAGCAATAAAGAGAGACATCTTTGGATGGAAAGAGAGTCTCCGTGAATTCATTCGCCGAATTATTTCCCACCAACAAAGACACCCATGGGGTCTCAACCCCTCCACTGTAGTGGTCGGTAGCACCCAACCATGTGGCTCTGAACTCCCAGACAGCAGGGTACACACTGGGAGTGGAGAAGGGTGGGAGCTGGCCACCCCTCTGGTAATCAGAGGGGAGTGGAGAAAAAAGAAGGAATCACACTTTCCTGTTGCCTATGTGAATCTGCTCTGCCAGGTCAAAGCTGCTCACAAGATGGCCACACTACTTCTGGCCAGCCATTCACCAGTCAGTCTCCCTCTCTCACTGTCTCTGCTCAGCTTCTCCTCCTAGGAAGTACTCAATCCACTTTTCTAACCTTTACTTTGAAGTTCAAAATTCCTGAATTTCTATCTGTGTGTTTCCTTTCGTCTTGAATCTTTATCGTAGAAAGTCTGTGTATTGTCTCTGCCTAGTCTGCCATCTTGTCTGAAGTCCCTGATGTCCATTTTTGTCCTTGTTTTCCTTTTTAACGACATTTTGCTTTCTTCGGATGATGTTCTTGATGTCATCTTATAACTCTCTGGTCTTTGGTCATTAATATCAAATGTTCTTGAGATAGTCCCTAAATTCAGGTAGTGTATATTCAAGGTTATATTTTGGCCCTCATGGATTTGTTTTAATTTTATTCAACTTCAACCTGAACTTGCATGTGAAAAATGAATGGTCTGTTCCACAATCTGCCTTTGGCCTTATTTTGGCTGATGATATGGAGGTTTACCACCATATCTTCCCACATATGCAGTCAGTTTGATTCCTGTGTATTCCATCTAGTGAGGTCCAAGTGTACAGTCACCTTTTATGTTGTTTTAAAAAGGCATTTGCAAATCTCCACTGAATAGTTTTCAACTTGTCTAGACAGGTCTGGTGACAGGAGATGAGGATACGATTCTTAAGATTCAATAGTGGGTAATTGTTATGACTATTTGCAAGTGTCACAACTGTACAGATAGAGGTTTTATAGCAAAAAAGGTGGGGGGGGGGAAGGTGGGGGGTAGTTAGTCTTACATTCCAGGAACAGAGGATCCTGGGACCATCAAGGGAGAAGAGCAGGAGTGCAATGTGGAACCCTATCTAGAGAAGCAGCGGTGCCGGGGATGGAGGCAGAGATGATGACATGGAGATATGAAACAGCTGAGGACTCTAGACTCATGGAAGGTGAGGGGCTGTGTGCTGACAGCCAGGGGACAGGCTTGCAGAGTGTGCCCTTTGGTTGTGTGGATGAATGTATATTCCTGAGTGTTTTGGTGTACATCCAAAAGAAAAAAAAGCACACAGAGGGAATAGAGGCAGGTACTGTTGAAGGGTGATGCACGGAGGGAATTGCAATCATTGCAATGAAACAAAATACGATAGAATGAATGTAAAATTGATGTTTTCCCATGTAAACTATCACTCAATTCACAATAAAAACTTTAAAAAATGGTATTTGCAATGAATAAGTCATTGGCCTTGCAAAATACTATATTGTAATCTCTAGCATCATTTCTATCACCAAGGCCATATTTTCCAACTACTGATCTTTCCTCTTCCAACCTTTGCATTCCAATCACCAGTAATGATCAATACATCTTGATTGCATGTTTGGTCGATTTCACATTGAAGAAGTTGGTAGAATTCTTCTATTCCATCCTCACTGGTTTTAGTGGTTGGTGCGTAAATTTGAATAATAGTGGTATTAACTGGGCTTCCCTATTGTTGTTGTGAAGTGCCATCGAGTCGGTTCTGACCCATACCGACCCTGTATAGGGTTTCTGAGGAGCAGCTGGTGAGCTTGAACCACCGACCTTGTAGTTCAAAGGGCTTTGCAGTCTGGCGCATTAACCCACAGCGCCACACCAGGACTCTGGGCTTCCCTGTAGGCACATAGATATTATCCTATCACAGACAGTGTTGTACCTCATGACTGATCTGGATATGTTCTTTTTGACAATGAATGCAACACCATTCCTCTTCAATTTGTCATTCCTGGCATAGTAAACCATGTGGTTGTCAGATTCAAAATGGTCAATACCAGTCCATTTCAGCTCACTAATGCCTAAGATATCGATGTTTATGCGTTCCATTTCATTTCTAACAACTTCCAATTTTCCCAGATTCATACTTCATACATTCCATGTTCTGATTTTCAATGGATGTTTACAGCTGTTTCTCTTAATTTTGAGTTGTGTCTTATCAGCACATGAAGGTCCTGCAGGCTTTTCTCCCACAGGCTTTACTCCATAGGCTAGTGGTTCAAACTCACCAGCCACTCCTTGGAAACCTATGTAGGGTCACTATGAGTTAGAACCGACTCAACAGCACTTAACAACAATTCCCTCTAGTCAGTGAAGTACACCTACCCTTCCAAACCCACTTCTAGTAACCATCAAAGAATGTTTATTTTAGTGTGAAAACATTTTCTTGACTTTTTACAATAGTGGGCTCATATGGTATATCTTTTATGATTGACTAATTTCACTCAGCATAATGTCCTCAAGGTTTATCCATGTTATTGAGGTGTTTTGCTGGTTCATTATTACTCTTTAATGTTGAATAGTATTCCACTGCATGTATGTACCAAACTGTTTATCCATTCTACCACTGATGGAGAAGACTATTAAAGGTACCATGGACTGCTAGAGGAACAAACAAATCTGTGTTGGAAGAACAACCAGAATGCTGCTTAGAAGCCAAGATGACCAGACTTCGTCTCTCATATACTTCAGACATATTATCAGTAGGGATCTGTCCCTGAAGAAGGACATCATGGTTAGTAAAGTGGAGAATTAGCAAAAAAGACAGATACGCCCAATGAGATGGATTGGCACAGTAGCAAAAACAATGGACTCAATTATAGCAGCAATTGTGAAAATGATGCAGGATCAGGAGGTGTTTCATTCTGTTGTAAATGGGATCTCTATGGGTTGGAACTAACTCTACAGAACTTAACAACAACAACCATTGATGGCATGTAAGTTGTTTCTATCTTTTTGCTATTCTGAATAGTGCTGTGATGAACATTAATTGTTAAGTGCCCTCGAATCATAGCAACCCAGTATAGAGATTCTGAGGAGCAACAGGTAGGCTTGAACCACTGACCTTTCAGTTCAAATGACCTTGCAGTCCAGCTCATTAACCCACAGCACCATATCAGGATTCCATGATGAACATGAGCATGTATGTATCTATTCTTGTTGTAACTCATATTTCTCTATGATATATGCCAAGTAGAGGGATTGCTGAGTCATATGCTATTTCTATTTCCAACTCTTTTTTTTTTTTAATATTGAGAACTGAGTGAAGGTTTCCAGACAAGGTAATCAGTTTTACATTAAATAAATCATATGCTTTGCTTCATCTCAATGATTACAATCCCCTCCATGCAACAACAGTTTTCCCGCTTTCTTTCTGTGGTTTGTAGTTGTTAGGTGCCATTGAGTTGGTACCAACTCATAATGACCCTATGTACAACAAAACAAAACACTGCCTGGTCCTGGGACAACCTCACAATTGTTGCCACACTTGAGCCCATCAATGCTGCCACTTTGCCTATCCATCTCGCTGGAGGCCTTCCTCTTTTTCTCTTACCCTCCACCTTATCAAATATGATATTCTTCTCCAGTGACTGTTCCCTCCTGACAATATGTCCAAAGTAAGAGAGATGAAGTTTGGCCATCCTGGCCTCCAAGGAGCACTATGGCTGCACTTTTTCCAATACAGATCTGTTGGTTCTTTTGGCAACCCATGGCACTTTCAATATTTTCCTCTAACAACACAACTCAAAGGCATCAATTCTTCTACGGTCTTCCTTACTCACTGTCCAGCTTTCGCAAGCATATGAGGTTATTGAAAATACCATGGCTTGGATCAGGAGCAACTTAGTCCTCAAGCTGACATCTTTGTTCTTCAACACTTTAAAGAGGTCTTGTGCAACAGATTTGCTTAATGCAATATGTTGTTTGATTTCTTGACTGCTGCTTCCATGAGTGTTGATAGTTGATCCAAGAAGAATGAAGCCCTTGACAACTGCAATCTTTTCTCCATTCTGTGGTTACTCATGTACAAATATCCTCTTTCAAACTCATATATTTGTAAGATGTATAATTATGTATATATCCCACTCTTCCTGCCATACCCATTCAACCTGTGTCTCTATCCATGTATCTATACACAGAACACTGGTGTTCTAAGGTTGTGTATGTATCACTATTTACCCTATCCTCTTTAGCCCTTGCATACCTCCCTGTATCTTCACCTATCTTCATCATTCTTCTGCCAGCTTCTCTCTTTTTGTATATTGCTCTCCTCCTTCTTGTACATTGCCCTCCCCATCACCCTAGTTAACATGTGGCTACCCTCTAGTCAGTGGATTATTTTCCTTTGCCTCTCACCCCTGGTAAACATCAAAGAATATTTCTTTTAGCATGAAAACATTTTATTGAGTTTTTATAATAGTTTTCTCATACAATATTTGTCCTTTTCTAATTGACTAATTTCCCTCAGTATAATGACCTCCGGGTTCATCCATGTCATGAGGCACTTAGAAGATTCATTGTTATTCTTCAATGTTGAATAACTGTGGCAGCTAGCACCAGAAAATGTCTATACTGTCTTTTTAAATTTCGATGTCAATTGATATGGATTACATCTCAATATCAAGAAAACAAAAATCCTCACCACTGAACCAATAAACAACATTCTTATCAATGGAGAAAAGATCGAGGTTGTCAAGGACTTCATTCTTCTTGGATCAACTATCAACACTCGTGGAAGCAGCAGTCAAGAGATCA
>NW_006408565.1:8123665-8133049 GCF_000296735.1 Chrysochloris asiatica | reverse complement strand
AGTGAGGTTGGCCCAGGATCGGACATTGTTTCGTTCTGCTGTGCATGGGGTCGCTATGAGTCGGTTCCGACTCGATGGCACCTGACAACAACAACAACAAAGCACCAGAATATTGCATATTTAGACATGATGAATAGCACCAGAATATTGTCAGATATAGGCTGGAAGATGAGTCCATCAGGTTGAAAATCACTCAAAATATGATTGGGGAAGAACTGCCTCCTCAAAGTAGAGTTGACTGCAATGACATAAATAAAGCTTTTGGGACCTCCATTTGCTGATGGGGCACAACTCAAAATGATGAGAAACAGTTCTAAACATCCACTGATAATTGTAATATGGAATGTATGAAGTACTAATCTAGGAAAATTGGAAGTTGAAGGATTCTGTGGGCCAATTATTGAATGATGCAGAAAGCAAATACACAGAATCATGATACCAAAAAGAAATGGACGATGTTTAACTATTAAGGAAGAAATCCAAGATGCATTGAAGGTATTGACAAAGAACAAGGCTCTAGGAATTAATGGAATACAAATTAAAATCTTACAACAAACTAATGCAGCGCTAGAGGCATTCACTCATCTATGTCAAGAAATTTAGAAGATAGCTACATGGCCAACTAATTGGAAGAGATTCATATTTGTACCTATTCCAGAGAGAGGTAACCCAATGGAATGTGGAAATTATCTGACAATATTGCTAATATCACATGCAAGTAAAACTTTGCTAAGGATAATTCAAAATAGCTGCACTACTACAATGACAGGGAATGTCAGAGGTTCTAGCAGGATACAGAGAGGACATGGAATAAGGAATATCATTCTTGATGTCAGAGGGATCTTGGCTGAAAATGGAGAACACCAGAAAAATGTTTACCTGTGCTTTATTGACTATGCAAAGGCTTTAAAAATGCGTGGATCATGACAAGCTATGGACCACATTGTGGAGAGTGAGTATTCCAGAACACTTAATTGTGCTCATGAGGAACCTGTATGTACACTAAGAGACAGCAGTCACTCAGACAAAACAGGGGGACACTGAATGGTTCCAAATCAGGAAAGGTGTGCACTAGGGTTGTATTCTTTCACCATACTTATTAAGTCTGTACTGGTGTCCTGATATGGCGCTGTGGGTTAATGTGCCAGACTGCAAAGCCATTTGAACTGCAAGGTGAGCATTTCAAGCTCACCAGCTGCTCCTCGGAAACCTTATGCAGGGCAGCTATGGGTTGGAACTGACTCAACAGCACATAACAACAATTCAATCTGCATGCTAAGCAAATAATTTGAGAAGGTGGATTATATGAAGAGCATGCCATCAGGATTGAAGGAAGATTCATTAACAACCAGAGATACGTAGATGATACAACCTTGCTTGCTGGTAGAGTCAGAACTGACTCTACAATATCTAACAACAACCACAATTATATCCATGGGCCATGTAGATACATGAAATGTCTGGGACCACTGAATCAGTAAAGAAGTTACTGCTCAAATCCCCATGCATATGTGTTTAACTTCCTGAAGTCATTATATGACATTTCTCAGTTGAAGATTTTTGACCACGTGCTCATATTTGGCCACCTGTGCTTGTTGGCCCAATGCCTTTCATATGTCTCACTGAAGCACATCACTGATGAAGGCTTCAGAGTGCAAATTTCTTATTCATGGCCTCTACCTCCTGTGGTTTGGGGTCATTGCCATGATGGACTCCTTAGTCACAGGGAATAAGAATGGCAAGTTGGTCAGAAACCTGAAATCTGTCGTGGTAGTTTATGTATATGAAGAATATCCATTCTCACATGGATGTTGTTGTTGTTAAGTGCCGTCGAATCGGTTCCGACCCATAGCGACCCTGTACAGGGTTTCCGAGGGTGTAAATCTTTACGGGAGTAGAAAGCCTCATCTTTCTCCCGCGGAGCGGCTGGTAGTTTCGAACCGCTGACCTTAAGGTTCGCAGCCCGATTCGTAACCACTACGCTACCAGAGCTCCTTATCCATTCTCACATGGATAAGTAGTTGTAAAAGACAGCAATCATTCTGACAAGTACAAATGGTATTCTGTGGGAAAATGTGACTATTTCAATTTGTTACTCAAACAATCACTTAAGTACTTTTCCTACAGATAACTTTTTGTTCAACAAAAGTGCTTCTTTGTATACTTTTATTTCATCACACAGAATATTAAAAAGATGGATTCTTGGAACAAGATAATACTGCTATGAATTTTTATATCTTCATTAAGGGCATTCTTAGAAGAAACTGAATTTCTTTTTAACTGTGAATTATAATGAAGAATACAGTGATTACTTGTACACTTCAGTGGCCCAGGCCTGATTGATTCTAAGGAACCAGCAGTTTTGCCCACCAGTGCAAGTGTCAACACAAGTGAAAAGTGCAAAACCAAAAATATTTGTGTATTACTATAAAAATAGTTTTGATCTCATAGACTCCCCAGAGTCTCCAAAGCAATGGGATCTACCAACCACACGTTGTGATCCACTGCTCTGAACCTGTTTCTCATTTTAGTATTTCGATAAGAATTCCAATATCTTAGACTTGCTGAGTAAACAAGGTATGTACAGCACAAAGTCAATGTATGTCTGTCTTCTTGTTGTAGGTGGCCTAGCTACTTACAACTCATAGCAACTCTATGTGACAGAGTAGAAGTGCATGTTAAGGTTTGAGGCTGCAATCTGTACTGAAACATATTGCTTCGGCAGAGCCACTGGGTGGGTTCCAAACACAACCTTTAGGTTAGCAACACAGCTCTTAGTGGTTTGCATTACCAGGGCTCTTTAACCTATAGGAAGAACTCCATAATTGATTGTTTCTACTTAGTATAGCTATACTGATGATTTTACATCAATTTACCTAACATTTATACCCCTAACACCATACCTGGCATTTTGCCACATTTGTAACATTTCACATATATGTTTCTTAAGGATTCTTGACTTGCCTATTTTTTTTTACATTAAAACCCAAAACCAAACCCACTGCCATCAAGTTGATTTCTACTTTTAGAGACCCTATGTAGGGTTTCTGAGACTACATCTTTGTAGGAACAAGACTGCCTTTTCTTTCTTCAAGGAGCCGCTAGTGGGTTTGAGCTGCCATCTTGTGGTTTGCAGTCTAGTGTTTATCCTACAAGGCCACCAGGACTCCTTGAATTCTACATTGTTGCTGATAAATGCTGTTGAGTAGGTTCCAACTCATAGCAACTCTGTATAGGGTTTCTGAGGAATGACTGGTGGATTTGAACTGCCAACTTTTTGGTTAGCAGTGTTACTGGAGTGGGCTGCGAAGGACTAGGACATGAAGTAAAATGGCAAGGTTTTCCTTACGAAAGGAGACGTGCAGTGGAGACATGCCACAGACGGCAGTATCTCTCCAACATAAGTCTTGGTGGGGAGGTGGGTAATCGAGCTAAATCACAGGGGAACCTGCAGGGGTAGTCTCAGCAGGTTCCTGGAATTATTGACAACATCTTGTGGTTTCAGATGTTACTTCTTGACTCCTCATTCTCTGGTTAGGTGCCCACTTCTTATGCATGTGTACCACATCCAAGAGCCTGTTTTGAGACCCCGGTTTGGCTCTGAAGCATCATATTGAAGTTACCATCCCGACCAAATAAATGGTTGCTGTGCTACAGAACAAGGCTTGTGGTTTGTGGGCTTCTGCATCTATCAGACTTTGCGAGCTTGAAGGGCATAGCAATTCCTGCTATTCACTTAAAAAAATAAGTATCTTACTGTTTTATTTTCTGCCCCATCTGTTTGCAAGATCTGTACTTTTGAAAGAATTGCCTGTCCAGTCTTAAAGTCTTTCTCCCTTCTAGTTGTACCTTTCTCTAACAGCAGTCCAATGTTTATCCTACAGTGCCAAACTATATTATGTTTCTTTAATTTTCTCCACTTCTCTAGGAGGACTTCCATCGAATTGATGAAGCATTTACCAGATGTTTATTTTACACGTGGCAGGGCAGACCGAATCCCTTCTGAGACTGGTGGTGGTGGTTATGTGCCGTGGAGTTCGGTTCCGACTCATAGCAAATCGGAACAGGACTTCCGAGGCTGTAAATCTTTACGAGAGCATAAAACCTCATCTTTCTCTCGCGGAACAGCTGGTAGTTTCGAACTGCTAACCCTGAGGTTAGCAGCCCGACTCGTAACCACTAATATTTTCGATTTTGCAGACTAAACTATACCAACTTTTTAGCCAGTTTATGGGGCATAGTAGACTGCTGCGCAACGTCGGCATTCCTCTTGGAAACAGGGTCTCTTTGAGTCGGAATCGACTCCACGGCAGGTAACAACAGCATTCCTCAGAACCACAGACCTCCAAAGTTCGTTCTAGTGTCGCGAGACCCTTCTGAGCAGCATGGGGGTGGAGCTTAACAGATACTGGATTCCCATCACCCTTAGCGAGTTTCTGAAACCTCAACTACGTTTACTGCTGCGCAGGCGCAATAGGTAATCTTTAACTTCCGCGCGCTTCCGCGGGTATAAGTAAGGATTCTTTTCGGTCGTTCGACCTTTTGCGGGTAGGCGAACCCTTGATGGTCACGAGTCTGGTAAGTGTCCTTAGCTTTATGTTCTCTCATTTCAAGATCTCGCATCTGGCCTGGCAATCAATCAGCCTTTCTTGTGAGAATAGCTTTCAGCGTTGACTGCGAACTACCCGTAGGTACGACCGGGCGGTGCTTGTCGTGAGCTGCGTGCGGCCGCCGTGAACTCGCGGAACCCCATGGTCTGGGCTTTCTCAGGGGTGCGGGCGCTACCACCTCGGGACTTGTAAGGCAGTAGCCCAATTCTGTGGAGGCTGAAGGCGTAGCTCACCCACTCATTGCCTGTTTGCGCCGTTATTTTTCCTGCTTCCTGAGCGCTTGCTGTGGGTTTAAGACCAGTTGTCCGCAATGGAGGTACAAGATACTCCCAGGTGTTCCATGTCCTCATTGGGATTTCTTGGGAGTATTTGTAAGATTTATTGCTGGACTACTAACTCACCAGCTGTTTCTCGCCCTATACAGGGTCGCTCTATTGGGAATCCACATCGTCTTAACAATACTGCTTTCAACCGCTGTGTTTTTTATCGTTCTTTAACGCCGCGTGGTAATAGTCTGTTTGGATTCCTAAGTATAAATGAGACACGTGGCTGGAAGCTCATTTAATTTGGCCAACATGTGACAGTCGTTAATTATTAAAACAAAAACCTGGAATATGGGGTTTCAGAGCTACCCCAGGGAACTCAATATTCTGTACATTAAAATAGTGACGATGTCCATACCAACGTGGATACTCCCGGGAGGTCACTCTCCCCGGGCTCTGTCCAGGTGGCATATGGGAGCACAGGGCTCTGCCCCATGATGTACAGTCCTTTTCCACAACGTTGGAGATCATGCCGGCCTCGAGTCTGCGCCTGCATATTCCTACAGCTTCTCAGAGTCCTGCGGACAATGACTGAGGAGACAAACCATGCAGGAAACAAGCCCTCTGTCTCCCCGTTAAATCTAGATTCGATTCTATTGATGAGTTCCACTTACTTTCTACTTCTCTTTTGCAGAATCCTCAATGGCAAATAGTTCAGATTAAGGTAAGCAAATAGGCTCTGAAATAACACATTTTGCCTAAAATTTATTTCGTGGGAGTTGTTAGGGTCTTGCACTAATCTTCTACCTACCAGAGACCTTTAGCTTTATACATCACGTTCATAAATGTAGCATACATGAGTCCTGTTATTAATGTGCTGCCTTAAAAATAGATGAGGGTTATAAACTAATCTGGAACCATTTAATGCTTTTGAATTGATGGCATCAACATAGGTAAGCCATGACAAAGGACGTGATGTATGTGGTTTTGAACTAGTTGCACTTAAGGGCAATCTCAGCTCTACATTTATACTGAGAAGCAAATTGTGGACATCCTTGGAAATGTTTTAAAGGCTAATTACTAGTGCTACCTTCTCAAAGTTAATCTGATTACAGTGACTAGTGGAATTCCAACGTGGATATCCTCGGGCGATCACTCTCCCCGGGCTCTGTCCAGGTGGCATAGGGGAGCACAGGGCTTTGCCCCATGATGTACAGTCCTTTTCCACAACGTTGGAGATCAAGCCGGGCCTCGAGTCTGCACCTGCATATTCCTACAGCTTCTCAGAGTCCTGCGGACAATGACTGAGGAGACAAACCATGCAGGAAACATGTCTAATATATTATTAAGATGTTAAATTGAAGGAAACCTAGTGAGGCTCTAAACCAGACCTTTTTTTTTTTTTTTTTTTTTTGTCTTCTAGGAGAGAAGAGTGCCTCACATGACTTTCAGGCCAGGAGTTAAATGCTTTTTAATTTTTCTCATTTAGGTTGGGTGCTTTTTCTAACATGAATCCTGGGACTATAAATTGTTAACATAATTTATAAAGGTGTGTATTTCATGGACCTTATGTTGACAAATTAAGGTTGTTTATCTCTTTATTTTACTGTGACCATTTTGAACTCCCCTCATTTATAAAATAAAGATGTTTGCATATTGGTGTGTTGGGTTTTGTGTGTTCATTTAGTAAAGGTGTATCTGAGTGTTAGTAGAAAACGACCTCTAGTTAATGTTTGGGTGTAAGTCTATCATTAATTTTTCCAGACATCAGTATAGCTCCTGCAAGGTCCGCAGTTTAAATCTACCACCAGTCAGTCACAACTGACTTTGAAGAAGGCATCCACACCTAACAGCATAGGGTTTCAGTAGTATTTGAGGAGCATAGAAAACCAGTATGCAAGTTACCTTTTAAATTTATATACCTGCTACTGCTCTGGTAGTTTAAGCAAACCTTAAGATCAGCAGTTTAAAACTACCAGCTATTCATGGGAGAAAAATGAGGCTTTCTGCTCCTGTAAAGATTTATAGCCTTGGAAACCCTGTACAGGGTTGCTATGAGTTGGAATCAACTCATAGCACATAACAACTGCTCATGTGCCTATAAAGGGTCACAATTTGACAAGAGTCAGAAGTGTGTCAGAATGACCCTAATCTGCACTTGAGTGGGTGGGAAGGTTGAGTCACAATGGAAGCCCCTACCACTAGCAGCCAGCGCTACAGAGAAATGAGACTGGAGGATGGGGACTAGCTGGGATCCACCTAGAAGGTAAAATCTAGTCCATGGAAGGGCCTAGATGAATTTCACAGTTGAGGGGTGGGTTGGAGCAGCTATGAGCCTAGTTCTGGGAAACTGGTTTCATTTTTTAACTTAAATGATGTAGGGGTGGGTGGGAGCTAATAGTATATGGCTTTTAAAAACATGGTACTTGTGTTTGCAGACATCAGTATCATTTTTAAGATGGCTGTGTGCTTGAAACACTTGTGCTTAAATTCTGTCAGTTGATTCAGACTCCCTGTATAGGATATCCAAGGAACAGAAAAGCTGAATAACTACCTAAATTCCCAGCTAGACAGCAGGGATAGAACCTACACAGTTTCTCATTCTACCTTTTGCCATGATGTTGGTTCCTACTCCTGGTGACCCTTTAGAACAGAACTGTCTCATAGTGTTATCAGTGCTAGATTCAAACTACAAACCCTACTTAGCTCTTAACCACTGACACCAGGACTCCCAAACCTTCATGGAGAGTAGGTACTTAGTAAAAGCTTTTCCCCTAATGCTATAAATTTCAAGGAAATTTTCGATTAAGATTCTGGGAGTGGAGCGTTACAAATCTGGTTGTGAACTGCAAGGTCAGCAGTTCCAAGCTACCAACTGTTCAGTGGGAGAAAGATAAGGGGTTCTGCTCCCATAAAGATTACCGCCTGAAACCCTGTACAGGGTTGCTATGAGTCAGAAGAGACCTGAAACAAACATTACCTGGTTGTTTCTAAACATGGAGTTTAGAAACCTGACCCTACCACTTAACTGTCCACGTGACTGAACAACTCATTTAACCTCTGCCTCAATTTCTTCATCTGTAGAATGGAGAGAAAAGTTGTAATGAGGATTAAATACTTGTGAAATATTTATTACAGCCCCTGGCACTAGTAAGTACAATGGTTTGGATCAAGGTATTCTGTGCCTTTTCTCAAGCAAAGAACCAAGGTTATAATTGTCAACATTATTGTAAGTACTGGTGTGCTATAGGATCAGCACTGGACTGCCAGGATGGAAAGACTTTGTCCCTCATGTTTCTGACATCAGGAGGGAGCAGTCCTTAGAGACGGACATCGTGCTTAGTAAGTGGAGGATCAGCTAAAAAGAGGAAGATGCCCAACAAGATGGGTTGGCACAGTGGCAGCAGCAATGGGCAGTTGTGAGAATGGAGCAGGACTAGGATCAGGCAATACTGTTGAGCACCTAACAAATGACTGGCGCTATAGAAAAAGCACTGGGCTGCTTGTTGTTCAGTGCCATTCAGTCCACTGTGACCCGACCTTGCAGTTGAAAGGGCTTTGCAGTCTGGCGCATTAACCCCCAGTGATGTACCAGGACTCCACTAACCATAGAGTTACCAGTTAAAACCCACCGGCTGCTACTCGGAAACTAATTCAATGGTACTTAACATTCTAAGTACAATATCAAGCTTAATTAGTCTCAGAACCACCCTACCTTTTCAGGATACAAAAAGGCTCAAGGATTAGTAAGTCACAGGTACTAGTAGAATCAAGATTTGAATCTAATTAAAGCCACATTATGAGATTCTTTTAGCTTACCATTTATTGAGGATTGTCCATGTTCCAATTACTGTGTAAAGAAGGTGCATGTATATTACCTGATTCGCCGTGTACGATAGATACAGTTTTTATGCACATTTTACAGATAAGAAAAACAAGCTCTTGGATTTGAGCCACGACAGTTGACCACAGAATCTATACCATATACACCTTGAAAAATGTAACACCTTTTCCATCTGGTTTAAGCCACAGAACTGTCTTCTTGTATGTGCTATGGAGTCGGTTCCAACTCATAGCCACCCTGTACAGAGTTTCTGAAGCTGTAAGTCTTTACAGAAACAGAAAGCCTAATCTTTCTTCCGTGGAACAGCTGGTAATTTCAAAACTAACCCTGAGATTAGCAACCCAGAGCTACAAGAGCTCCTTAAAGAACTGTTTTATATTGGGCTAATTTGGTCACTACAAGACTACCAGCTGCTCTTTGGAAATCCTATACAGGGTCGCTATGAGTCAGAACTGACTCAAGGCACTTAATGGCAACATAGCATGAAAACTCAGTTTCAATTGTGATGGGTTATAAGCCTATGTGTCTAGCTTTCCTTGTCACTAGAAAATGACACTGAAGTAGAGATGAACAATTTCCTGGCAGAGAGGAGGGCCTTCCCTGACCACACTTCTTGCATCCCTTTCTGTCAGCATGTCTTTTTTTTTTTTTTTTTTTTTTAATTTAA
>NW_006408565.1:8114534-8120505 GCF_000296735.1 Chrysochloris asiatica | reverse complement strand
TGTTGTTGTTGGCAGAGCTCTCTGCTATACGTCCACCCGATCCACCGTCTTGTTTGTTCTCACGTCATAATGTCTTTTCTACGGATGGAACCCCACATTTGATGAACATTTACCACTTGCCAGGCATTCTCTGAACCTCATGAGAGCCATGTGTGGTACAAGGACGTGTATTAAATCCATTTTTAAGATAAGGAATTTGTGCCAAGTTGATTTGCCAAAAGTCAGAATTGGGATTTGATGCTCTGCTGGTCTCTAGAGCTACCAAAAGGCTGACAATCAGATTCTTTCATTAGCATTTGTGTGATTATTTTCCAGTTAGTACCCCTCTAACCTACTAGTTAAGGACCCAGGTAGCGTAGGAGTTACGAATCAGGCTGCTAATCTCAAAGTCAGCAGTTCGAAACTACCAGCTGTTCTACAGGAGAATGATGAGGCTTTCTGTTGCTGTAAAGATTCACAGCCTTTGTACAGGGTCGCTATGAGTTCGAACCAGCTCCACAGCACATAACCACCACTAACCTACTAGTTACAGATCCCTGGTGGTGTAGGATAAGCACTGGACTGCTAACCCAAGGTTGGCATTTCAAGCCCAACAGCTGCTCTGAGGGAGAACAATGAGGTTTTCTGCTCCCATAAAGATTTACAGCCTTGAAAACCCATTAAGGGTCTCTCTGAGTCAAAATGAACTCTATGTCTGTGGCATTGGGCTTTTTGGTAACCTATTAGTTGGATATACCTCATGCTACAACCTAAGTTTATTTTAGTGTTATAAATTATGCACTTGAATCTTTTCTCCATTGATAAGAATGCTGTTTATTGGTCCAATGGTGAAGACTTTTGTTTTCTTTCCATTGAGATGTAATCCATACAGAAGGCTGTGGTCTTTGATCTTCCTCAGTAAATACTTTTAAGTCCTCTTCACTTTCAGCAAGCAAGGTTGTATCATCTGCATATCGCAGGTTGTTAATGAGTCTCCCTCGAATTCTGATGCCAGGTTTTTCTTCATAGAACCCAGCTTCTCGGATTATTGCCTCTGCATACAGGTTGAATAAGTATGGTGAAAGAATACAACCCTGTCACACACCTTTCTTAATTTTAAACCATTCAGTGTTTCCATGTTCTGTTCGAACAACTGCCTCTTGGTCCAGGTACAGCTTGCTCAAGAGCACAATTAAGTGTTCCGGAATGCTCATACTTCGCAATGTTGTCCATAGCTTGTTATGATCCACACAATTAAAATCCTTTGCGTATTGCGTAGTCAATAAAGCACAGGTAAACATCTTTCTGATATTCTCTACTTTCAGCCAAGATCCATCAGACATCAGCAATGATATCCCTCATTCCACGGCCTCTTCTGAATCCGGCTTGAACCTCTGGAAGTTCTCTGTCAATGTATGCTTGCAGCTATTTCTGTATTACCTTTTGTTGTTGTCAGGTGCCATTGAGTCGGAACCGACTCATAGCGACCCCATGCACAGCAGAATGAAACAATGTCTGATCCTGGGCCAACCTCACTACCGCTGCCACCCTTGACACCATCAATGATGCCACCTGGCTGATCCATCTCGTTGGGGGTCTTCCTCTTTTTCTCTATCCCTCCATCTTACCCAGCATGACATCCTTCTCCAGTGACTGTTCCTCCTGACAATATGTCCAAAGTATGAGAGACAGAGCTTAGCCATCCTGGCCTCCAAGGAGAACTCTGGCTGTACTTCTTGCAAAACAGATCTATTGGTTCTTTTGGCTATCCATGGCACTTTTAGTATTCTCCTCCAACACCACAATTCAAAGGCATCACTGCGATCTTCCTTATTCACTGTTCAGCTCTCTCATCCATATGAGGTCATTGAAAATACCATGGCTTGTGTCAGGCGCACCTTAGTCCTCAAGCTGACATCTCTTGCTCTTCAACACTTCAAAAAGTTCCCGTGCAGCAGATTTGCCCAATGCAAACGTCATCTGATCTCTTGACTACTGCTTCCACGAGTGTTGATAGTTGATCCAAGAAGAATGAAATCCTTGACAACTTCAATCTTTTCTCCGTTGATAAGAATTATCTTTAGTAAAACTTAACTCGCATGGGATATCAAAGAAATTGTCCAATGATTTCCACATTCCATTGGTTTACTTCTCTTTGGAGTGGGCACAAGTATGGATCTCTTCCAATCAGTCGGCCAGATAGTTGTCTTCCAAATTTCTTGTCAGAGATGAATGAGTGCCTCCAGTGCCAGAGTGCTCCTTTGTCTCTCATACTTTGGACATACTATCAGGAGGGACCAGTCACTGGAGAAGGATATCAGAGAAAAAGAGGAAGACCCCCAGTGAGATGGATTGGCAAGGTGGCAACATCAATGGGCTCAAGCGTGGCAACAATTGTGAGGTTGTTCTAAGACCAGACAGTGTTTCATTCTGTTGTACATAAGGTCGCTATGAGGCGGTACTGACTCAATTGCACCTAACAACAACTGCTTTAGCATTTTGAATCTGTATGAATCTGGCCTGAAGTTCTGGCAGCTCCTTGTCAAAGTACTGCTGCAACCATTTTTAATTATCTTTAGCAAAACCTTATTTGCATGTGATATTAATGATACTGTCCTATGATTTCTGCATTCCATTGCATCACTTCTCTTCAGAATGGGCACAAAACGTATCTCTTCTAATCAGTTGGCCAGATAGCTTTCTTCCAAATGTCTTGGAATAAATGAGTGAGTGCTTCCAGTGCTGCCTCAGTTTGTTGAAAAATTTCAATTTGTATTCTAAGAATTCCCAGAGCATTGTTCCTTACCAATCAATACCTTCAGTACACCTTAGACGTCTTCCTTCAATACTATTGGCTCTTGATCATATGTTTCCTCTTGAAATGGTTGAGCATCAACTATTTATTTTTGGTACAGTGACTCTATCCCTTCTGTCTTCTTTTGATGCTTTCTGCATCATTCAATATTTTGCCCATTTTTGTTGTTGTTAAGTGTCTTTGAGTTGGTTCCGACTCATAGTGACCCTGTATAGAGTTTACGAGGAGGGACTGGTGAGTTTGACCCACTGGCCTTGAGGTTCAAACCAACCTTGTGGTCCAGAGTGACTCTATGTTCCTTATATCTTCTGATGATGTTTTCTGCATCATTCAATAATTTCTCCATTGAATCCTTCAATATTGCTAATTGAGGCTTCAATTTTTTCTTTAGTTCTTTCAGCTTGAGAAATGCTGAGCATGTTCTTCCTGTTTGGCTTTCTAACTCCAGGTTTTTTGCACATTTTGTTACTTTGCTACTCACCCAAGTAGTATATAGAACATTATACACTATTTACTTTTATTTTTTTTAATGTTTTACTGTGAATTATGTGACGGTTTACATGGGAGAACATTAGTTTTACATTCATCCTATCGTATATCGTTTCATTACCGTGGTTACAATCCCCTCCATGCATCATCAACCAACCAAAGGGTATACACTACAAGCCTGCCCCCCCAGTCATCAGCACACAGCCCCTCTCCCTCTCTGGCTCTAAAGTTCCCAGCTACTCCATCGCTCCTCGTCATTATCTCTGCCTCCATCTCAGGCATCACTGCTTCTCTGGGTAGGGTCCCACACTCTGCTCTTCTCCCTTGATGGTCCCAGGGACCTCTGCTCGTAGACTGCAAAGTCAATCACTCTCCTCCTTGCTACAAAACATCTAACTTTACATTTCCAAGCCTCACAAGCAGTCCTGTACACCATTTACTTTTAATGATAGCTTAGGTTTGATTTTTATCATATTGCTCTCTCTTTTTCAAAAAGTTTTTTACTCCTCATCTGTTCTTTGTTTTTTAACAATTGTATGTACTCTGAATGGTTAGTTTTCTGATTCAAAAACTGTTTTCCTTTCTTTTTGGATTTATATAAAATCATATTAAAGTTTTCATGGCAGGATAAATGTCAGAAAAGACCCAATTCAATTGTCCCATGTTGCTTTTGTTAGTTGCATCCAGTCGGCCCCAACTCATGGTGATCCCATGCATGATGGAACAGAACAATGCCTGGAGCCATATCATCCCTAGATGGGTTGCAGATTAGACTTCTATAACTCCCATAAAGTTTTTGTTGACAAACATTCAGAAATGGATTGCTAGACCTTTCTTCCTTGGATATACTTTTGCTAGTATAAAGACATGACTCCCCTGTCTTCTTGCTTACATTGTTTGTAAACTACATATTACATCTGTCATCCTTGTCTTTGTGCTCCTTTTGTTGTTGTTGTTCAGTGCCATCGAGTCAGTTTTAACTCAGCCACACTGTATAGGGTTTCCAAGGAGCAGCTGGTGAGTTTGAACAACCAACCCTGCAGTTCAAACTGACCTTGCAGTCCATTGCTTTATCCCACAGCACCACACCAGGACTCCTGTATATATCCATCTTTTCTGACTACTTAAAAGCAATTAAAAAAAAAAAAGTCTTAAAAATTTCTATAACTGCAACTGCTAGAAGACTCACTTATTTTTACCCATCTTATCATACCTCTCCTCAAACTAGATGTTGGCTTCCTGCTAGGCTTTGAATTTGAGAGCAGGATCTCCAAAGATGCTCTTGTTCATAACAATTTTGTCCTAAAGCATATCCAAAGAGTACCTTGTGCATATGAGTTGATTGTAGCTATAAACTTTCATGAACAAACAGTTGGTAATCATTTTCTTCTAGCCCATGGCGGTTGTCACCTTGTAGGGATAGCAATTGATTCTAACCACCAGAGCATAGCTGTAGAGGGACAGACTGAGGTGCTATGTATCATCAATGTTCTTCCTAATGATGCTTTGAGTCCATAAGAGTGTCTAGACTGGACTAACCTCACCTTCCTAGGATTCATTTTTGTTGCTGTTAAGTGCCGTGGAGTAGGTTCTGACTCATAGTGCCTCTGTATAGGGTTTCCGAGGAGTAGCTAGTGAGCTTGAGCCACTGACCTTGCATCCAAACTGACTTTGCAGTCCAGTGCATTAACCCATGGCACCACACCCAGGATTTCACTTTTGATCATAACCACGCTAGTTCATTTTTCATTTGTTTTGAGCAATTTGATTATATCTTGGTATAGTTTTCTTCTTGTTTCTTGTGCTTGAGATTTGTTGAGTTTCTTGGATCTGTTATTTTTATAATTTTGATAAAGTTTTAACATTGTTGTTGCGTGCTGTAGAGTTGGTTCTGACTCATAGTGACCCTCTTAGGGTTTCCAAGAAGTGGCTGGTGAGCTTGAACCACTGAACTTTCAGTTCAAACCGACCTTGCAGTCCAGCACATTAACCCTCAGTGCCACATTTCCTTCTTTGCTTTCAGGGACTCCAATTACTTGTATAATAGGCTGTTTGAAGTTGCACTATAGCTCACTAGTGCTCTCTCCTTTTTTTAAGTTCAATTTTCTGTGTTTCACTGTGAGTAGTTGTTATTGTTGTACCTTCAAGCTCACCAGCCTGCTGTTAATCCCATTTTGTATATTGATCATGTCGGTTGGTTATGTGCCATGAAGTCGGTTCTGACTCATAGTGACCCTGTATAGGGTTTCTGAGGCTGTAAATCTTTACGGGAGCAGAAAGCCTCATCTTTCTCCTGTGGAAGAGTTGGCAGTTTTGAACTGCTGACCTTGCGGTTAGCAGCTCAACCTGTAACCACTATGCTACCAGAGCTCCTTATTTGTCATGTTAGGCATTATAGTTTTCATGTCAAGTTCACTTTGAGTCTCTTCTATATTGTCCATGTTTCTACATAACTTTTTTAACACACAGAATACAGTTACAGTGATTGTCTTAAAGTCCTTCATTTCTAATGCTATTATCTATTGCCAGTCCCCAGCCAGGTTGGATTAATTGATCGTTCTCATTATGTAATATGTTGTTGTTGTCGGATACTATCAAGTCGGAACCGACTCATAGCGACCCCATGCACAGCAGAACGAAACAATGTCCGATCCTGGGCCAACCTCACTACCGCTGCCACACTTGAGT
>NW_006408565.1:7975088-8112766 GCF_000296735.1 Chrysochloris asiatica | reverse complement strand
TGTCATCCCACAACTCTTCTGGTCTTCAGTCTTTAGTGTTTAATGCATCAAATCTGTTCTTCAGATGATCTCCAAATTCAGGTGGGATAAATTCAAGGTCATATTTTGGCTCTCTCGTAGACTTGTTTTCATTTTCTTCAGCTTCAGTTTGAATTTGCATATAAGTAATTGATGGTATGTTCCACAGTCTGCCCCTGACCTTGTCTTCACTGATGATATGGAGCTTTTCCATCTTATCTTTCCACAGATGTAGTCAATTTGATTTCTATGTGTTCCATCTGGTGAGGTCCATGTGTATAGTTGTCTGTTATGCTGTCTAAAGAAGATATTTGAAATAAACAAATCATTTGTCTTGTTAGATACAGAAAATAAAACAAAAAGACTTGTGAATGAAAACTGATAATTTGGTTCTGATAAGAAAAAAAAAAATAACAGTCGCTCTGGGTGCTCAGTCTGCCTCAGTGGTGGGCCAGGAGCCAGGCCTCTGGCCTCAGTGTGGTGCAACCCCTGGCCACCACCTGGGGTCAGAGCTGAGCTCAGATTTTGTCATTCATTCCCGTTTGCATATGAAGAATGTATTAGTGAACGAAAACCTACAGTAACAAGGCTGAAGCAAGAAATTGGTTTGTCTTTCACTCTCACCTTCGTCAGAGTTCAGGTGAATGAGTTGACCAGGCAATGAATTAGGAGTTAGTGAGAGTTCTACAATGGAGATGAAGGTTGGGAAGTCTTCAGAGAGCACTGGGACAGAACACTGAGGAGCACTAATGTTTAAGGGCCAGGGACAAGGAGTAAGGAAGCAGTGTCAGCAAAACTGAGAAGCTGAGTAGTTGAAGATGGAATTTGGAAAAAAACAAAACAAAAAAGGGTGTTGACTTTATTGGGTTTTAAAATGTAAAATGGAAGTCACAGGGAGGAAGTAGGATAACTTTTGCAGTCATTGAGATGAAACAAAGCATATAGTTTTTTAATGTAAAACTGATGATGTTGTCTGTTAACCTTCCCTCAACTCACAATAAAATTTTAAAATAAAAAAGAATAAAAAGTTAAAAAAAAAAAAAGAACAGTAGAACCAAAGGAGGCTTCACTGAGGTACAGGCTGACTTGGGTCTTAAAATATGTCAAGAATTCAATTAGGACAAAAAACCACACAACCCACCTGGTTGGGAGAAGTTAGGAATGAGCTTGAGTACCTTTGGCATATAGTATAGGAACTCAGGAAAAAGTAGGAAATCAACAGCTCGGGGCATTTTGAGCTTGGTGTTCCAAACATAGCTTCTAAAATTGGAATGAGGCTTTAACGATCTCTAAGTAGGTTTGCCTCACAGTTTAGGGAAACTCACCTTGGGGACCTAGATGAAAGGAAGGGGAAGAGATGAGAGGTAGGAGACAGAGGCCTGGATCATTTTAGCAAAGACAAGCGGAAATACAAACATGAAGAGGGTAGAAGGAAGAATTAGAAAAGCAGATAATGCTTTGAATATGTATTCTTCAGAGAACCTGACCCTTCATGGAAAAGAGGAAGTTAGAGGAAGGAAACTAGATGCATGGAAAAGTAACACATTTTATTTTGAGTCCTGAGTAATGGGTATGCTAGGTACAGATATCAGGCTGCAATCTGGGGTAGAGGTCAGAACCAGACCAGATGGACTGCCCTCATTGCAAAGGTCAGCCCTCCACAGCAGTCTTGCTCCCCTTCCACCACTTGTGCAATCCCCTCAATGTAACGCTAGAGAACTTACTGAAACTTCCAGTTGAACTTCAGTTTCATCATTTGCCAGCTGTCATGAGGTTTTGATGAGACACAAATGACCCTAATGGGCATGGAAATGTTTCTGAGGCTAACAAAGTAAAGGATTTTACAAAATAGGTGATAATAATCATTTTTATTATTACATTAAGCATGTGAATGAGGAAGATCTTGAAGGAAGACAGCAGAAAGAGAAGATCAGAGATCCCAAGGTTAACTCTTGGAGAAATTTCACAATATCTCGTCCAAAAGAAAAGTCCATGATGGAAGCAGAGGTAAACTTGGAGAGGTAAGAGACTCCTAGTATAAGGGACTGCTTTGGGATGGGCCCTGCATAGTAGTAGAAATTTAGTTGGTTAACAAACAGCTATGGAGGTCTTGGGAAGCTGAGTATGATAGGATTACTTTCAGAGTCAGAATTAACATACAATGGACAAAATATCCTCCTGGAGAGGTCTCTATGCTGACCTGAAAAACCTCCAGATCAATCAAATTGCTTAGAGGTTGCCTCAAGAGAACATTTGAATCCTGAACTATTTATTACCCTCTTGAAGAAAGAGTGTGTTACCAAGAGGGATTGTCTTAGTTATCTACTGCTAGTGCTATAACAGATATACCACAAGTGCTCGGCTTTCACAGAAATTTATTCTCTCATTGTTTATGAGGCTAAAAGTTGGAACTCAGGATATAGGCTCTAGAGGGATGCTTTCTTTCTGTAGATTTTGGAGGAAGGTCCTGGTCTCCTTCAGCATCTGTGGGCCTGACATTCCTTGGCGATCTTTGTGTCTTGGCATCAGTTTTCCCCTGGGTCTAGGAGTTTCTCAGTGCAGGGTCTTGGAGTTCAAAGGATGCCTCTTATTCCTGGCCCTTCTTTCTTGGTGGTAACTAGATGCCTCTTGTCTGCTTGCTTCTGTCTCTTGTGAGCTCTTGGGAGATAAAGCTGATGCAGGTCACAACCCAGGGCTCCCACTCTAATTCTGTCTCTAATTATAACCTAATCCTCATTAACATAACCTAATCTGGCCTCATTAACCATAAACCAAACTAAACTTAATGCCATTGAGTCAATTTGGACTTTATAGAGACCTTATATAAGGTTTTGAGAGTCCTGGTGTGGCACTGTAGGATTAGCACTGGACTGTTAGCAGCAAGATCAGCGGTTCAAACCCACCAGCCACTCCTTGGAATCCCTATACAGGGTTGCTATGAGTTGGAACCCACTTGATGGTACTTAACAACAACTGGTCCTGTAAAGATTTACAGTCTCAGAAACCCTATATGTTGTAGTTATGTGCTGTCAATTTGATCCCGACTCAACCACCCTGTGTAGGGTTTCTGAGGAATGGCTGGTGAGTTTGCTGACCTTGCCATCCAGTATTTATCCTACAGTGCCACACTAGGACTCCTCCATTAAGGGCTGTTGTTTTTAAGTGCCTTGGAGTCAGTTCCGACTCATAGTGACCCTTTATAGGGTTTCTGAGGAGCGGCTGGTAGTTCTGAACTGCTGATTTTGCGGTTCAAACTTACATTGCCGTAGAGTGCTATCCTATAGCGCCACTCCAGAACTCCATTAAGGGCAAGCCTAGGCAAATCCCTGGAGTCCTGGTGTGGCACTGTGGGTTGATGTGCCAGACTGCAAGACCCTTTGAACTGCAAGGTCAGCGGTTCAAGTTCACCAGCTGCTCCTTGGAAACCCTATACAGGGTCGCTATGGGTCGGAATCAACTCGATGGCACTTAACAACAACATACAAGGGGCTGAAGGCAAAGTTACATGTCTTTTAGGAGTGGATAGTCACAGAAGTTACTGTTGTCAGACCGCTAGCCTTAAAATTGGGTCCTGCCAACACTGACCACGCAGTTAGTTGTCCAGTACTTATCCTATAGTGCCACACCAGAGATAGCATTATTTGGTTTTATGTCCACCAGCCACTTTGCAGGAGAAAGATGAGATTTTAATGCCTTGGAAACCCTATACAACTTCACTATGTATTGGAACCAACTCGATGGCACTTAACAACAACAACATTAAAACAACAGAGAGCTTGATGGCTCTGTAGGATAAGCACTAGACTGCAAAACAAGGTCAGTGGTTCAAGCCCACCAGCCATTCCGGCGGAAGAAAAATAAGACTTTCTGCCCCTGCAAATTGAGTCAGAACCAACTTGATGGCATGTAACAACACTGATGTAAATATTAAATGTCTTCCGACTTTGGTTTTCTGGGTTTGAAAGCTTAAGACCACTGTCTCAGTGACAAGTCTTGTCAATTGGCATAATATGATTCATAAAAATCAAGATCTGTATCCTAAAAAAAAAAAAAAAAATTGGGTCCTGCCAAGAACTGTCCTGAGGTGAGCTGAATTTTCCCAGCTCCAAGTTTCTGGGTTCAGCGTCAGGCTCATGCTGTGGGCCCTGCAGTGGTTCTATGCTTTTGCAGCTGACACAAGTTACTGTGTTCTTGTTTCTATCCAGGGTACCTACCAATAAGGAAGCAAAGCTCCAAAAAACAAGGAAATTATAGACTTCAGGTGCCCTATCTGAAATAATGTTGCAACATGGGAGCTAGGGTTTCTTAAACAATGTGGTGGTGGCCAGGTCTCAATCTGACTCCTATCTTCCCGATTCTCTCTTCTAGGCTCTTGCCAGAACGTCCTTATCCCTTAGCATTTCAAACCACAGACTCTCACTACTCGCTGTCACTGCAAGTGTTGTTTCCTCCTCTAAGATGCCTTCCTAGGCTTGAATTGGAAAGCCTTTTCTAAGCCCTAGGCTGAGCCAGATGCGCCATGCCACATCCATGGTTCTCTGAAAGAGATCCCCTTGAGGACAGGGGAAATCTGTATCTCTTTTCTCTGTACAGTTTCTTCCACACCAGATTTTACCAAGCAAACCCTGATTTCAAGTCATATTTCCGGTTGTCCTGATGTGGGGTTAGGAAAATATACAACAGTCGCCAAGCAATGAGAAAGCCAGTCTAGCCAAGGAGTTCCCTAGCCAGGGAGCGCTCCACTTGCACTTCCCCCGGCCGGCGCCAGAGGCCGCCGGTCTCATTGTTTTCCTTTTTCGCCCGGGGTCGGGGCCGGAGGCCTGCAGAGCGCATGCTCTGGGGTAGTTCGCGGCCAGGCCTGAGAGCTGTGGAGTTATTGTAGCCGATCTGTGCCCAGGTAAGGTTGCGTCGAGTCGGGCAAAGGGTCAGGCAGAGGGCTGCGCACGGGACTGCCATAGCCCGAACCCTGGCTGGTCCCGCGGTGGGCGGGAACCGTTGTCTGCTCGCTTCAGGATCCCGCGGGACTGTCTCCACGTGAAACCGGGCTGCAGGACGGCGCGGGTAAGGGCGAGCTCTGCTCCGGCCTGGCGGGGCCCCAGGGCGGCCACTCGAATAGTCTCCTCCCACTAGGGACGCGACCCCTTTGCGACCGCCGCTTCCACGCCTGCCCCGTGGCGTCCGCGCGGGCGGGAGATTCAAACGGCCCGAGAGCGGCGCTGGCCAGTCGGATGGCGGGGCAAAACGCACGCGGCTTGGGCGCGCCGGCCTCGTTCCCAGAGTGGCACCTTTGACTTGGGGCGCAGAACGGCGCGCCTCTTGGCCTGGGCCCGGCTTCCTTGGGGAGGACTGTTTCCGGGGCGGAAAAAGTTATTTCTTTCAGCACTGGGAAAAACGATTTGCAGAGCAAGGAAAGAAGGAATCCTTCCGGGAGAGAGGCTACTTTAGAAACTCCAGGGTAGGCTGGTGTAAGGGTCTGCTACTGAGAACCGTACCTCCGCTTCAACCCGCTCTGCCAACAACTTACTTATTGGTGTTTATTGTGGGATATTCTTACAGGTCTGGGGAACAGTGGTGAAGAGGACCCGTAGCGTGTGGCCTATATGTAGTTCCTCGCCTCTGAGGGGGAGAACTCATGTGGGTCCCACCCAGTTCCGGTCTAGTGTGCTCATGGAGGTGTGACTTTGGTAAACTGCTGCCTGCAAGTCATTTGTTCATCAGATGTGTGTCTTGGGCTGTAGCATAAGGTGATGTGGGGGAGTGTTAAGAGGACCACGTGGGGGACACCTAGCCCTGCCTAGGAGGGCCAAGGACGACTTTCTAGGTGAGGTGACTCTTGATTTTGAGGGAACAGTAAGAGAGGCAGACTGTGGGTAGAGGGGTTAGGGTGATCCAGGTAGAGGAAGAGCACATGCAAAGGCTTGGACTACAAGGTGCGTGTTGTGACCAGGTGGTCAGGGGTGTTTCAGTCTTATTGGAGCATAGTGTGTGAGAAGAGGAACAAGATGTTATCACTGGAGAAGAAGGCAAGGACCCAGCCAATAAAGGTTTCATGTGACAACTTGGGTGCTGTGGAGGCAGGAAGGTTTCCCCCAGGAAGGCCTATGAGTGGAGTCTGGGAGTCTCTTGTAAAGACATCCAACTTCTTAGTTGGGTGCTTTTTGAGCTACCCACCTAATCTACTGAGCCTTAGGCCTGGTTGTGCATGCAGTGGTTAAAAGAGCTCAGCTGTTAACTGACAGGTCAGTGGTTTAGTATCACCAGACACTATGAAGAGAAAGCTGTAGCCATATGCTGTTAGTTCCCTTGAACCTCCATGGGGCAGTTCTCTGTTTTGTAGAGTTCCTGTGAGTCACAGTCGACAGGACAGCAAAGGTTTGGGTTTGGTTTTAGCTTCTTTATCTGTAACGATAATTTAAGAGGCTTGTGGTAAGGATTACTGATAATCCTATAATTTCCATAAGGCAATGTCTGGAAGCATCTGGTGAAAAGTATGGCTTTCTTTCTTTGAAAAATGAATACATGTAGGCCCAGGCACACTTCTGCAAGCAAGGGGGACCCCAGGTGGAGAGCTCCACATGTGTAGTGTGCCAGCAGGAACCTTTCTCACAAAAAGCCTCTTGAGTCTGGCAAGCAGGTATCTACCTCCTGGCATGGGTGGGGAGCAAAGGGACAGATGCTGTGTCAGAGAGCACGCTGTCTCCCTTGGCACAAATTGTGGTGAGCTGAGGTCACAAGTTCACAGCAGGAACATGATGTGTCCCTTTTCGCCCCCCAGCCCCTGAGGCCTGTCTGGTGTACTTCTCCCCAAATCAAAATGCTAATATTGCCAATGAGTAGATTCTGACTCATTAAGCTAAGTGCTGCCAAGTTGGTTCCGACTCACAGCGACCCTGTATACGGTTCCCAAGGAGCGGCTGGTGAGCTTGAACCTTGCGGCTCAATCTGATCTGGCAGTCCAGCGCATTAGCCCGCAGCACCACACCAGGACTCTTAGTGACCCAGTAAAGACACAGTAGAATTGCCCTATGTTGTTGTTGTTGTTAAGTGCCGTCGAGTCAGTTCCGACCCATAGCAACCCTGTACAGGTTTTACGAGGCTGTAAATCTTTACGGGAGCAGAAAGCCTCATCTTTCTCCCGCGGAGTGGCTGGTGGTTTCGAACTGCTAACCTTAAGGTTCGCAGCCCGTTTCGTAACCACTATGCTACCAGAGCTCCTAGGGGTGTCCAGTCTTTATGGGAGCAGATGGTTACATGGTTTTCTTACAGAGAAAGATGTTTGAACTGCTGACCTTCCAGTTAGCAGCTGAGTGCTTTACTCACTGCACCACCTGGGCTCCTAATTGTATGGAGGGGGACGTTCTGGCTGTAGTAGAGGGTGATCAGAAAACTTGGAACATCATGTCTCCTCTGTGTGTCCTGAAACCATCAGTGCCCTTCCTTGATCTTCAATTTCCCTATCTATAAAAACTGTTTGGCTGAGTGTGATCACACCCACCTCAGAAGACAGATGTGAGCATTCTAGGACAGAATGACACCCAAAGGCGCCTATTAGTAGAAGCTGATTCTGTGTCAGACTTTTTATCATCTGTGTGTCTCCTGCTCCCAAACTTTATGGCACCTTGTTCAGCTTGTTGTGAAGTTAAGGGTTGTTGCTTATGGAATACGCAAGAAGTGGCCAGGTCTCAGCAAGGTTTATATTTTAGGGAGTAGATTGGTATGTTAGATAGACATGTAAATTGATTATAGTCCAAAAGCCTGACCCGGTTTCTGTGGGAGGGAGTGGTTAGTTTAGGAATGGGAAAAAGGATTAGAAAAGCTTACGATAGGAGGTGACAATGAGACATGAATCAATTTCTTCATTCTGCTGGGATAAGGGATGGGAATGGCATTTAAGGAGGTGATGTAGAGAAAACAGCCATCTTGCCTGGTGTGTCTGGCACCAAGCTTGTGGGAAGAGTTGGCAGGATCTGACGTAAAGGATGAGGGCAAAAGTTATGTTGGTGCTAGATCCTGTACCCCTTTAGTACCAGAAGTGGGGAGCAGGAAGACCAGAGTCTGTTGTTTCTTTTGGTGGATGACCTCAAGGGTATGAGAGACAGTTCCCCCAGTAGAATGATAAGCTGGGAGTGTGGCAAAGAAGTACGTCAAAGCCTTAAGTTAGAATCTCTTACAACATTCAGGGTCTGTGGTTCAGTTTGGTTCAAATCTTGGTTTCCTCTTTCACTCTTGGATTCTGAGTGTGAGCTTCGTCATCTGTAAAGTGGGGTCAGTATTCACCTTGCAGTGAGATGCTGCAGAACAGTAGCCAAAACATGGCCAAGGGGATCTTGACTGTGCTGGTTCCAACCATAATAATGAATTTTTTGTGAATGACCCATCATAGCAACGCATCATAGTTTCATATTGTTGTTGTTGTTGTGTGTTGTGGAGTCGGTTCTGACTCAGAGTGACCCTGTACAGGGTTTTCGAGGCTATAAATCTTTACGGAAACAGCCTCATCTTTCTCCCGCGGAACAGCTGGTAGTTTTGAACTGCTGACCTTAAGGTTTGCAGCCCGATTCATAACCACTACGCTACCAGAGCTCCTTTAGGTTCTTATAGCTCTTATTTTTTCTCTCTGTGCTTCAGACCTTGCCCACAAGTCAGCTTATCATCGTTGTTGTTATTAAATGCCATCAAGTTGGTTCTGATTACTAGGGATTCTTTATAAGGATTTCCAACGGAGCTCTGGTAGCATAGTGGTTACGACCTCAAGGTCAGCAGTTCAAAACTACCAGCCGTTCTGTGGAGAAAAATGAGGCTTTCGGCTCCTGTAAAGATTTATAGCCTCGGAAACCCTATGTAGGGTGGCTATGAGTTGGAACTGACTCAATGGCATATACCACCACCACCATGGGTTTCCAAGGAGTGACTGGTGGGTTTGAACCGCCAGCCTTGTGGTTAGAAGTCTAGTGCTTATCTAACAGTGCCACAGGAGTTTATCATTAGGACCAATTTGCTGGCATAATTTGGTTTCCTGTGTTTTTAGCTTGACGTCTTCTTGTAAGTACTTTTCCTTGTTGCTACTTAGTCTTCCTCCTGGGCACAGCTCACTGCAGCAAATCATTCTCATGAACTGATGGAGATTTACCCTGGGCGGGGCAGGACCTTGGGCATAATGGACTGGCTGCTAGCCTGACTAGGGGTGCAACTGCCTCCCTGAATAAAGAGGATACTTGTTATATACCCCACACTCCTCACCCATCCAGCTGCCTACTTCACGTCCCCTTGTGGATGGCTTGCAATGAGCGCTGCTTCAGACTTAATGAGAGCCCCAGGTATCTCCTCCTGTTTGTCCAGCTATGTTCTCCATCTCACTAAATGGCTGGGAGTCTTTTTTAGGATGAAGCAGCCATTCTTGATTCCTTCCTCTTTCTCACTCCGCACATCTAATCCATCAGTCATTTGAGATCCATTGCCTCAGAGTAAATCAAGCCTCTGTCAGTCCTCACCTGGATGTCTGCAGTAGCTTCCTAAAGAGTTTGCCCACATCCATTTTCAGGAAACCTTCCAGTCCATTTCATCTGCTTGACAATAGCAAGAACAATTTTATTTTATTCTTGGCCACCATTATCATTCTCTGTTTAAAAATATTCTACCACCATTAACATAAACTCAATGTCGTTCCCCGCCCCCCAAGAAAAAAGAAAAGTTCCTCTTTTCTCCCTCCTAAACCCTCATCACCACTAATAATCTTTGGTTTCTATGTGTTTGCTTTTTTCATAAAAGTGAGATCATACAGTATTTGCCCTTTTGTGACTGACTTGTTTCACTCAGTGTGTTGCATTTGTTTATTCATGCTTCTTTTGATGGACATATCAGTGGTTTTCACCTTTTAGCTGTTGTGAAAAGTGTTGCAGTGAACTTTGATGTACAGGTTATTACTTTGTGTGCTCCTGCTTTTGTGTCTTCTGAGGGTATAGTTAGATCGGGATTCCTGGATCATATGGTAATTCTAAGTTCAGTTTTTTGAGGAGCCGCTACCAAAGTTTTCCATGGTTGCTGTGCTATTTCACATTCTCACCAGTAGTGGATGAGGGCTCCAGTTTCTCCACAATCTCACCAACACCTGTTATTTTCCTTTTTTTAAAATTGCCATTCAAGTGGGATGAGGTATTATTATCTCATTGTGGTTTTGATTTGCATTCCCCTTATGTAGGCTTGCTGTGGGTGAAATCGACTTGATGGCACTTAACAACAACAAATTGCTAATGATTGTTGTTATTATGTGCCATTGGTCATGTCTGACCCATGGCAACCCTGTGTGGAGTTTCCAAGAAGCAGCTGGTGAGCTTGAACCAGCGACTTTGTGGTTATAACCAACTTTGCAATCCTGCACATTATCCCACCGTACCACACCAGGACTCCAAATTTGCTAATGACAGGAAACGGAAACGTCTTTTCATGTGCTTATGGGCTGTTAGGTTATCCTTTTTGGTAAACTGTTAAAGTCCTTTGCCCGTTAAAATTTTATTTATTTATTTATTTAGGTCTTTTTGTTTAGTTGTAGAAGTTTTATATATATTTAGATATTAGGCCCTTATCTGCTATTTATGGTACCTGGAAATTTTCTCCCAATCTGTAGTTACCTTATCACTTTGGTAACAAAAACACTTTTTTTTTTTTAACAAAACAGTCTTTTAAAGATAGAAATCTGATAGATATTCTCCTACTGAAAACTTTCTCCAGTCATTTACCTTTAGGACTTTAGGATCTTGGATGATCTGGTTCCTGCCTACCTTTTTTTTTTTCTTTTTTTAAGCACTCAGCTGATCATTGTCTTCCAGCTCCAGCCTTTCTGGCCTCCTCAGGTTCCTAAACATACTACACTGACTACTGGGTCACTTTCTCTGACTCCTGCAGGTGACTTCCTCTCATGTTTCAGGTCTTAGCTGAAATGTTAGCCCCACATGATTCTCTTGTCAGTTAAGGTTGCTCATCCTTCATACAGTATCACCTGTAGTAATTTTATTTGTTTTTTGTCTTTCCCTCTAGAGTGTAAGATTCATGAGAGAAGGGAAAGGGCTAGTCTTTTCATTCCTTGCTAGACCACCTGGCTCAAAGCCCAACTGTGGTCATGTTGTTGTTACGTGCAGTTCCGACTCATAGCGACCCTGTACAGGATTTCCAAAGTTGTAAATCTTCATGGGAGTAGAAAACTACATCTTTCTCCTGCGGAACAGCTGGTAGTTTCCAACTGCTGACTGTGAGATTAGTAGCCCGATTTGTAACCACTACACTACCAGAGCTCCTTAATTGTGGTTATGTTGTTGTTGTTGTTGTTGTTAAGTGCTGTCGAGTCGATTCCAACCCATAGCAACACTGTATAGGGTTTCCAAGGAGCAGCTAGTGAGCTTGAACCACTGACCTTGCAGTTCAAATGACTTTGCAGTCTGACGCATTAGTCCCCAGCGCCACACTAGGACTGCAATTGTGGTGTGGTCATAGACACTCAATAAATATTTGTGGGATGAATAAATGCTGCCATTTATTGAGCAATAGAATACTGTGTGCTTTTCAGTGCAATGTTCTTTACAAACAATATTTTATTCAGTCTTGATGACAGCCCTGAAAAATAGCCATTGCACCCCCTTTTACAGATGAAGAGACAGAAGTGAAGGCTGATGAGCAACCGTGGTGACAAGAGCACAGGCGAACAAGTGGCAGCTCCTAATGCCAAAGAATGTGCATTTTCAGTGTGGGAAGTGGAGTCTCAAAGAGGTGTTGAGAATGAACGTTAGGTGCTCTACGGAACTGGCACCTCATCAGAATTAGTACTGGGCCAGTGATAACCTGTCCAAGCTCAACCTGCAGAGGCTCTACCGACTCAGGCTCAGCAGGATTCCAGGCCCTTGGCCACCTCCTCTTGTATGGTACTTTGTCCACCTCCCCCAGGATAGTAAGCAAAAAAGGAAAAGTTGAGGCTGCTGGCTTTATGTTGCCACACTATAATAGTGTGGGAAGCTGAAGAGGCTGAGGCCCCAGGTCCTGTATGAGAAATAAGGAACATGGAAAGGGGCAGGGTGGCTGGTGGGGCCCACAGCTGAGCTCTCAGGGGTTCTTGCCCCATTTTTTAGCCTTAAGCAGAATCTCTGTCACTCTGGGCCTCTGTTGCCTCATTTGGGAAATGAGAAGAGGTGGCTTAGATCAGATCTCAGTTCCCAAATAAGGCTGTGCCTAAGAATTACCTGGGTAGGGCCTAGACAGTATAATAACAGCAGTATAACTGGTTTATTGACCACAGATTCTGTAGTACCTTTACAGTATTAGCTAATATATTCTTCATAGTCTCACAATACCCTTCACATTTGTTCTGACACTTCATAAAGGTGTGGGTACTACAGTAAAACTACAAAAGCCAGAACCTGTACAGGGTGGAAACCAATTAGACAGAAGGCTCATGTATGTTTTACCAAAGCAATCAGTAGAAAAGTAGCAAGGCCATACACACCTTGTCAAAGGTAGCACACTTGCTAGCTCCAGAAAAACAGGGCAGTCCTGTCTCTCACAGGTTTCACTGTATTATTATCTCCATTTTAATGATGAGAAGACTGAAGCACAAAGAGATGAAAGTAGCTGCATTGTGTTACTGTTGCAACCTTTGTATAACAGAATGAAACATTGCCTGGTCCTGTGTCACCTCCATAAACATTAGTATGTTTGAGCCCATTGTTATTGCTAATTTGTCCTTTCAAACAGATGGACTCATCTGCCAGAGCTATATTGAACTATATTCTGCTGTGACCTATAGGGTTTTTCTGGCTGAGTTTCAGATATGGATTGGCAGGCCTTTCTTCATTGTCTCATAGTCAGAAAGCGACACTGAAACCTATCAATCATAAGTGACCCTGGTGGTATTTGAAATTCTAGTGATGTCTAGGGCTGCTATAACAGAAATACCACAAGTGGATGGCTTTAGCAAACAAATGTAGTCTCTCACAGTTTAGGAGGGTAGAAGTTTAAATTCAGAGGGCTGGCTCTGGGAAAAGGCCCTTGTTGCCTTTTCAGCATCTGTAAGCCCAGCATTCCTTGGAGTTCTCATGTCTTGGCATCAATCTGTTCTTGGATTGAAGAGCTTCTCAGTGTAAGTCCAAAGGGCATTCTCTACTCCTGGCACTTCTTTCTCGGTGATAGTAGGTCCCTCTGAGCCCTGCTGGTTTTAATCTCTCTTATCCACAAGGTCAGCGATTCCAGATCACCAGCTACTCCTTGGAAAGTCTTTTACAGGCTCACGATGGATCAGAAGTGACTTGATGGCACTTAACAAAAACATATCTCCGAATATATGCATGTGAAAGTTGGAGAATAAATAAGGAAGAATGTAAAGAATTGATGCATTTGAGTTATGGTGTTAGAGAAGAATATTAAAAGTATTATGGACTGTCAGAAGAACAAACAAATCTGTATTAGAAGAAGTACAGCCAGAATGCTCCATAGAAGCCAGGATGGCCAGACTTTGTCTCTCATACTCCGGACATATTATCAGGAGGGACTAGTCCCTGGAGAAGAACATCATGCTTAGTAAAGTAGAGAATCAAAAAAGAGGAAGACCCCCAATGAGATGTATTGACACAGTAGCAGCGTCAATGGGCTCAAGTGTAGCAATGATTGTGAGTTTGGTGCAGGACTGGGCAGTGTTTCGTTCTGTTGTGCATAAGGTCACTATGAGTAGGTACGAACTCTATTGCACCTAACACTAATATAGCTCAGAAGAGATTGACTCTGGTATGGTGCTGTAGGATAAGCACTGGACTGCAAGGTTGGTTTGAACCACAAGGTTTGTGGTTCAAACTCACCAGCTGCTCCTAGGAAATGCTATACAGGGTCTCTATGAGTTGGAACTCACTCAAGAACACTCAACAACAACAGATTTCAGAAGAGATTGATGTAAGACACAGCCTAATCCTGTAGATTGCAACTGGACACTATCCTATGTGTTGTAAATCTCACAACTGGACCGATAAATAACATCAAGATAAATGGAATAAAGATTGAAGTTGTCAATGACTTCATTTTGCTTGGCAGTTCAAAACTACCAGCCATTCCGTGGGAGAAAGATGAAGGCTTTCTGCTCCTGTAGAGATTTACAGCCTCGGAAACCCTGTGCAGGGTCACTAAGAGTCGGAACCAACTCCACAGTACTTAACAACAACAACTGTAATACTCAGGGAAGCAGTAGTCAAGAAATCAAATAACATATTGCATTAGACAAATCTGCACAAGACCTTTTTAAAGTGTTCAAGAGCAAAGATGTCAGTTTGAGAACTAAGGTACGCCTGACTCAAACCATGGTATTTTCAATAACCTCATATGCATGCAGAAGTTAGACAATGAATAAGGAAGACCGCAGAAGAATTGATGCATTTGAGTTATGGTGTTGAAAAAGAATATTAAAAGTACCATGGATTAAAAAAAAAAAAAAGTACCATGGATTGCCAAAAGAACAAACAGATCTGTGTTAGAAGAAGTACAGCCAGAATGCTCTTTTAGAAGCCAGGATGGCAAGACTTTGTCTCTCATGCTTTGGAAATATTATTAGTAGGGACCAATCCCAGAAGAACATCATGCTTGGTAAAGTGGAGGGTCATCAAAAAAGAGGAAACCCCAACGAGATGGATTGGCACAGTGGCAGCATCAATGGGCTCAAGTGTAGCAACCAACAATTGTGAGATTGCTGCTGGACCGCGCAGCATTTCGTTCTGTTGTGCATAAGGTCACTATGAGTCAATACCTAACAACGACAACAGGATAGTTACATGAGATCAGGGCTGATCACCTCAGATCACATTATGGAGAGAAGATTACATTCTATTAGATCTCATCCTGGGGGCTTACTATGTCTCAAGTGAGAATTCAGGCTCAAGTTGACACAAAACTATCACAAGTGGTATAGCTTCCAGCATCTCACAGAAACTGACAGGCAGGTGCAAAGCACCTCCACTCTCAAGGATCCATTCCGGAGAGTTCACAGTTCAGGGTTTGACAATTTTAATGTCTTTTATGGTCTTAAAAAAGGAGATCTGGTAGCATAGTGGTAAGGACTTGGGATGCTAATCGCAAGGCCAGCAGTTAGAACCTACCAGCAGCTTCTCAGGAGAAAGTTGAGGCTTTCTGCTCCCATTAAAGATGTACGGTCTCGGAAACCCTTTACAGGGTCGCCATGAGTCAGAACTGACTCCACGGCACATAACCACCACTACTACCACCACCACCATGGTCTTAAAAATCAGAGCTTAATATCTATTTCCATAGTTTAATGTGTTATGACAGAGACTTTGAATACAGTTTGAGCTGAGTTGGAATCTGGGCAGGTGGGGAGATTGTTCCCGTTCCCAGCAGCCTGCTGGAGATGCAGTAGAGGCCACAGCAGCCAGTTAAAGGGCCGAGGGGTGGGGGGTGGGGTGGGGGTGGTGGAGCTGATGGATGAAGTTTTCAAATGCCGTGGGTCTTTCTGAGTGACTTCTTTCTAGTCACCCATAGGTGAATTCTTCATTTGTAATAAATACCTGAAGTTTATACATAGGTGTAAGGAGGGACCAGTCACTGGAGAAGGATATCATGTTTGGTAAAGTGGAGAGTCAGAGAAAAAGAGGAAAACCCCCAATGAGATGGATTGGCCAAGTAGCAGCATCGATGGACTCAAGCATGGCAACAGTAGTGAGGTTGGCCCATGATCGGGCAGTGTTTTGTTCTGCTTTGCATAAGGTCACTATGGGTCGGTACCAACTCAATGGCACCTAACAACAACAACATACATAAGTGTGGCTGTATATTTTATTTTCAGCCTCTTATATGTTTTCATTTTTTACAGTAAAGTAAGAAATAAAATAAATGTGATGTTTCTTATTAGCCAATTTAGATGATATAGGAAAGTACAAAGAAAAAAGTAAAAGTTGTTGCTACCCAGTTTATCAGAGATTGCCTTTTATTATATTGGATGTATTGCCTTTCATAGTTCCATGAATATTTTTATGTGTGTGTGTGTGTGTGTGTGTATATTTCTCTTCTTTCCAAAAATTGGGTTTTATTTGGCAGTTGTGAGGTTCTAGTAAAGATCTTTCTATTCAGTAAACCCATCACTTTTAATGTCCTCATAGTATTCTGTCTCTAATATACTACCTAGAATCTAGCTAATCCCTAATTTTGAGTACCTGGGTTGCCACATTTTTATTCATTTTAACTGTGAAGAATGCAGTAGAGAATGTTCTTTGAAGCTGTCTTTGGGTGCCTCCATTTTTCTCTCCTTGGGGTAAATTTCAAGAAGTGGAATTGTTGCCTGATAGGAGCAGGGAAATGTTTGCCTTTTATGATATGAAGTATTTGGCTGGACATTTCAGGAAAGAAAGATGCCACCCAAGCGCATAGCTAAGAGAAGATCACCCCCAGAAGATGCCGCCCCCAAAAGCAAGAAAGTGAAGGGTAAGTTGGTTTTGACTATGACTGGGGCAGCTATGTGGGTACAAGTGGTTTCCTGGAACTCCAGTATATGGGACTGGGCTCCTTTATCTCTGATAATTGAAGCCTAGGGGTCTGGATGTCCAGAGACCTCACTCAGCTGAAGTATCTTATATAGCTCATAGACTTCCACCCTTTGGGAATCAAGCATCTAGGTAGTTAGTGTTGGAAAAACTAGATCCTTGGGCTCAGGGCCCAGGCAGTAATGCAAAATGGTTAGGACCAACCCGGCTCTTCCTGCCGCTTTTAGGCTGTGTGACTTTGGGCTAGTCAGTTAACTTTACTGAGCTTGGATTACCTCATTCATAAAATGGGAGAAGAGCACCAACTTCACTGGGGTGTTGTGAGGAGTAAATGAAATAATGCCTTGACAACATTTGGGAAATGGCTGGTTTCCCTACCCCCTGGGACCCAAAAGGTGGTAGGGAGGAAAGAATCCATCCCTAGCCCAGGGGAGGAGGGTTATGTGGGCCCGCTGCATGCTCAGACAGTGTCTGTCTTTTGCAGACCCTCGTAACCAGGCAGTGAGGGCCACCGCCTCCCACCGTGTTCCCGGCGCCCACTCCTGCCCAGGTGCCTGTGGGCCGAGCCCTCCTGACCAGAAAACCCGACCAGGTGGCTCCCTGCCCAGCGTAGTCTCTGCACAGCCGTGGCCAGACCCCCAGGGTGGGGCAGAGGGCTGGACGCCAATGGCTGTCCGGGGTTTTGGGCGGCTGGCTTCCATTGGCCAACAGCAGGTCCTGTGCCATCCTGCTTGTTCCGAACCTCTTCGCAAACGCATATTCCTCTTAATTACGCCTACCCTCTTCTCTCCAGCTTTCTGTCAGTTCAATGATTTAAACCCAGGAGTTTAAATCACAACCTGGGGGTGGGGGTAGGGTGGGAGGGCTAGGATAGAGGCTGAGGACTGTGCTCTGACCCATGCAATGTCCCTTGACTTTGGTGCAAGCACTACTACTTTTTATAGCTGAGTGATCCTGGGAAGAGCACAGCACTAAACAATAACGAACAACAAAGCCTCCTAAGGAGCTCTAGTAGCATAGTGGTTTGAGTCGACCTGCTAACCTCAAGGTCAGCAGTTTGCAATTACCAGCCATTCCGCCAGAGAAAGATGAGGCTTTCTGCACCTGTAAAGATTTATAGCCTCAGAAACCCTGTACAGAGTCCCTATGTGTTGGAACTGACTCTATGACACACCAGTACCACCGAAGTCACTTAACATTAGTGTAAGCTGTCAGTAAAGGGTTGACATTATATCTGAGCCCTGACTTGATGGCACCATGGCTCCTGACCAAAAACTTGAAAAAGTTAATCAGGTTTGGTCTGTGTTCTTGTGCCATTTTCCCTTCCCTCCAAGATTCAGTTCACAATTTTGTGTCTCCTCCGTATCATATTAAATAATGTGCTTAGTATTCATCTTCATAAAAGCCCTATGAGATAGGTACATTTTGCTCCTGGTGGTAGTGGTTATGTGCCGTGGAGTTGGTTTTGATTCATAGCAACCCTGTACAGGGTTTCCGAGGCTGTAAATCTTTATGGGAGCAGAAAGCCTCATCTTTCTCCTGCGGAACAGCTAGTAGTTTCGAACTGCTGATCTGGAGGTTTGCAGCCCAACTTGTAACCACTACACTACCAGAGTACTATGAAACAGGATCAGGGGCTTGAAACCCGGTCTCTATGACCCCAAAGCCCATGCAGTGATTTCTTTCCATCTGTCATCCCCTACACTCAGGTGTCTTTTTTTTTAACTCCTCAGTCTCTCATAGATCCCACAGCACAGAACCAGGCATGGTGCTGACACTGGGCCAGGGGGACGTGGGCCAGCTGGGGCTGGGTGAGAATGTGATGGAGAGGAAGAAGCCAGCCCTGGTACCCATTCCTGAGGATATTGTTCAGGCTGAGGCTGGGGGTATGCACACCGTGTGTCTAAGCAAGACTGGTCAGGTAGGTTGGGGTGGTGGGACAGTGGTGGACAGGGCTTGGGGTGGGCATGCTTGGGGCAGGAGCTTTGAGCCTCACACATTTCTCTTGAGATGGAGCTAGCTAGCCAAGCAGGTAATGACCTAAACAAGAAGGGACTGAGAGCTAGACCTTGTACTGATGTGTGCATTCTGGGCACAGGTCTACTCCTTCGGCTGCAATGATGAAGGTGCCCTGGGAAGGGACACATCATTGGAGGGCTCGGAGATGGTCCCTGGGAAAGTGGACCTGCAAGAGAAGGTAGTACAGGTATCAGCAGGAGACAGCCACACAGCAGCCCTCACTGAAGATGGCCGGGTCTTCCTCTGGGGCTCCTTCCGGGTAAGCCTGGTTTGGAAAATGGCATATGGGGCCTGTGGGCAGAATTCACTAGTGGGATGTAAAAGATGGTCTACCTCCATTCCCCCATGGTGCTGCTGGTGAGAAAATCAAGGCACATTTCTACCCACCTTGTCCACCCAATCTGACTGCTTTCTTGGCTCTGATGTTAGGAAGTGGGCATGTTAGATCCAGGGAGGCTGTTCCCTTCACCCATCTCTCTGCCTTTAGTCTGCCCCTCTCCTTTTCCAGCCCTTTGTCCCATCTCTCAAGAGGTATTGTCATATCTCAGAGTTTCTAAGGCAGAGTAGGTAATTTAAAAAACAGATTCCATATTAAAAATGCTTTGGCATTTAATTTATTTCAAAATATCAAAAATAAAGGTATCTAATGAGGTTCTGTTGTGGTGTGTTGTAGGATAAGCACTGGTCTGCTAATTAACTGCAAGATCAGCAGTTCCAACCCACCAACGACTCCTTAGAAACCGTATACAAGGTCACTATGAGTCAGAACTGACTCGATGGCAGTTAACAACAACAACAATGTGATTTTTCTATTGTGTAACAAATATCTATAGAGAATTTCAGACACATAAAAATGATCAGAATAATATATTGAACCCCCATCTACTTATCCACACAGATGGCAACAGTTATCTACTCATACCCAGACTTGTTTCATCTCTACTCACTTCTATTCCCCAACACCTTTGTTATTTTAATACAGCTCCAGACCATAAGTGCAGTTGATCCTTGAACAACATGGGGGTAGGTGGGCAGTGGGGGCTGCGCTAGGGACACTGATCTCCCTGGCAGCCAAAACTCCGCATATAACTTTAAACACTGCAAAAATTTAGCCACTGTTGATAGTAGGAAGGTTTCCCTTAACATAAACAATTGATTGATACATACCTTGTATGTGATATGTATGGGGAGGGCTGTGGCTTTGTAGGATAAGCACTGGACTGTGAATCACAAGATAAGTGGTTCAAACCCACCAGTCATTCCATAAGAGAAAGATATATGTTTCTTTTTTCTTTTTACAATAGTCCATAACAGTAGGTTACTTTATCAGATGACCCACAAATGCAAACCTCAGGCTGTGGTACATATCAAGCAATTCAACTTTTTCTTGTAATTCATGGCTTTTCTCTGCTGCTTGGTAGCATATTCAGCAATCACTAGTGGTACTTTGTAGGATCCCATGGTGTTATGCAAGGTTTTGCACTAAACACAATGAAAAATACTAAAGAACCTTGAGAGATTACTTTTTACTATCATTTGCAACTTACTGGAGAGATGAACTATTCACACAGAGATAATTAGCATCACATAGCATTCAAAAACCAAATTTGCATTTAAGTGGACTCACACAAAGTGAACCTGTGTTCAAAGGTTAACTGTGTATCGCATGTGGCTCCTGCTCACATCTCCATCCCTGTTCCACCATTGCCCTTCATGAGACACCTCTGTGGCTGCCTATATTCCTGAATTGGGCAGTCTAGGGGCAGGCAGTCAGGGCTGGCTGATAAATTCTTTGCCCCGTCTTCCAGGACAATAATGGAGTGATTGGGCTTTTGGAGCCCATGAAGAAGAGCATGGTACCTGTGCAAGTAGAGCTGGATGTGCCTATGGTGAAGGTAGCCTCAGGTGAGTCGGTACTTGCCCTGGACAGGAGCTGGGGAATTGGTCTGAGAATGGCCCAGTCATGAGCCTGTTAAACCTTGTACCCCTCACCTTCCTCTCATCCTCAGGGAATGACCACTTGGCGATGCTGACGGCTGATGGTGACCTCTACACCTTAGGATGTGGCGAGCAGGGCCAGTTAGGCCGTGTGCCTGAATTATTCTCTAACCGTGGTGGCCGGCAGGGTCTTGGTAGGCAGCTTCTGACAGGGTACCCCTAAGTCAGAGCCCAAGGCAGGACAGGAGAGATTCCCTCTGATGTCAGACAGACCTAGGGTCGTGGTTGAGAGCTCAGATTTTCAAACTAGTCCACCCTGGGCTTGAATACAATTCTGTTGCCTACTAACTTTGGAACTCTGGATACAGTCTCCTCATCTCCAAAATGTGGATAATATTAGTACCTACCTCATGTTGTTGTGAAATGTAAAAAGTTAGTATGAACGACGAGTGCCTGGTGCATGCTAAGCTGCATGTCAATGCTAGCTCGCTGGCTGTGGAAGGACGATGTTGAGCACTAAGGATAGCCATTCCAACCCACCATTGGATCTGTAGGAGAAAGATTTGACACTGCACTCCCATAACAATTTTAGCCTAGAATACCCTATGGGGCATTTTTTATCACTGTGAGCTGAAATGGACTATGGACTCATTGTCACCTAACAACAGCAATGGCTATGGATGTACTAGCAAGACACTTGTACTCTGTTGGCCTCAGTTTCCTCTTCTGTGAACAGGGATGAGTCTATGATTGATTCCCCTCCTTTGTTGTTATTAAGTGCCCTTGAGTCGGGTCCCACCCATAATGACCCTATATAGAGTTTCCAAGGAGCGGCTGATGAGCTTGAACCACCAATCTTGTAGTCCAGCGCGTTAGCCCACAATGCCACACCAGGACTCTGATTTCCCTCCTAGGACTTTTGTAATTGAGAGGAAAAAGGAACACAAAGGAAAAAGCACTGTGTGGGCCAGTCTGCCACTAACCCTAGCATGCTTTCTGACTATAGAACGACTCCTTGTCCCCAAGTGTGTGATGTTGAAATCCAGGGGAATGCGAGGCTATGTGAAGTTTCAGGATGTCTTCTGTGGTGCCTACTTCACCTTTGCTGTCTCCCATGAGGGCCATGTATATGGCTTTGGTCTCTCCAACTACCATCAGCTTGGTGAGTGGGGAGTTGGCTTCAGGCATCACCCAGAGCAACCTGGGTTCCACTCTAGCTCCTCACCTCCCTCATTGTGTACCTTTGGTGGGATTATATCGCCCCTCTTTTTGTCATCTGTAATGTAAGACTATTCACATCTGGTGGAAGGGTGGCCTCATTGGGGAGGGTTTGAGAAGGGTTGATCCTTGAATACCTTTACCCTGATGGTTCTTTCTTGGCCTTCTTCCGACTCTACCCCCCAGGAACCTCAGGCACAGAATCTTGCTTCGTACCTCAGAACCTGACATCTTTCAAGAACTCCACCAAGTCTTGGGTGGGCTTCTCTGGTGGTCAGCATCATACAGTCTGCATGGATTCAGAAGGTGGGACCTCCAGGTCTTTCCTAGGTTGAGGGTGGAGTGTTCTCTGGACCTGGACCTGGCTAGACACCAAGGGTTGGGCTAGATATAGGTCCCTGGGGCCACCTCCTTGCTCCCAGTGTCTGGGCTCTTCCAAGTGTGTACCCATTGGAGGCCTGTGTGTGGGCCTCCATGGAGGTTCTCCTAGACAGATCCCCCAAACTAGAAAGAGACTGAAGTTCTCTTTCTAACCACCCTGAAAGTGTAGGCCAAGCTCCCACAGACTTGAGAACTCACTTGGCCACATTGCCTAGTTTGCCTGTACCTTGCCTTGCACTAGTCTTCATCTCTCTCCTTCTTCCACAGGAAAAGCATACAGCCTGGGCCGGGCTGAATATGGGCGGCTGGGCCTCGGGGAGGGTGCTGAGGAAAAGAGCATACCCACCCTCATCCCCAGGCTGCCTGTCGTCTCCTCAGTGGCTTGTGGGGCCTCTGTGGGATATGCTGTGACCAAGGATGGTGAGTGGACTGCCCACAGTTGGTCTAAATCTGGGATTGGGGGTCATGATTCTTAACCAGACTCCCCAGCAGTCTCATGTCCACTATGAGATAGCACTGAGATGAGGAAAGCAGTGTTTGGGATCATGCTGTGTTCCTCCTGATTCTCAATTCTCGCTTTGAAGAACAGAAAACAAAACCGGTCACTTCAGTAAAAGTGATTTGTTCTATAAAGGAGAAAAAAGAGTAAATGGGGGCACATCTCACAGAGGCCACAGTGGTTGTGGGACTTGAACCCAGGTCTCCAGACTACTAATCCAGGCTTCTCTTTATATTGTCCACCATGGTTGCCTCTATATTTAGCAGTCTGTTTCAGGGAAATTTCCTTAGAATCTTATTAGGACAAAGAAGACTCAATGGTCAGGGTCCTGGCCAGCACAGCAGGGAGGGTGTGGACAAGTAGCCACTGGAGCCTGAGTATGTGCATGAGTGTGCCAGTGAGGGGGTTCCCTTAGTCTTGGTGGAGGGCTGCTTCCTAAGGAAGTGAGGATTCGATGGCATCTATGCACCTTGAAGGTTCATTCCATTATGAGAAACAAAGGAAAGCATCGTATCCAGAGCTATCTCAGAGGGAATGTGGGATAATGTTGGCAAGTGGTGGTGTTAAGTGCCATTGACTCAGTAGTGACCCTGTATAGGGTTTCTGAAGAGCAGCTGGTGAATTTGAACCCCCAGCCTTGCCATTCAAACCGACCTTGTGGTCCAGCGCCAAACCAAGACTCCTCTTGTTTATCTATCACATCCTTGGCCTCTTTCAGCTCTCCTGAACCCTTGGGGGCTGGGACCTTGCTGACTGACACAAGCTTAAGGCCAGAATTCACCGCCACACCTCAGACGTCTCACAGAAGAGTAGGCTAAGGTTCCTGGAGATAATTGCTCCTCATTTCTCTCTCTGCAGGTCGTGCTTTTGCCTGGGGCATGGGCACCAACTATCAACTGGGCACGGGGCAGGATGATGATGTCTGGACCCCTGTGGAGATGACAGGCAAACAGTTGGAGAATCGAGTGGTCTTATCTGTGTCCAGTGGAGGCCAGCACACAGTCTTATTAGTTAAGGACAAGGAACGGAGTTGATGAAGCCTCTGAGGACTTGGCTCCTGACCGCCTCTACCTCCCCTTGGATCAGGGAAGCAATGACAGCCTCAGATTCCAGCAGCCCTCCCCTCAACCCTGAGCATTCTGTCACTTCCTGTCATTTTTCTCATCAGCAGAACAGAATCCCTTTCTTCTTTTTATTTCTTCCTTTGGGGAATCATCCTGGGACCTACAGGATGAAGGGCCTGATGGAAGAGGGGATGGGGCTCATGCCAGAAGGAACATTGCTCAGTGAGCTATGTGGTTAGGCCTTTTTCACCACATCCCTACCTCTCATGGTCTTGGCTGGTCTTGACCTTGCCCACTAAAAAACAACCTTCCTCCCTTCGGGGTTTGGTGCCCATACTCTATAAACAGTTTGGGTTCTCTCAGGCTCCACCCCAGTCATGTGGTACTCTCCTTGTCCCTAACAGTGCACAGGCAGACACATGGTACAATCACCAGACCCAGCTGTCATGGCCCCATGCCTAGGGTCAACTGGACAAGGGGGCAGGGCTAACCAGCCGTGGGCTATATATACGCAGCCAAATATTTGGCTCTGAACAGGTGTCTGAGAACAAAAAGGATAATGATGGTTCACTAGACTGAGAACATACCAATTAATCATTCTCCCAGAAGCACAAAGCATTCTACCCCTTAGGCACTGCCTGCTTACCCAACCCATTGGACCTTCTTCGCCTGCAGCCAAAAGCCAGGAACACAGAGGGAAACTAGGCAGGGCAGGGCAAAGGGGAAAGGGGGTTGGAGGATTTTAAAAAGCAAACATATGGCAATATTGAGGATGGGGTGGAGCCAGGTAGGGGAAGAGGATTGGGAGGGGACAGGGAAGGGCTGGTCCCAAGAAAGGGAAGAAGTAGTAACTTGTACAAGTGACTGAGATCATAGAAAATAATTTTGACTTTTTTAAAATGTAAAATATTTTGGAGGTGAGTGAAATCTTTTAAAGCTTTGAATAAATGTAGAGTTTTATAAAAACAGACCCCTTGTTTTCTACATATTCCCTGCTTTTTAAAAGGAGTACCTATTGTGTGGAGCCCTCAAATGGTCTGTGGATTAAAGCACTGGACAGTCATTTGAACCACAAGAACCTCAATGGCACTTAACAACAACAACAACAACCCTATTGTGCGCTGGATGCTGGGAAGGCTAGGATAAATCCATGTCTTTGAACCTGATACCAAGACTAGGACTTCTGAGGTGGTGGTGTGTGCTGCTCAGCTGCTGATGTAACTGTGCCAAAGACTCCAAATGCACACAACTGAAGTTGATTGAGTTGTTTGATTATTTGTGTTTTAGGAATCACTGGTTTTGTTTTTTAACTGTGCTGCATAATCAAGAGAAATGGGATGGATCTTTTATTATTCCTAATTCCAAGATGAGATTCCTTTTTTAGTATTGTTCATCTCTAAAAATGCGTACTAAACGTGACGTTGTATCAACAGCTGATTCAAATTTAAAAACGATTACACACTTGTTCTTAAAAGACATCCTAGGTAATTTAATTTAGGCTGTTTTCACAAGCATTTGAGCACCCAAAGCATAGAGTTGACCTGTCCAATATGGTATCCGCTAGATACACGTGACTATAATTATGTACCATATAGCATCCATTTAGGCAACATCCAACTGCATATACGTCCATGATCCCATCAGTTACGAGTTTGGAAATCCTGATCAGAGGAATTGTGGGTATAAATTTGGTCATAGTAAATGTGCTTCTGGTACCTAACATAACACTTAAACCTTGCTTCTTGTATATAAAGTGATTTATGCTTCCTTCCCAGATTTGTAATGGTACAGTATATATATAACCTGTAAGTCTTAATGTCTATGCTATACGTCATGTATGTTACTGGTTTATGTATGTACTGTACTTGTTACTTCAATAGGAACTTTCACTACTTAAAAAGTGTATCATGTAACAGTATATGCTTCAACTTGAAGGCAGTAGCATCCAATCTTGTATCTTGGGTCTTGAGTGTTGTAGAGATATCTCTCTTTAATTTTCTTTAAAAAACACATGAAATGCATCATAACTCCCAAAAGCTGCAAAAACCAGTACTAGTAATAGCAACAGCAAGGGGCAAAAAAGTTTTTGGAAGTGAAACAATGTTATTAACATGAAGGTAGAAAATCAGTGACTATTATTGCTCACAATTAGGCTTGTTTATACATCCCAGTCACATCACATCCTATTTCACAGGACATACTGTGAATGATAAGCAATGAATGATTGTATTTAAATCCTTTAGAAATCGAAGGCTAACTCTTAGTTGCACTGTAGACATTTCAAGTGCACAGTTGTTAAGTGCCATTGAGTCGTTCCAACCCATAGCGACCCTGTAGAGGGTTTCTGAGAAGCAGCTGGTGAGCTTGAACCACCAACCTAGCAGTTCAAATGACTTTGCAGTCTGATGTATTAACACAAAGCGCCACACCAGGACTCCTGCAGCCACATGTAACTAGTGACTAGGGCATTGGGCTGTGTGAATATAGCACATTTACATCACTAGAAAGTTACTAGGGTCCATGCTGATGCAGAGGGGCTGGTTATCTACAATAGGAGGCTTATTAGTACCAGGAAGACTCTTAAAATATGAATATAATATAATTTAAATGCATTCTGTGATTTGTTTTTCTTGAACTAATGCAGGCATGAAACATTATCAATTGACCTAGGAAAAATCACTTTCATTATAGTCGCTTCTTTGTCTATTACCCACTTCTCCCACCCCTCAAATAGTCCATTTGGATTATATTTAATTCCTGGTGTTTTCCCTTCCCTTGTGACAATACCGTTGCTATTGACAATACAGAAGGTACATAAGTACTCTGATCTTAAGAGCACCATGTATTGAGCACTTAAAACAAGCATTGTACTGAATACTTTATATACATCAGTGTATCATCCCTGCAAAGTAGGAATTACTACTTGCATACACATAGAATCCCTAACAGTTGAAGTGACTTGCTTGAGGTCAAAAAGCTACTAAATTCACAAGCTAGGCTGAAATCTAAGTTGGCCTCCTGAACCTCAAACCTCAATTTCTTTTCTTTGCGTTGCATCTAAGAGTTTTATAAAACTAACTCTAGGTGCTTTTCATAGAACAGTGCCAGGCACCTAACAGATGCTCTTTACATCTATTAAGATTAATGGTTATGTGCCTTGGAGTCAGTTCTGTCTGATTCAGTGTTGCTGTATAGGGTTTCTTAGGAGCCGCTGGTGGGTTTGAACTGCTTTCCTTGTGGGTCAAAGTTCAGTGCTGATCCACAGCACCACATTGTTAAGTGCCGTTGAGTCGACTGACCAATCACGACCCTGTATAGGGTTTCCAAGGAGTAGCTGGTGAGCTTGAACCACCCACCCTGCAGTTCAAACAACTTTGCAGTCTGATGCATTAGCCCACAATGCCATGCCAGTGCTCCCAACACCACATTTGTTGTTAGGTGCCATCGAGTCAGTACTGACTCATAGCAACCCTATGCACAACAGTATGAAACACTACCCAGTCCTGGACCAACTTCACAATTGTTGCCAGGCTTGAGCCCATTTTGCCATTTTGCCACTTTGCCAATCCATCTCTTGGGGGTCTTTTTTTCTCTGACCCTCCACCTTACCACTACATTACCACCCACAAATTTGTAGTAAACCGCTTACAAATATTTACAAAGTCATAATTAAATTGAGGGGAAAGATGACTAAGGCTGAGCAATGGCTTCCCAGGGTCCCGGTGTTCTACAAAAGAATTGGTGAACGGTGGGGCTCCCAAAAGGGTGCTTTCCCATTTTAAAAATCAATGTGCTTATATTTGTAACTTAAAATACTATCATCAGCATTAGCCTAATTTATAACATGTTTGTAGTTAGCCTAACTCATGCCATGTTTGTCTTATTCCTTACCCTAGCTTCTGGAATTTTTATAGCTTTCTGTATTGTTCAAGGTTACATAGATGTGTCAACGGCAGTGGGTTTTACAATACTTAAGTTGTACTGTGGGGGCTTGTGAGTTGCTGTGATTCTGGAAGCTATGCCACAGGTATTTTAAATACCAGCAAGGTCACCCATGGTGGACAGGTTTCAGATGAAGACAGACTAGGACAAAGGAGTGATGAACTATTTCCGAATATTTAGTCACTGAAAACCTTATGAATCGCAGAAAAACACTGTCAGATAGAGTGCTGGAAAATGAGCTCCTCAGGTGAGAAGGCACTCAAAATGCAACGGGAAGAGCTGCCTCCTCAAAGTAGAGTTGGCCATGATGACATGAATGGAGTAAAGCCGGCGCGACCTTCATTTGCTGATGGGGCACAACTCAAAATGAAGAGAAACAGCTGTAAATAACCATTAATAGCAAAGTGGCAGCATTAATGGGCTCAAGCATGGCAACAATTATGTTGGCCCATGATCAGGCAGTGTCTCATTCTGTTGTACATAGGGTCGCTATGAGTCGGTACCGACTCGATGACACCTAACAACAAGAAGTCACAACATAATCATAAAATGTAAACGTCAATTATGACATTCAGATAAAACAGTAAGGGCAGCAACTTGCCAATCTTTGATGTCTTAAGACCCTCCAGACAAATGTCCAGATGGCTGCACATATATGCCCTTATATGTTGTTGTTAGGTGCTACTATATCGGTACCAACTCATAGCGACCCTAAACACTGCCCAGTCCTGCACCAACTTCACAATTGTTGCTACATTTGAGCCCATGCTGCTGCCACTGTATAAGGCAGTTCAAACCTACTTGATATAGTCTGAAAAAGCATGAGACTCCCCCAGACTGTGCATTCTAGGTTTTTGTTAACTGTTGTTGCAGTGGTTTCCACTTAAGTTGTTAGGTGCCATCGAGTCAGTACGGACTCGGCGACCCCATGCACAACAGAACCAAACACTGGTCCTGGGTCAACCTCACAGTTGCTACACTTCAGTCCATTGATGCTGCCACTTTGCTAATCCATCTCCTTGGGGGTCTTCCTCTTTTTCTCTGACCCGCCACCTTACCAAACATGATATCCTTCTCCAGTGACTGGTCCCTCCTGACAATATGTCTGAAGTGTGAGAGATGAAGTTGAATAAGGTTTCCAAGGAGCAGCTGGTGAGTTTGAATCGCCGACCTGTGGTTCAAACTGATTTTGTGGTCCAGTGCTTATCCTACAGCACCACACCAGGACTTAGCATTATAGTGTAAAAATACACAAACTATATTTTGGTCGCCAAGTGGGACTCCATTGCTGCTGTCGAAATCTCTGGGGGGCGGGGGATCACCTATAAAACTTCTTTTTCTAACTTGGTAAATTTGGCTCTGTTGTTACGGGCCCGAACCCTTAATAGGGTTAACAGTAGTTTTCTTACCAAGAGTACATTTTACTTTTGTAATTTTCGTATATACACTGTGCGTGTTTTAAATATACTTGTGTATATAAAGGCAGAAAAAGACCCGAGTAGGAAGTACTAGTGTGGTGCTGTAGAATAAGCACTGAACTGCAAACCACCAGGTTGGCGGTTCAAGCCCACCAGCCGCCTCTTAAGGAAACCTTATACAGGGTAGCTGTAAGTCGGAAACGACACTATGACACTTAACAAGGCCTGAGAAGTTCGACGTCGGCCCGCGCTGGATGGTCTCTGCCCAGCTCTTTCCGAGGACTCCAAATCGGTTTGCAATGCTCCAAGCTCAACAGGTTGCTAAAACATCTCCAAAAGGGAAGCTTGCAGGCCCGCCCCCGGCCGCTAGCCTTCTGAGTGTGCGCACAAAGCGTCGCAAGCGCATGCTCCGTGGCGGTCAGGTAGCGCGTACTGGCGCTGGCACCGCCTTCGCGGCCCGTGAGGTCCCGGCCCCTGTGCGGGCATGGCGGCAAGCCTTTGGATGGGGGACGTAAGTGAGGGCGACCGCCTGGGTTCGAGGAGAAGGAGTATCAGTATCGCGAGAGACAAGCGTTCTGAAGGGGAGGAGTCCTCAGATCCCAAAAGGGTAGAAGTGAATGGAGGTGAAGGAGTTTCTTTTGGCCACAGAGAAGCGAGTCCTAGCATCTAAGGGAAGAAGTCTGAGGGGAAAGGGTTCTGGAGCCCTACCTGCGCTCATGGAAGGAACAGGGAGGTTCCTTTGGGGGATAGAATGGTTGGAATATTAAGACTCGAGGAACGCTTTGGTTTTAGGTGGAGCCCTTGTGGTGCAGTGTGATAAGCATTGGACTGCTAACTGAAAGGTGGGCGGTTCGAACCTTCCAGCCACTCTGTGGGAGAAATACCAGGCAGTCAGCTTCCATAAAGATTTCCAGTCTCGGAAACCCAATGGAGCAGTTCTCTGTCCTGTAGGGTCCATATGAGTCGGAATCATTGGCAGTGGGTAGTGGGCGAGTGGTTCTAGGACTGGAGGGATGATGACCCCTCAGTTCAGAGAGGAAGCGCCTTATGGGAGCACATTTGAAGGGAAGGTGTTGTGGCCACTGGAGAGCTGAAAGCGCCTCCATCCCCACGGCCACCCCACAGCAGTGTATTACCAACCCGGGCTGAGGGCTGCTGGGTAGGGGAGTTGGGAATGGGGAGTCTTGATGTTGGCCTGAGCAGCTCAGCTCTTGTTGTCCCTCAGCTGGAGCCCTACATGGATGAGAACTTCATCTCCAGAGCCTTTGCCACCATGGGTGAGACTGTTGTGAGCGTCAAAATTATTCGAAACCGCCTCACTGGGTAAGTTCTCTCCTTCCGTTTTCTTTGTTTCCCATAGTGGCAGGCTTTCACCTCTCTTCTAGGATAAGCATTGGACTTCCAACACAAGGTTCGTGGTTCAAACTCACCAGCTGCTCCTCGGAAACCTAATCAGGGTCCCTGAGAGTCAGAACAGACTCGATGACATGTAACAACATTAACAATCATGGTCAGCTATAATGTTATAAAAACGACCATTTTGAGGGTTTATTGATAGGAACTATAGACTTTGGCTTAAGGATAGTACTCTAGAGCCAAGCTGAATTTGAAAGTTATTTCTACTGTGTGACCTTAGACAAGTTACTTAACTTCTTTGTCTTAGTCACCTTGATTGTAAAACTTGGGGTGCTGTTAAAACCTCAGTGAGTTAAACTACCAACTGAAAGATCCACTGCCAACAAATCAATTCCTACTCATAGTGGCCCCGTACAGAATTTTCAAGGCTATAAACCTATGGGAACAGAAAGCCGCCTCTTTCTACCTCTGAATGGCTGGTAGGTTTAAACTGTTGACCTTGAGGTTGACAACCCACTATGTATCTTATAGTTCCACCAGGACTCCAACTGGAAACCAGGTGCCTCAAATTCACCCAGAGGCCTGGCGATTTTACTCTGAAACTCATGGGATCATCGGGAGTCAGAATCAACCCCAGGGCAATTTATTTGGTTGTTTTTTTGTTATTATTACCTCACAGAGTTATGATGAACATTAAATGAATTAATTCATATTCAGCTTTTAGAGCTGTGCCTGGCATATGGCCTATTCTCAGAAAGTAGAAGCAGATTATGATCTGCTAGATAATAATCACTTTACCTTCATTATCTTTTAAAAATCATCACAGAAAATCTCTGTGCTAAGTATTATGACTAGATTTTAATAATACTGTTTTGGGGCAGAATAAAGCTATTAAATGATAAGCTAGAACTTGAACTCAAGTCTGTCCTTAAAGCTTAAGTACCCTTTGCTATTATGCTATATGACATTCATTTGAAGACAAAACAGTAGATTCACCACTACTTGCTAAAGAGCCCTTGTGGCGCAGCATTTAAGTGCTTGACTGCCAACTGCAAGGCTGGCTATTCAAACCTACCAGCAGCTCTAGTAGCTCCATAGAAGAAAAGACCTGGTGATCTGCTTCTGTAAAGATTGTTAAGTGCCTTCAACTTGATTCCCACTCAGCGACCGTATATAGGGTTTCTGAGGCTGGATATTTTGTGGGGGACTCCTGGTATGGTGCTATAGGATAGGTCAGTGGTTCAAACCCACCAACTGCTCCTCCAATAACCCTATATAGGATCGCTATGAGTTGGAACCTACTTGATGGCACTTAACAATAACAACATCTTGCAGGAGCATCTGGTGGGCTTGAACCACTAGTCTTATGGTTTGCAGCCCAATGTGTATAGCACAGAGCCACCGCACTCCCTTCGGTAAGAGTTACAGCCTGGGAAATCCTGTGGGACAGTTCTGTCCTGTCCTATAGGGTCGCTATGAGTCAGAATTGACTCAGCAGCACATGTCTACCACCTGCTACTATTTGAGGGTCCTGGGATTCGTGTCTGGAACAAGTCAGGCATAGTCTCAACTCTTAAAGAACTTACTACATTTTGGTGGGGGAGTCAGATAGTAAATAAATAAACAAAACAAAATGCAGAATATTTTCAGATGGTAGTGCTATTGCTCCCCAGCTTCTTTCTCTTTGAGATCTTAGTTTTCCTTAAGAGTTCTGGTTAAAAACGAGGGAATTCCTTTACCAGTTTGGTTTCTGTTTATTGAGTGAGAAGATTTGATGCATTTGAATTATAATGTTGGAGAAGAATATCGAGAGTACCATGGACTGCCAGGAGAACAACACATCTTTGTTGGAAAAAGTATATTTCGAATAATCTTTAGAAACCAGGATGGCCAGACTTTATCTTTTATACTTCAGACATGTTATTAGGAGGGATCAGTCCCTGGAAAAGGCCATCATGCTTGGTGAAGTGGAAGGTCCATAAAAAAGAGGAAGACCCATAACAAGATGGATTAGTGTAGTGGCAGCAGTAGTATGCTCAAACGTAACAATTGTGAAGATGGCAAAACACAACTGGGCAGTGTTTTGTTGTGTTGAACATAAGGTTGCTATGCATCTGAACTGACTCATAGCAACAACTATTCTGTGGCACCTAGCAACAACTATTCTGTGGCAGGTAGTCTACTGAATGCTGCTTGATAAAACATCAATGAGAGATGTGGTGTGTGGCCAACGCTTTGGTGAACAGTTAGGTACTTTTTGTATCAATACCCCAGGAACAGATTTTCTGACTGCTAGATCAGGCTGTCCTAAATGTCCTCGTGCTTTTGTAGACAGAAAGTCCCACATAATGAGCTGCTGTTGTTAAGTACCATCTACTTGGTCCTGACTCATAGGGACCCTTTATAGAGTTTCTGAGAAGCAGTTGGTGGGTTTGAACTGTGAACTCTGTGGTTAGCACTCTGGTGTTTATCCTGCAGTGCTACACCAGGACTTCCATAATGAGCTATTTGTATGAAACTCATTCTACTTTTTAAGACACTGACATAGATTCTCACACCTTAATCTTTAAACTGAGATTTAGAACTATCATTTAGACACAGGATGACTAAACTCTAGTTGTTTTTTGTAGCAATACCTACAGACGTATTATATTTACATCTTGCCTCATTCTACACAGACTTTGAAGTGGCTTACAAGAATACTACAAAATAAATAAATGTAAATAAAAAGTAAGAACAAGGAAAATAAGGGAAAAGATAAGACTCAAGGAAAAATAATATGCAAAACCAGCATAATGCTTAGGAATGCAGTCAAATGTGCAGCAGCCAGACTTTTCATTCATCGCTGATAGGCTTGTAAAACCATAAAACCAATGGAGAAAATGGTGGTTTCTCAGGAAACCAAGCATCAAACTATCCCACATCTCAGCAAATCCATACCAAAAGCTCATTACCATCAAGCTGATCCCAACTCCTATTGAGCCCTGTAAGATGAAGTGCAACTGCCCCACAGGGTTTCCAAGGCCGGAAGGCCGTCATCTTTACAGAAGAAGACTGATTGCCTCACCTTTCTCCTGCTGAGTGGCTGATGGGTTCAAACGGTAAACTTTACAGTTCATTATTGAGCACTTTAACCACTGTGCCACCAATACTCTCAGTTCAACAAGTTTAGTCCTAGGTATTTACCCCAGTGAAATAAAAATATGTCAGGGGAATAAAAGTCTTGGCAAACAATGTTTATAGGAACTTTATTTCCTAGAGCCAAAAAATTTAAAACAAACCAGGTATCCATGTGTAGGTGAATTGGTTGCTGTTGTTAAGTGCCATCAAACCCTGTATAGGGTTTCTGAGGAGCGGCTGGTAGATTTGAACCTCTGACCTTGAGGTTAGCAGTCCACTGCTTATGTATAGGTAAATGGTTAAATAGTAGTATATCAATACAATGGACTGCTATTCAGCTATAGAAAGGAACAGACTAATGATACAGCAACAACATGGCTGAATCTCATAAAACATTAGACTAAGTAAAAGAAGTCTTACTGTATGATTCCCACTTACAGGAAAGTCTAGAATAAATAAAACTAATCTATGGTGGTAATAACTCAGAACAGTAGTTGCCTCTAGAAGGATGTGGACAGGGATTTATTAGGAAGGAGCTTGCAGGTCCTTCGTAGGGCAGTGGTAGTGGTCTACATGTTGATAGAGGGTTGGGCTGCACAGGTCTGTTGGAACTTTTTACATGGCACACATAAGATTTGTACATTTATTGCACTTAAATTTTACCTCAAAAGATAAAACTTTTTCTTCATTGTAAGCAAATATTGAATATATGCCAAAGTAATTTAGGGAAGTATATTGTACTGATAACTATAACTTACTTTGAAATACATTTAAATAAAAAAAAAACAGGAATGATAGATGGATAAGTATGTAAGTATTTGGTATGGTTGTATGTCATCAAGATGGTACTGATTCATAGCAACCCTGTACAGGGTTTCTTAGAGCAGCTAGTGGAGTGGTTAGCATGGTTAGCAGTTCAGTGCTTAACCTACAGCATCACACTAGGACTCATGGATAACTGTAGTAACAGTTACTCTTAAGTGCCGTTGAGTCGTTTCCAACCCATAGCGATCTGCGTAGAGTTTCCAAGGAACTGCTGGTGAGTTTGGACCACCGACCTTGCTCAAACTGACCTTGCAATCCAGGGCATTAACCTACAGCACCACACTAGGACTCCATGGATAAGTATAGTAATATGTTAATTGTACACGGTGAGTATTTGAGTTGTTGCTGTTGTTAAATGCTGTCGAGTCGGTTCTGACCCATAGCAACCCTGAACAGGGTTTTCGAGCCTATAAATCTTTACGGGAGCAGAAAGCCTCATCTTTCTACCACGGAGCAGCTGGTAGTTTCGAACTGCTGACCTTGTGGTTCACAGCCCGATTCGTAACCACAACTATGCTACCAGAGCTCCTTGAGTATTTGAGTATTTACTGTAAATTCTTTATTATTTTGTCTAAGTTTGAAATTTTTCATAATAATAGAATGTTGATGGGACAGAAATGCAATTAGACTATCTTGCATTCAGATTCAACTGTTGACACATACCAGCTGTGTGATTTGAGGCATATTGTATGAGTATAATAATCCTGCTAAGACTCAGTCTGCTCATCTATCAAATTGAAATAATGAGATCCCGTTCATATCAGAGTTATTGTGAGGATGATGCACGTGAAGTGGCTGGAACAGAGCCTGGCCCATATAGTGAGTACTTGGAAATGTGGCTTTTCATGTCTGTGGTTTTTAAACATCTAGTATACATAGGACAGAAGGCATAAATCTGGCCCATCATCGCTCTTCCCATCAGCAAACATTTATGGAACACATAGGGTATGTTTTGTGATCCTGGGTTGGGCTCCTGATGTGGTGCTGTAGAATTAAAACTGGACTTCAAACTACAAGGTCGCAGTTCAAACCCACCAGCTGCTCCTTAGAAACTCTATACAGGGTTGTTAAGAGTCAGAACTGACTTGATGGCACTTAACAACAACAAAGGCTTAGGTTTTCCCCTTTCCCATCCATTTTTGCCTGTGTGTTCATCAAATTTGAAGTGAAGATCTAAAAGTAGTCTTTTAAGTACTAACTTATCTGGTGGTCTTAAGGTTACATGAACTGTTTTCAGTATACATCTCTTAAGTAGGAAGGGCTGTCAGAGGTTATAGTCACATCCTCCTACTTACCTTTGTGATGCTTTCAAAACTAGAATGCCAGACTATACACAATAGCCAAAAGGTGGAAACAACCTAAATGCCCATCAACAGATGAATGAATAAACAAAATGTGATACATACATACAATGGAGAAGTACCCAAAGAGTAGGAGAAATAAAGAGTTAGTACATGCTACGATACAGATGGAATTTGTAGACATGCTGAGTGAAATAAGTCAAATCACAAAAGAACAAGTATTGTATGATCTCACTTAAAGACTAATATTGAGACCAAAGTTTATTGATAGTTATCAGGGGTAGACAGGAGGGGAAAAGGAAGTACTCAATTTATGATGATGGAACATCCCAGTTAATGGCCTAATAATTGTGTTTGTTGTTGTCATTGTTAAATGCCATCTAGTGGGTTTTGACTAATAGCGACCCTGTTTAGGCTTTCTGAGGAGCGACTGGTAAGTTTGAGCTACAGACCTCACAGTTCAAACTGATCTTTTGGTCCAGTGTGTATCCTACAGTGTTTTACTTCCTACTTCATTACTTAGTTGCTGAGGTCTTAAAAGCTGGCAAATGACAATGCAATGTACAACAATTAGTCTGTATTCACTTGGCACAACAGAGAAAGGAGGAGAATCAAAAACGGAAGGATATGGAGTGTGTGGCTAACTGCTTCCTTTACCATGAGACCAGAATGGTACCTGGCTATCATTACTGAACATTTTGATCAAAGATTCTATAGAAGAATCCTGACCACAAGTGGGGGGAATACAGAACAGAATTTCAAATTCTCATGGAACCCAGATTTTTTGAGCCGTGAAGACTGGACAAACCACTAAAATTATTGCCTGGAGATAATCTTTAAACCTTTCCCCAAAATATTCCTTGAAGCCTTCTTACAACCAAACAATAGTATAGCTTGACTAGTAAATAGCATTTGTCTTGAATGTTATGCTTTTTTTTTTTAATGGTTTATTGTGAATTATGTGATCGTTTACATTGGAGAACATTAGCTTCACATTCATCCTATTGTATATCATTTAGAACATTATGCTTTTTAAAGAATTATCCACATGGGATCAAAGTGACAACAGCAGTTTGAAAGATTAGATCGGAACCTTATTGGACAGTGAGTTCATGATAATGAGGAGGAGCTACTCAGAAAAGGAGTGAGAGAATGGTTGTACAACTCAGAGAATGTCATCAATCTCACTGAAATGTACATGTAGAAACTTGAGTTGTACTTCTGCTGTGTATATTCTTAACAATTAAAAGTAAAATGAATCATTAAAAAATAACTGGGAATATCACAGACCTATCTCCCCTTCTACCCTGATTAGGTAGGGCCAATAAGTTTACTTTGTCTATCATATGAGATGACGAGTTTCTTGAGGACAGTAATTATTTCAATGATTGCAACCCCCTCAATGTAACATCACATAACCCACTTCCTGTGATTCTTGTTTCCATTCCTCCTTTTCCAACCCTTCCAAATGTTGTCTTTAGATAAATGCTGACCTTTTGATCATGAATGGTTGACATAGATAAGTATTTCTTGTGTCTAAACCATATCAAAGTAAATTATGACACTGCAGTGCTAAATATTTTAGTGTATATTATCAAAAATTGGGACATTGTTTTATATAACCCAAATGCCTATATCATACTTAACAAAATTAACAATAATTACCTAATACCATAAAATAAATAGCTAGTCTACATTTAAATTTTCATAATTTTCCTCAGAATATTTTATAGTGTTTGTTGTTTTTTCAACTAATCAGGACTTCTTTATTATATTTAGTTCTTCTGTTTTTCAAGATAGAAAGCCCACTTCTTCCTTTCCTAATAGCATTGACTTTTTGAAAGGGGAAGGAGGCTAGCTGTCTTACATAAGGTCCTACAATTCTTTATTTGTTTGTTTCCTCATCGTGATACTTTGCTTGTTCTTCCGTCCCTAGTTTTTCCTATAAGCTGAAAGTTAGGTGTAAAGGCTTAGTTGAATAGTGTTAAACATTTTTTCCCAAGAGTGCTTCATAAGTGATGCAGTACATAAATAAATGTTTGCTAAACGAGTCTGGGTCTGGCCCTTACTGGCAATTCTTAAACTCAGGTTTATAAGCTAGGTCTGACCTGGAATTTGACATGGAATGACTGATTAGAAAACCATTTTTCTCTCTCTTCAGGCCAAGACTCCATCCATCGTACAGATATCTTTAATCATTCTTTTTCTCTGTTCTATTTCTAGGATCCCAGCTGGCTACTGCTTTGTAGAATTTGCAGATTTGGCTACAGCTGAGAAGTGTTTGCATAAAATTAATGGGAAACCCCTTCCAGGAGCCACACCTGTAAGGACATTTAGATAATGATGATGTTACCATTTTGATTGTCATTAGTAACTGTCATCTATTGAATACCAAATGTATACTTATATCATTTTATGTAGCAACCCTGTACAGTAGGCATTGTTATCTTTACTTGACAGACCAGGAAAATGAAGCTCAGAGAAATGAAATAACTTGCCCAAAGGCCACACAGGTAGTAGTGGCAGAGCCAGAATTCAAACTGAAGAATGTCTGCCTCCAAAGTCCATACCCTTTCCACTCTGCATAACTGCCTCCCTTAATAGAATACTTGAAAACAGATTTCTTGCCTGCTTGAGAAAGTAGAACAGACTGGCAGCAGTGAGGACACGTTTCAAGAGAGTTACATTCTGCTCTTCCCACAGTTACTTAGCTTACTGCTGCACCAGGCTGGCACACCGGGCTCATAGAATCATGGAGCTGGCAGTGCCCTTAGCGGTCATCCGTGCAACCCCCTCATTTTAAACAGGAGAAAAAGCTGAGGCTTAGAGAGGGGGAGATGTTTTGGCCAAGGTAACTTATTTCAGTTTTTTTCAAATATTGTTTGACTCTTGAAACACTTTTCTCTGTTTTAGTTTGTTTATTTTTAAATTTCCAGGCAAAACGCTTTAAACTGAACTATGCCACTTATGGGAAACAACCAGATAATAGGTAAGTGCAAAGTAGCCCAGGGTAGCTTCAAGCCCCAGGAAAAGCAGAGACAAGATGTGTCACTGTACCAGTCTATAAAAAGGAGGGTGGGGACCTGAGTTTGACTCTCCTTTGCCTACCTCCTGAAAGAGTATACCCTCCCATATCCCAGTTGGTGGACTTTCCTGGCCTGCTTCATGTCAAGGCCCTGTCTTTTTCAGTCCCTGCCCCAGCCTTCTACCCTGTCACTTCCCTAGTGTAGCAGTTTTATCCAATAGAGTTGACCTGCTCACCAGTATAAATGGATTCAGTATTGTAGGGAACTGTTTGGCACTATGTATCAAAAACTTTAAGAAGATTTATGCTCATTCATTCTGTAATTTGACTTCTTAGAAGTCATTCATAGATGTGTGCAAAGATTAACCTCAAAAGGGTATAATAAAATACTACTTTATAATAGGAAAAGTTGAAGGAAATCCAGAATAATCTAATAATTTTTGTCCTTAATGCTGTTGAGTCAATTCTACTCATAGCAACCCTGAATAGAGTTTCTGGGGAGTGGCTGGTGAGTTTGAACCACTGACCTTGCAGTCCAGTACTTTTCCTACAGTGCCACACCAGGACTCCATAATCTGATAATAGGGGAACACTTAAATAAATTACAGTGTATTCATGAGATTGGTTGTTGTATATTCAGTAACATGTTTTGTTGTAGCAGAATACTGACATGTCAAGAGATTGGCAATATGTTGTTAAAGCGAAAAAATGCCAAACACAGATGCAAGGAATCTGGCTTTTTAAATTCAGAAGAACCATAGAAAAAAGTCTCTAGTGTATTTCAGATGTTCATAGTGATTGCCTTCAGGCAGTACAGTTTTTGGTAACTCTTTTTCTTTGTGCTTTTTGGTATTCTTGTTTTATTCAAAGAATGTGTTCCCTACTTAAAATAAGAAAATAATAACAGAAGTTTATTTATTTAGAAGTTTATTTTTTGAAGGGAGTCCTAGTGTGGTTATGTGGCTTAATAATGCTGGACTGCAGAGTTGGTTTGAACTGCAAGGTCGGTGGTTCAAGCTCACCAGTTGCTCTTCAGAAACCCTACATAGGGTCTCAACTGACTTGATGGCACTTAACAGCAACAAAATTTTTTGAAATTGACAAACTATAAACTGATTTGTAGCACTCACAAGCTAAAAGTGGTTTTGACCTTTTAAATGGTTATAAGAGCATAAATCATAAAAAGACCAGGCTTACTGGTCAGAGAGACTGGTGGAGCCCTGAATGTATGGCCCTTGATCACCCATGAGGTCTGGAACTTAACTCACCCTCATGGCTCAGTCTTCAGCTAAGCAATAGATGTATAGGGGGACAAAATTATTATGGAATGTCAACTATTAAAGATCCAAAGGACAACATTTACTCAAGGACAAAATTAAGGGTAGGGAGAGAGGGTGGAATGGAAACAGGAAACACAGGGAGGAAGTGGATTGTATTCATTGAGGGGATTGCAATCATTGAGATGAAGCGAAGTGTATGATTTGTTGAATGTGAAGCTGATTATCTGATCTGTAAACCGTCACTCAATTCACAATAAAAAGTTAAAATAAAAGATTGTCAAAACAAAACAAAAAGGCTATGTAAAAGTGACCATCTGTACCCCACAAAGCCTAAATATTTTCTCCTTGGTCCTGTATAGAAAAAGTTTACTGACCCCTGTTTGAGAATTTGAGATTTCATTTTAGCTGGGTTTTAAGTCCTTAAGAGATAGGCCCCAGTTCTCATTTTCTGTCTTTCAACATTTAGATATATAATGAATGCAGATTTTATTTTCAGAGACATACCTCTGACCCCATTCTCTCATCTGTGTTACTGGAATTCTTCACTCATCTGCTATTCACTTGAAGCTAAACAGGCCTTTTGTAGTGGATAAAGGATTTGTGGCTATAACACTTTCTACCAGGAATGCTGTAATGATACAGATGAGGACCTGGTTAAGGACATGTGAATGGCTCAGTAGAAGTTTACCTGGAATAGACTGAAAGAGCTCTGAGAGCAGAGGTTTACATCTTTGTCTCTGAATTTTCTTTTTCTTTCCTTTCAGCCCTGAATATTCCCTCTTTGTGGGGGATCTGACCCCAGATGTGGACGATGGCATGCTGTATGAATTTTTCGTCAAAGTCTATCCATCCTGTCGAGGAGGCAAGGTGGTTTTGGACCAGACAGGCGTGTCTAAGTAAGGCCTTACCTGTTATTGTTGCCTACCTTGTTGGTCTCAGCATCCTTCTCTCACTGATCGAAATGTTATGAAGAGGCTGTGGAGAAGGGTGGGTAAGAGCACAGGCTCTGGTTCTGAACTGCCTAGTTTAATTCCAGCTCTAATACCTACTAGGAGTAATGCAGTAGACAAGTTGCTTACCTCTCTCACCCTACTTCCTTTTGTAAAACAGGGCTATAAAAATGGTGTGCTGTCAGACCCCCTCTCTAACTTCATGAATGGGGAGGAGAGTCAGGTTAGCATCATCCCATAGCTGATTCCTATGAAGTTAAGGTCAAACATATCTCTACACTACAACCATTTTACCCATATTGATACCAAGTGTCCCTCCCGTGGCACTCTCACCTTCTCTGTTGAGTTTGATAATTCATTGCAGTGGCTATACAGAACTATGGTCATGTAGTCCTAGACCATACTTACAATTATGGGTTTTGTTAGGGAAGTAAGATTACTATTCAAGATCAGGATCAACTTGCAATAGAAACAATTCATGATACAATTCTTGGATCAGGACAGATTCTTTTTGGCCATGCCTTCATCCCTTGCTCTCCTGCTGCCCTCAAACTCCTCAGGCTGTGTTACAATCTCTTTAATTCCACCATTTAGGGCCCACAGACATCCCAATCTGTCCGGAAGCTGGCTCCCCAGAAGCACTCAGTTCTCTCTGTGTGGGTCAGCATGCCCACTGTGGCCACCTTGAACAGTTTGTGCCAGTCCTGGTTCTGCTGCTTCTATTTTTATGCCACTAGATTCTGCTATGCTGCTCCCATTTCTCACCATCTTACACCTTTTTCAATGTTACACATCTGTCTGCTGGGTCTTTCAGGCAGGGAACCAGATTCAGCTGGTCCACACTGCTCCAAGTGCTTCTTTATGGTAGTGAGATCCCCTCCACAGGCACACTTGGATTGGCTCCCTTTAAGCCTAGTGGGAAGGCAGAACTGACCAATCCCTTACAAAGGTTCTTTGTACCATGTTTGCATGATCTGTCCCCCACATGGATGGATTCCATGCATCTTATTTGCATTAGCAAAACTGTCTATTCCCTTGGTGAGTCACAAGAACTACATTTACATAGTCAAACCCATTTTTTTGTGTGGCAATTACAAGGCCATGACTTTACTAGGTGCCATTGAGTTGGTTCCAACTCATAGAAATGCTGCCAAGTTGTGTACCTTCGTCATAATCATTCCTATGTTTGAGCCCATGTTGCAGCCATGGTGTTAACCCTCTTGTTAAGGTTCTTCATTTTTTTCACTGACCTACTTTACACAGAATAATGCCTTTCACCAGTAACTAGTCCCTCCTGATAAAAAGGATTTTTGCAGAAAATTTACCCAAATGCTGTACATCATTTGGATTCTTGACTGCTGCTTCCATGATCATTCCTTGTGGTTCCAAGTACAATTACATCTTTACCAGTTATCAGTCTTCGTCTGCTTATCATGATGTTTATAGGTCTAGTTAGGATTTTTGTTCTCTTTACATTGAGTTGCCATCCATACTGAAGGCTATAGTCTCTGATCTTTATCAGTTAAGTGCTTCAGGTCCTCTTCACTTTAAGCAAGCAAGGTTGTGTCATCTGTATTTGAAAGGATGTTTATGAATCATTTTCCAATCCTGATGTCAAGACATCAAGATAGCATGGTGAATGCTAACTATCTTAGCACACACTTCTGATTTTATTTATTTTACTTTTTTATTGTGAATCGAGTGAAGGTTTACAGAGCAGATCATTAGTTTTACATTCAACAAATCATATACTTTGCTTCATTCCATGGTTGCAATCCCATCCATGTACCAACAGTTAACAGTATTTATCTCTGGTTTCCTTAATTATTGCATTCCTTCCTGTGTCACCCACTACCTTCATCTTTCCTCTGCTAACCTCCTTCTTATATATTGCCTGTCTTGTCACCCATGCTAACATGTGTCTATCCTCTGGCCTGTGAATAATCCTCCACTCACTGTAACCATGATAGATTGTTTCTTTTATCAAGAAAACTTTCTTTAAAAACTTTTTACAACATTGGTCTTATATGGTATTTGTCCTTTTGTGATTGACTAATTTTACTCAGTATAATGTCCTCCAAGTTCAACCATGTTGTGAGGTGTTTCACAGATTCATCATTACTCTCAACGTTTTATAGTATTTCATTGTATGTATGTACCAAAGTTTGTTTAACCATTCTTCTGTTGATGGGCATTTAGACTGTCTCCATCTTTCTGGCAAGTTTCTTATGGACACCATATTGAAGGATTCTGTTTTCTTATCCTTTATGCTCTCTGTGTCTCTTGACTGGTACATTTATTCCATTTACAGTCAGTATAATTATCAACAGATATAATTTGATTGCTGTCATTTTTCCATGTGGTTTTTTTTTTGTGTGTGTGATGCTGAATTCTTGGTTCCACGCAATTTTCTGCACTGAGTGCATTTTGTGAGTTTTTTTTTTCATTTTCATTTTTGTTGTGTTAATATTGACTAAATCTTTCTGATTTTCCTTTTTAATTATTTTGTATTATTTTTCTGTGAGACTACCCTATAATTTGTTCACTTTTTCCCTGCTTAAAACTATCTGTTTTTCTTGAAATATCCTTGATTTCTTTGCTATTTAGAAGTTCTGCACCTACACTATTCCCTCTTTTTGCTTTGTAGTTGACTTCATTATACATTGATATCTCTGGTTTCCTATTTTCAGTCTATATGTCTTATAGGTTTGTTTTACCTTATAAATACTTCTTTATCTGAATTGAGTTCTGGGTGATGTTGTCATGTATGGTAAAACTCAAGTTGTTGTCTGCTGTTGTTGATTCTCAGTCCAAAGAACACCCTGTAGTATTTTTTGTAAAGTTGCTCCGGTTATTACAAATTCTGTTAATTTTTGTTGTTCAGGAAATGTCCTACTTTTCAATTGTCTATGAGGGACAGCTTTGCTGGGTATATGGCTCTTGGTTGGCAGGTTTTTTTCTTTCAGGGTTTTGTATGTGTCATCCCTTTGCCTTCTATTTATTGGCATAGATCAGTGAGCATCTCTAGCACTGCATCTGTTTGTTGAAACATTTCAGTTAGTATCTGGTCAATTTTTGGAACCTTGTATTTGGCCAAATCCTCCAATTCAGCTTGGACTTATCCTTTCATTACCTTTGGTTCTTGAATATATGCTATCTTCTAAAATGGTTGAATGTCCACATTCTTTTTGGTACAGTAACTCTGTAATTTTTTTAAACTTTTTATTATGAATTGGATAAAGGTTTAGAGACAAGGTCATCAGCTCTGCATTCAGAAAACCATACACCTTGTTTCATCTCAATGATCACAGTTCCCTCCCTACAACAGCATTTATCCCACTTCCTCCCTGTGGCTCCCCATTTACATCTTATATTTCATGAATGAGCCAGGCAAACGTATTTGATGTACACTTAGAAAACAAAAAAAAAACTTACTTATTTAGATATCCAAAGGGCACATTCTGCCAGCCAGCCTCCTGCTTGCAGGCATACAGCCACCATTTTTGCTGTTTGCCACTTTTCAATGTAGGAATCTCACGCTCCACACACTCTTCCTTCATGATGGTTCTATGATTATCTAGTCCTGAAATGAAAGATTGTCCTTCTAATTATACATCTTCTGCAATTACAGTTATGACAATCGCAATTAATCCTGCTAACAGTTATTCACAATTGAGTCATAAAATCCTATCACCATCTTCCCCATCCCCTTTTACCAGATCTATTTGGGAGAGAGAAACTATTTATTGGGGAATTCTAATTTACCCTCCTCATTCTGCAATTAAGCACACTCATGAAAGCTTGTAAACCAGCCACTTCTGCATTTGTAGCTCCACCTCCATTTTTGAAAGCCAGTGTCTAAATTTTTCATCCCTATCAAGGAATCAAGGTTGCTCCTTGATAAAAAGAAGCCTTCCATTCAAATTGTAGCAATTTGCATTTGCTCTCATTATCAAACATCTTTAACTGCCTTGGTTCAAGTTCTGGTCAACTAGCCATCCAAGCTAGGTCGAATGGATACTAGCTGCAGGTCTGGGAGTTTGTGCACACCTCCCTGTGACTCTGTAATGGTTTAAAATTAGTTTATTAAGATATGTTTGTAAGAAGGCAACACTTTAGATTTAATTTTTAAAAAAGCTAAGTTTCTTCATGCTGTAAAATAAAGCTAAGAGGCTGTAGAGTTAGAAGTGTCTTTCTACTGGAATTATTTGATAGTATAGCACAGTATAGACTCCTGGTGTGGCAGTGTAGGAAAAGTACTGATATGCGAATCACAAGGTTGGCATCTCAAACCCACCAGCTGCTGCTCAGAAACACTATACAGGGTTGCTATGTGTAGGGATCAACTGGACTCTTAACAACAACAACGTAGCACAGTGTAGCCATCTTGGCATTGCTAGAATAAATTTTAAAAGTCTCCTCAATGGTAGGTATCTAAGCTTGGTGGTGATCACGTCGGTCTACTGGTGAGTGAAAGAAGAGGGGGAAAGACAGCAATGAAGATAATGGGCCGAGTTCGACCACTTTCCATAGACTAGCATTGGTTGACCTGGAGATGAGAAGGCTGGTTTGTCTGAAGTGTGGTGAGACCTGGGGACTCTTGATCCCATGGATAAGGACATAGCCATGAGAGCTACAGCTGAGAGCGAAGCGTCCAGTTGATAGGAAGTGAGGGGAGACACACAAGAACGGCCAAACTTGTAGATCATACCCATTTAATGGCTTGATGATCAGAACTCGACTAGAGGAAGATTAAAAAATATCATTTTTTTTTTTTGATAAAAGAAACAAGTATAAATTGCCACAGTTTGATGAAATTGACCTATACTTATGGATGTAGTAGCTCAAAATGCCAAGTGAGAGGAAAGGAGTCTTCATATCAAGGACCAATCCTATCCCCTTGGTATGTAGGGTTGAAAAAGACAGGCAGCTTAGACATTGGCTACCTAAAATTGGAGGGGAGAAGGGTATAAAGGCATGAAGTGACTGGCTTACAAGTTTTCAAGAAGTAGTTTAGTTTAAGAGTGTACGGGGAAAGGTAGAATCCCCACTGAATGGTATTCATCTTGTCTGAACGAGTCTGGTGAAAAGAGATGGGGATAAGATTTTATGGTTCAAAGTGAGTAATTGTTATCTTGACTAATTCCAACTGTCACAACTGTAAAGGTAAGTTTTGTGAGAAAAAGAAGGGAGTAATTAATATTACAATCCAGGAACAGAGGACCCTAGGACCATCAAGGGAGAAGAGCATGAGCAGAATGTGGGACCCTATCCAGAGAAGCAGAGATACCAGAGATGGAGACAGAGATGAGGGCATGGAGAAATAGAGGAGCTGAGGACTCTAGACTCATGGAAAGAGAAAGGCTGTGTGCTGGTAGTCAGGAGGCAGTCTTGCAGAATGTGCCCTTTGGTTGTTTAAATGATTATATATTCCTGAGTGTTTTTGTGTACATTCCTCCCGTCCCCACACACAAAAAACCCAGAGGGAATAGAAGCAAATACTGTTGAATCGTAATGCATGGAAGAGATTGCAATGAAACAATGAGTGTAAAACCAGTGTTTTCCCATGTAAACTATCACTCAATTCACAATAAAAACTTTTAAAAAAAGTCTCCTCAATGTTTCTCTTCAAAAAGTGATGAACAATAATAAGCCAATTTTACCCCTATTCATTCTGTAGTATCAGAGCTAGTATTTTTACTATCATATCCTACAGTTTTCACTTTATCCACTTTAATAAGCTCTGTCACCTCTTTGAATTCAACATCATTGAAAATAAAAGTCCATACATTATCATAGAATCTATCCGTGTTTAGAGAGCCCCTGAAATTGACTATTTCTGACCCTCTGAGCCAATCTGAATTTATAGCTGTACCAAACTGAAGTAGAACTTGAAGGGCAAGTTGAGGAGTGATCTGTTGTGTATGAGCTCATCTAGGCTTGTCTGAAGACTGTTTTCCAAAGGGGTATTCTGTATAACTGATATGCCATGACTTCTGTGGAAGACATTGTTTTTCTTATTCAAGCTTGCATTGATTTCTTGTGAGGAAAGTGCTTCCTGCTGCATAACAGACAGAAGCCCAACAGGACCTACAATCCGACCACCTCTTTAGCAACTGCAGTAACCATAGAATGCCCATGTTCTTTTGATGCTTCCCTTATTACTTAGTATTCTGCCCTTTAGAATTCTTCAATATTGCAGCTCCAAGCTGGAATTTTTTCTTCAGTTCTTTCAGCATTAGGAATGTTCTAAGTATTCTTACCTTTTGGTGTTCTAATTCCAGGTCTTTTCATATTTAATTATAATACTTTGTCTTCTTGAGTTGTCCTTTGTAATTTCATGTTCAGTAGTTTTACTACATCATTCCTTCTAGTCACTTTAGCTTCTCTGTATTCAAGAACAAGTTCATTCTCTAACATTTATATAGCTTGGTCTTTTCTAGTCTGTTAAATGACCTTTTTCTTTCATCACACACAATGGTCTTTTTTAATTTTTAATTTTTTTTTATTTTTCATGCATGATGTTCTTGATGTCATCCCACAATCCCTCTGGTCTTTGGTCATTAGTGTTCAGTGTGTCATTTATTTTTGAGATGGTCTATAAATTCAGATAGAATATTCTCAAGGTCATATTTTGGCCCTCATGGACTTGTTTTAATTTCCTTCAGCTTCAGTTTGAGCTTGCATATAAACAATTGATGGTCTGTTCCACCAGTTGGTCTTGACCTTGTTTTGGCTGATGATACTGAGCTGCTCCATCGTCTCTTTCCACAGATATAGTCCATTTGATAATTGTGTATTCCATCTGGTAAGGTCCACGTATATTTGTTGTTGTTGTTAGGTGCCTTCAAGTTGATACCAACTCATAGTGACCTTATGGACAGCAGAATGAAACACTGCCTGGTCCTGGACCAGCCTCACTATCGTTGCCACGGTTGAGCCCATTGATGCTGCCACTTTGCCAATCCATCTCGCTGGGGGTCTTCCTTTTTTTTCTGACCCTCCACCCTACCAAACATGATATCCTTCTCCAGTGACTGGTCCCTCCTGACAATATGTCCATGTGTATAGTCATCGTTTATGTTGCTGAAAAAGGTATTTATAATGAATAAGTTGTTGGTCTTGCAAAATTCTATCGTGTCAAAAAAAAAAAAAAAATTCTATCATGTCATCTCCAGTGTCATATCTGTCACCAAGGCTATATAACTACCAGTATTTCTTTGTTTCCAACATTCCCGTTCACATCACTGGCAATTATTTTGATTGTTTATGTATCAATTTCAGACTGCAGAACTTGTTAGAATTCCTAAGTTTTAGCTTATCATCTTTGGATTAGTGGTTTGTAAATTTGAATATTAGCTGGTCATCCTTGTAGGCATATAGATATTATCTTATTTGTAACATTATACTTCAGGACAGATCTTGAAGTATTGTTTTTGAATATGACACCATTCTTCTTCAGTTTGTCATTCTCAGCATAAGAGACTGTATGATTGTCCTATTCCAAGTGACCATTTCAGCTCACTAATGTATACAATATAATTTCTGACATCAGCTGGATCTTGACTGAAAGAGAGTACCAGAAAGATGTTTACCTGTGCTATATTGACTATGCAAGGGCTTTTGACTGTGTGGGTCATGACAAGCTATGGATAGCATTGCGAATAATGGGTATTCCAGAATACTTATGGTTCTCATGAAGAATCTGTACATAGTAGACCAAGAGGCAGTTGTTCGAACACAACAAGGAACATTGAGTGGTTTGAAAAATCCTGAAAGGTATGTGCGGGTTGTATTCTTTTACCATTCTTATTCAATCTGTATGCTGAGCAAATAATCCAAGAAGCTGGCTTATATGAAGAAGAGCTTGGCATCAAGATTGGAGGAAGACGTATTAACAACCTGCAATAGGTAGATGATACAACTTTGCTTGCTGAAAGTGAAGAGGACTTAAAATACTTAATGATGATCAGAGACTACAGTCTTCAGTATGGCTTGCACCTCAATATAAAGAAAACTAAAATTCTCACCATTGGACTGATAAGTAGCATTATAATAAATGGGAAAAGATTGAAGTTGTCAAAGACTTCATTTTGCTTGGATCTATCAATACTCTAGAAGCAGCAGACTAGAAACCAGATAATGTATAGTATTAGGCAAGTCTGCTGCAGAAGTGTTCAAGAGCAAAGATGTCAGTTTGAGGACTGTGGTATACCTGACCCAAACCACAGTATTTTCAGTAGCCTCATATGCATATGAAAGTTGGACAGTGAATAAGGAAGAAAAGAAGAATTGATACATTTGAGTTATGATGTTGGAGAAGAATATTAAAAGTGCCATGGACTGTCAGAAGAACACTTTATGTTTGAAGAAGTACAGCCAGAATGCTCCTGAGAAACCAGAGTGGTCAGACTTCGTCTCTCATTCTTTGGACATATTATCAAGAGGGACCAGTCCCTGGAGAAGGACATCATGCTTGATAAAGTGGTTGTTGTTGTTATGTGCCGTGGAGTCAGTTCCAACTCATAGCAACCCTGTACAGGGTTTCCAAGGCTATAAATCTTTATAGGAGCAGAAAGCCTCATCTTTCTCCTGTGGAACAGCTGGTAGTTTCGAACTGCTGACCTTATGGTTTACAGCCCGATTTGTAACCACTATGCTACCAGAGCTCCTTTGATACAGTAGAGGATTAGCAAAAAAGAGGAACACTCCCAAGGAGATGAGTTGGCACAGTGGCAGTAGCAATGGGCTCAAGTTTAACAACAATTGTAAGGATGGAACAGGACCAGGCAGTGTTTCATTCTGTTGTGCATAGGGTCACAATGAGTTGGAACCTACAGCACCTAACAACAACAACAATAATGCATAGGATATCTGCCTTTTTACAGTCCATTCATTTTTGATGACTTCCAATTTTCTTAGATTCATACTTTGTGTGTTCCATATTCCAATAATTAATGTTTGAAGCTGTTTCTTATATTGAGTGATGCCATATCAGCAAATGAAGGTCTAGAAAGTCCATTTATGTCATTAAGGTCAACTCTACTTTGAGAAGGCAGCTCTTCCTCACTCATAATTTGATTATCTCCAACCTGAGGAGCTCATCTTCTGACTATATCAAACAGTGTTCAATGGCTAACTTTCCAGAAGTGGTTCTGACTCTTCTTTCACTAGCCTGTCTTTGTGTGGAAACTGTTTGAGATACTAGTGACATAGCTTCTAGCATCATAGGAACTTGCAAGCCACCACATTTGACACACTGACAGATGAGTGGTAGAGACAATGACTTAGAATTCATTGCACCACAAGGACTGATTAATTTTATCTGATTATAGGATTAGTATAAGGATTAAATTATAGAAACACTTAGAAAATGCTTTAAAGTTACTTGTTATTTTCATTGTTGTTACAACCTTTTAGAGTAGTTAGAAGTTTCTGCTTCCAAGTGGAAAACTTCAAGAAAGTCTTTTTTTTTCTTTTTTTAATGAACATCAATGAAAAGAAAACAAAAATCCTCACAACTGGGCTAATAAATAACTTCAAGATACATAGAGGAAAGATTGAAGTTGTCAGACTTCGTTTGTCTTGGCTCGACAATCAACACTCACAGGAGCAGCAGTAAAGAAGTAAAAGGCGGAATGCATTAGGCAAATCTGCTGCAACAGGCGGCTTTAAAGTGTTCAAGAGCAAAGACATCAGTTTGAGGACTCAGGTGTGCCTGATTCAAGTCATAGTGTATTCAGTTGCCTCATATGCATGTTAAAGTTGGATAATGAGTAAGGAAGACCATAGAAGAAGTGATTCATATGAGTTATAGTATTGGAGAAGAGTATTAAAAGTACCATGAACTGCCAGAAGAATAAATAAATCTGTTTTTTTTAAGAAGTACATCTAGAGGATGGTGAGAATTCATCTCCTATATTATGGACATGTTATCCGGAGGTACCAGCCCCTGGAGAAGGACATCATGCTGGTAAGATGTAGGGTCATTGAAAATAAGGAAAGCCACTAATGAGATGTAGCGACCCAGTGGCAGCAGCAGTGGGCTCAAAGGTAACAACTCTGAAGATGGTTCAGGACCAGACAGAGTTTCGTTCTGTTGTGCTTAGGGCCACTATGAGTTGGAACTGACTCAGTGGCACCTAGCATCAAAAACAACAAACCTGCTGCTTATTTAGACAAACCATTAGGCTTCAGAGGAGGAGGTGCAGTAATCCTCCCCTGAGGTTGTGAACTCCAAAGATGCTAGTGATGGGGAGGATTGAGGAGTAATTATAGACACTTGAGCCTCTGAAGGACTGCCTCTTCTTAATCCTTATCCAGTACCCAGGATGGAGTTCTGGTGTGGTGCTGTGGGTTAATGCGCTGGACTGCAAAGTCGGTTGAAACTTCAAGGTCGGTGGTTCAAGCTCACCAACTGCTCCTGGGAAACCCTGTACAGGGTTGCTATGTGCCCGAACTGACTTGATGGCACTTAACAACAAAACCAGGGAAATTTAACTTCTCTAAATCTTACATTTTGTAATAATTTAATTTTGTTTGAATTAACACACTTTTACTATTTAAATTATTTACAAAGTACTGCCTAATCCCTGTGAGGATTCTAAAGATTTAAGAGGATACTTGACTTCTAGGATCTCTCTGTTTCATGGAAAGAAAGTCATTTTTGATAGATAATAATTTTAAGTTCAGACTTTGAAGTGTGACATACCTGAATTTAAATCCTGCTTCTACCATGTTGGGGCACATTATTAAATCATGTTGAACTTTGGTCTTCTCTTTAGTAAAATGTGGATATTCCCTTTATCAGATTGTTAGGCTGTTCAATGAGGCAACCTTGGTAAAATGCTCAGCACAGTACCTGGGATATAAAATGAGTCCTGGTATGGCACTGTGGGTTAATGTGCTGGAATGGAAAGTTGGTTTGAACTACAAGGTTGCCTGTTCAAGCTCACCAACTGCTCCTCAGAAACCTTACACATGGTCATTATGAATTGAAAGTGACTCAGTGGCACTTAGCAGCAACCAAACATTACTGTTTTATCTCCCAACTAGAATATGAGCTCAGGAGAAAGGAGCCTTGTATCTTTTGTGACTACTGAATCCCAGTACCTAATACAGTACCTGACATTCAAGGAGAATGTTATAAATGTTTGCTGACTGAACGTCTACAACTATTATTACAATAATGAGAATAATTCTTGTTCTTCAAGTAGGTTGGGCAGGAAGCTACTATTTGAAAAGAGATAAGAGTCCATCAGTGAGGTGCTAGGGAGAATGGTGAACCTCAGTGGGCATACCTATAGCTCTCCTGGTTGTGTAATGCTTGAATCTCCCACCATTGCTCAGTGTCTCATCCTCAGTGATGGGGTCATCTCTTCCCAGATAGTTTGATGGCCTCTCTCTTTCGCACTCTCTCCCTTCTCAGTACCTTCTCCTTTCAGCATTCTCTGCCCTCAATCAATTGTGATTGTAAAAATGGCATGGTGTCATCAGAGGTCCTTTAACTTCACATGGGGGAAGAATCCCCATCAACAGCATCAGCCCAAGGCTAATTCCTCTGAGACAAAGGTCAGACATGTGTCTTCTCAAACTTTTTTTTACCAGTTCTGACATGAGTCACCCACCCATGGCACTCTTTACCTCTCTGCTGGATTCGATCATTATTGTCATGGCCACATACAACTCAAAGACAATACTCTTGATAATAATGGGCTTTATTAGGGAAGTATCAAGTTATAATTCATATATCTTATTTACTTGGTCCCATCTACCAAGTGTGTGATGCACATTATTTGTATTATTATTAGCAAGTTACCCAACCAGATTGTTGGGCCACGAGCAACTTATTTGAATAGCTCCGCCCAAATTTGGCAGAAGTTACAAGATTATGACTAGAAGGGACATATTAAGTAATTCACTGCACTGCATCTAAATGACATTTTGTTGTTGTTTTTCTGCAGGGGCTATGGCTTTGTGAAATTCACAGATGAGCTGGAACAGAAGCGAGCCCTGACCGAGTGCCAAGGAGCAGTAGGACTGGGGTCTAAACCAGTGCGGCTAAGCGTGGCAATCCCTAAAGCGTAAGTCCTGGGCAAGTAGGGAAAGTAGAAGATCCTACTTGGATACTCCTCATTTGTTTGATGATTATTATGACACCCATTTGAAATGCTGGGCAGGAGGCTGCCAGGAGATTCAGTTCAAGTCACAGATGCTGAATGCCTATTATTTGCCATGTTGTGTGTTGGGTTGGAGATAAATTAGCAGCATGATTACATCCCTCTGAAAGCTTTTAGCTAGAGAGAGCTATTATTGGGGTAATGGATGCATTTAGACATTGCTGGTAGCACTGTAGTTTGGCAATATGAGGAAGCTTCAAAAAGTTCAGGGAAAAATTATAGTATTATCCCGTGAATTTTTTGAAACCCCATCGTACATCTGATGCTCCTGCTTTTTGTCCAGTAGTGTCACTGTTGGGAATTAACTCATGAATTTCAGAAGATGAGCAAAAGGATAAAAGTTATATTCAAGCTCAGTATTATCTTATACTAGTGAAACCTTTAAACCTTTTAAATATATTTTGCTTTTGGAAAAGAATACAAGTCATTGGTATCTATGATGCTAGGCAGCCAACCCTGTTTCCATTGCAACTCCATGCAAGTTGCTTACTCAGAAGTAAGACATTGCTCTGCATAGAAGTGGTTCTTCTGCTAAGATTCTCTACATAGAAGTGGCTCTATGCATAGTTGTGGTTCTCAGTTGGGGGCAAGTGTACCTTCCAGTGGATATTTGACAACATCTGGAGACATTTTTGATTGTCATGACTGACATCTAGTGAGTAGAGGCCAAGAATGCTTCTAAACTCTTACAATGCATAGAGCAGATCCCCACAACAAAGAATAATCTGTCCCTTTCCCCCTACATCAGTAGTACTAACACTGAGAAACTGCACAGAAGGACAAGAGTAGCTTAACTTCGACTGCAAAGTGTTCATATGGACATATTTCTTTTAAGCAGCAAAAGACTTAGATAGACTTTATCCTTTAAATGTGTTTAATACATAGACTGTTCTTGTTAGTGCCATGAAATCTGACTTATAGTGATCCTGTATAGTGTCTCTAAAGAGTTGCTGGTGGGTTTGAACTACTGGCCTTGTGGTTAACAGTGTAGTGATTATCCTGCAATGCCACACCAGGACTGTGATAAGTAAATTAGGCAGAGTGATTTTTTTTTTCTTCCCCCCAAAAATTTGTTATAATTTGTTATAAACTGTATTATATAAAAACATTAAACTAAATAGTTCAAAGAAATTTCTTCAGACCTGATATCATTTCTGGGTTCCCTTCTGGGCTTCTCCATATGCATCTGTCATTTTTATATATTTACTTCTTATGCATCAGTTTACAGGATTGATTTAGTCATTTTTAATTCCATACCACCACCACCCCCTCAGTTAACTCTGTATATATACACTGTCCATATAGTTACATAATCATCATCATAAAAGTTTTTTTTTTCAATAGCTGCAGAATATTCTTTTGAATGTATGTTCTGTCCAGCAATTCCTCCAAAGTTGACCATTTTGATTGTTTCTGATTAATTTACTATTTATTCAGCAAACAATTACTGAGTCCCTATAACAGTGGAGGTCTTGATTATGTGTGGAGATGCCACTATGAATAAGAGAAACTAGTCTCCTTCAAGGAGCTTATGTTCTGTTATATTTATTTCTCACGGAATGTTACTGTCAGTATTTGGTGCCTGCCTGTAAGAAGATGCTCTTAAGCCCTAAGATATGACAGAGAATGAGAGTTCCCTCTGAGACTGTGAGAGCCACATGTAGAGGAACAGAATAGAAATGTACAGTCACCTAGACTCAGACCACTGAGAGACTGTACCTTCAGTTACCTGAACATATCAGTAAGGACGGAGACCAGATATCCTTGGAAGCCTGGACAGGGAATCATGGAGGCAAACAGTAGTACTCAACTCATTGCTGGGGTTGGAACAGGGAACCAAGAGGTAAATGCATCAGGTTGTCTGAGACCACCAAACATTGAGTTCATCTAACTACTTTGGCTGAGTCCTGCTCAACAAGAACTTGGCCTTAGGGAGAGCTCATTCTTGGGGCATTGATAGTTCATGTGACAAGGATTTCTGGGGTAATCCATTTACAGTGTGATTGGGGTTTCCCTCTAGTTTGTCTATGGAGATCAAATTTACTAATCATGAGGACATTTCCATACCGTGTGACAGCTGTGATTCTCTTTTAAGTGAGCAGGCTGTCATCATGGTGGTGTCAGCCTCTGTCTCCACACAAGATCTGGCCCTTCAGAGTATAACTCTGGAAACACATCAAAGTGGTTTGAGCTTTGAGTTAAGTTGTTTTGATTCCTCGTAGCTGGGCTTACTTGTTGTATCCCAGGTCTTGTTGGATAAGCCTATTCATATGTGGTTTTTATGCTTTTGAAAGCAGTGGATCCTTAAGAGCAGCAGTGTATTCAGAAGAGAGCTTTCCACTGACCCTGGGCTCTAACCGCAGTTGGTGAGTGCAGGTATAAGAGACTGACAAGATGTCTTGCATGTGTCATGACAGGTGCTGAACACAGTGGTGTGGTGTTAGGACTGTGAGCCTTGGAGTGTTGTTTGGCTCCAGTCCTAGCTCTCTGGCCTTGGGCAAAACACAATCTTTTAGAGGCTTAGTGTTCTCATCTATGCAAGTCTTAGAATCTTACTCCTATATGAAGAAGAGGGGCACAAATCCTAAATTACCTACTTGCTAAATGGTGGCTGTGACTACAGTAATGACAGTAAGCTTACTGTAAGGGTAATTAGACATTGTACACTTTGAAATCATTTTAAATCCAGATTATCCTGGCTGGATTTACCCGAGTCTTTGGGTCTAGAGAAATAAGCCCCCAGAATCTTTACAAAAGAGGGAAGGAAAGTATGTTCTGACAGGGTTTGATAGAAGAGAAAAGCCTAGCCATTAGAAGCTCTTGTCTTAAAAGCATGGAGCCAAGTGGCTGGGTTTTGTTCTCTTATTAGCTGTGTGACCTTGGATAAATTATTTAACCTGTCTGTAAACAGGAATAGTGATGTACTTATCACATAGAGTTGTTTTGAGGATTAAATGAGCTAATCTGCATAAAGCACTGTCCCTGGCTACATAGTAAGTGCTGTGTAAAGGTTTGATTGTTTAATTTTTGTTTCTTCATTTTAGGAGCCGTGTGAAGCCAGTGGAATATAGCCAGATGTACAGTTACAGCTACAACCAGTATTACCAGCAATACCAGAACTATTATGCTCAGTGGGGATATGACCAGAACACGGGAAGCTACAGTTACAGTTACCCCCAGTATGGCTATACGCAGAGTACCATGCAAGTAAGTACCATGATCTAGAAGTCTGGTCCCCTTGGATTATGCCACCTTCTGTGGATATGGGTCATTCTCCAGAATGGGCTTGGTAAGGAGGGAAGCTGAGACTTAAGAAAATCTGGTTCCTCTTTTTAAAAATAAGCCTTCTGATCATGGGTCAGGATTTCCACCATGCACCTTACCCACTTCTCTGGTCTCTTGACAGACATATGAAGAAGTCGGAGATGATGCATTAGAAGGTAAGAAAGTATTTCATTTATTCATTCCTCTGTTACCCAATATCAAGTGAGTGCTTGGTGACTGGCATTATGCTAGAAGCTGAACGAATACCTCATGAATTCTGCCCTGCCCTGGAGGAGCTTACACTCTTAACGACAATTAAAGTAAAAAGTGACTGTTTATGGCCACAGAGGCTAAGTGCAGGTTGTGAGAAGGGAGCAACTCACACTGAAAGAGAAGCCCAGCACTCCCTAGACCTGGGTTGTTCTACCCTAGGATAATAATATGTAATCAGTTTAATCATTTATTGTCATTTTTATTGAATTTAGCAGAAGAAAACAAAAGAAAGTAAATGAAATTGGAGGAATTGCTATACTCCCCCCCCACACAAGAGATATTAATGATTTCTGAAAGATTCTCTGAGGTTTGAAAACAATACAAAAAGTGAATTTTTAAAATGTTCCACATTGTTTCTGAATATATATTAAATTTTTAAGACACAAAACTTAAAAAACATTTTTTTAAGTATAAAAAGACTCAAAGTTTAAAATTTGAGTCTATTGTAAAGATTATCCTTCATGAGAAAGTAATAGCTTTGTAAACAGAATGTTTTTTAAAGGAAACAGATCACCTTCAGGCAAAGAACAAACACTTCATTCATGCCATTATAAGCCCGTTCATGTCTGATTTGTAATTGTGACCTGTAGATTGGGCTGCACAGAACACAGAAGTTCTAACTGATAGAGGGGAACTTCGCAGCCCAGAAAACCTGAGTGATCTGAATTCTTGTCTCTCTATACTCAGTCTCTGGCTCTTTCCCCCAAGAAATTGCCTCTTTTTAGAGATAATTAAGCTAATTATATGTGGCACTATAGGATAAGCACTAGACGGCTAACACAAGACTTGTGCTACACACACACACACACACACACACACACATATACACACACACACAGAGACAGCCAAAGAACAAACAAATCTGTGTTTTTTTTAACAATACTCACAATTTTGGGTGTACTGGGGATGTGAACAGGGTACAATTCAGGATCAAAACCAACTCAAAACTCAGCAGTTCTCTAGTCAGGATCACCTCTTCTTTGCTTTACTGAAGGCAAGCCTTGCTGTTGTCGTTGACTTCTCATCCGTGTGGCCCCTTGACCTCTATCCCAGTCCATGGGACTAGATCCCATAGCTGCTCTGTCTCTCCATGCCATTGCCTCTGCCGATACCTATACTGTAACCGCTTTTCTAGGTTGGGATGTCATACTCTACACATGCTCATTCTTCTTGTTGGTCCTGGTGTCCCGCTTCTGAGATGCCTCCTTTTAAACTTAACTGGATGGCAAAATTATCCAGCCTTATAGTCCTCTATATACCTTATTTTATGGTCCTGCTCAGTCACTTAAGGAGTTCTGGTAGTGTAGTGGTTACAAGTTGGACTGCTAATCCCATGGAAAACTACCAGCAGTTCTGCGGGAGAACATTGATGCTTTCTGCCCCTATAAAGATTTACAGCCTCAGAAACCCTGTACAGGGTTCCTGTGAGTCAGAACCTATTCCATGGCACATCACCACCACCCAGTCACTTGGTAGAAATTAATACATTGGATAGAAAAGCCGTATCAAGTAAATTCACGTATAGCAAGAATCTAAGAGGGAGAGAGAAATAAGAGAAATAATGAACTCAGATCTTTCTAATTTGTATTTTGTTTTCATTACTCTATCAGTTATTCTGGATAAGATGACCATTGACTCATTAAAACCAGGTCTAATGAATATTTTTCAGTTCTCATTTCTTTTCAGTATAGTAACTATGTATAATTTCCATTTACTATTTTTTTAATTATTATTAAAGATTTTTATTGTGGATTGAGTTAAAGTTTACAGGGCATATCATCAGTTTTACATTCAACAAATCATCTACCTTGTTTCATTATATTGATTATAATCCCCCCCATGCACCATCAGTTAACAGTATTTCTCTCTATCCACTTTGCTTTTTAAAAAACACACGAACAACAACAAAAAAAAAACACTCAGGCATATATAATAATTTACACCTCCAAAGGGCACATTCTGCAAGTTTGCCTCCTGGCCACCAGCTCTTAGTCCCTCTCTTCTTAGTCCATGAATCTAGAGTCCTCAACCGCTTCCCCTCTCCATGCCCCCATCTCTGCCTCCATCTCTGGCACTGCTGCTTCTCTGGATAAGGTCCCACATTCTGCTTGTGCGTTCCTCTCTTGATGGTCCTAGGGTCCTCTGTTTCTGGACTGTAAGATTAACCACTCTCCTTTTTTTGTTACAAAATTTCTACCTTTACAATTGTGACAGTTGCGATTAGTCGTGGTAACAGTTATTCACTATTGAATCTTATGAATCTTATCCCCATCTCTTTTCAGCAGACCCATCTAGACAAGATGACAGCTATTCAGTGGGAACTTTTTCTTTCCCCCCCATACGCTTAAACTCCCTCTTGAAACCTTGTAAGCCAGTCACTTCGTGCCTTTATTGCCCCCTCATTTTAGGTAGCCAATGTCTAAGTTGCCCGTCCCTATCTACCCTGTGCACAGAGCGGATATTCCTTTATATGTAGTTCAGAGTTCTGGGATCATCCCCTGAGCCTGCTTGGTCAGGTATTCTGTGTTGTTGCTGGCAGAGCTCCTTTACTGCACTTCCACCCAATCCGCCATCTTGTTTGTTCTCTCTCCATTTACTTTTTAATGCTTTCTGCTTAATTCAATATTTTTTCCATAGAATCTTTCAATATTGCAACTTGAGGATTGAATTTTTTTCCTTGGTTCTCTCAGCTTGAGAAATGCTGAGCATGTTCTTCCCTTTTGATTTACTAACTCCAGATCTTTGCACAATTATAATACTCTGTCTTCTCGATTTTCCCTTTGAAATCTTCTAGTCAGCTCTTTTATTTCATAATTTCTTCCATTCTCTTGAGCATCTCTATGCTATAGAGCAAGTTTCAGAATCTCTTCTGACATTCATTTTTGTCTTTTCTTTCTATACTGTCTTATTTTTGTTGTTTTGTTTTTAACTTTTATTGTGAATAGAGTGAAGGGTAACAGACAAGGTCATCAGCTTTACATTCAACAAATTATACACTTTGTTTCATATCAATAATTACAATCCCCTCACCCCAATAACAGTTATCCTGCTTCCTCCCTGTGACTTTATTTTCACATCTTATATTTCACAAATGAACAAAGCAAAAATACTTGATGCACACATAACAAAACAAAAAATATATATTCATTTAAATGTCCTAAGAGCATATTCTGCCACCCAGCCTCCCTCTTGCAGGCAGACAGCCTTACTACTCAGTCCATGGGCCTAGAATCTGCAGCTCTCACTCCATGCCATCGCTTCTACCACCATCTCTGCTGTGGCTGGTTTTCTAGATAGAATTTCACGCTCCATTTATACTCTTTCTTCTTGATGGTTCTGTACTATCTTTTTAATGACCATTTTCTTTCTTTCTGTAAGATGTTCTTGCTAACACCCCACAGTTCTGGTCTTTGGTCTGATGTATCAAATCTGTTCTTGGGATGGTCTCTATATTCAGGTGTGGTAATTTCAAGGTTGTATTTTGGCTTTCATGGACTGTTTTCACTTTATTCAACTTCAGCCTGATCTTGCATATGAGCAATTGATGGTCTGTTCCTGGCTTTGTTTTGGCTGATGATATTGAGCTTTTTCTACAGTCTCTTCCCACAAATGTAGTCAATATGATTCCAGTGTATTCCTCTGGTAAGATCCATGTGTATAGTCTTTTATGTTGTTTTTTTAAAAGGTATTTGCAATAAAGAAGTCATTGGTTTTGCAAAATTCTGTCATGTGATTTCCAGCATCATTTCTATCACCAAGGCCATATTTTCCAACTGCTGTTTCTTCTTTGTTTCCAACCTTTGCATTCCAGTCAGCAATAATTATCAATACATCTTGATTGTGTGTTTGATCAATTTCAGACTGAAGGAGTTGACAGAATTCTTCAATTTCACCATCACTAACTTTTTTAGTGGTTGGAGCATAAATTTATATATAATAGTGGTATTAACTGGTTTTTCTTGTAGGCATATGGATGTTATCACAGATCTTGAAATGTTCTTTTTGACGATGAATGCTTTGTCATTCCTCTTGAATTTGTCATTCCTGGCATAGTAAACCACATGATTGTCACATTGAAAATGGCCAGTACCTGCCCGTATCAGCTCACTTATGCCTAGAATACCAGTCTTCAGGCATTCCATTTTGTTTTGATAGCTTCCAGTTTTCCTAGGTTCATACTTCATGCAGTCTATCTTCCAATTATTCATGGATATTTGCAGCTGTTCTGATTTTGAGTTGTGCCCCAACAGCCTAGGAAGGTCCCGAGGGTTTTACTCCGTTTGCGTTGTCATAATCAACTCTACATTGATTAGTACAAGAGGAGGCAGCTCTTCCCCAGGTGTATTTTGAGTGCCTTCCAACTGAGCAGCTCATCTTCTGACAATATTTTGGTGTTATTTGTAATGTTTTCATTTTCCAGCACTATATCCAACAATGTTCCACTGCTATTCTTAAGATTGTCAGTGGTTAAACATTCAGAGGTAGTTTGCCTCTCCTTCCTAGTCTGTCTTACTCTGGAAGTGCCACTGAAATATGTCTACCAATTGGTGACCTTACTGATACTTAAAATACCAGTGGTACAGCTTCCATCATCACAGCAACATGCAGTCTACTACAGTGCAGCAAACTGACAGATGTGTGGTTGAAATAGTAGATGCTTAGAATAGCTAGCAACTATTGACAGTTTGATGTGCCATGCTGTGTTTGTAGCACTTTAAATATGTTAACTCATTTAATGTTCACAACAGTTTTATGAAGTAAGTACCATAATTACTCTGATTCTGTTGATGATTAAACTAAAGCAAAGGAATCCTGATGGGCTGCTATAGGATAAACAGTGGACTGCTTAACCACAAGGTCAGTGGTTCAAATCCACCAGCCACTACTCAGTGTAGGAACTGACTCCATGGCACTTATCAACAATAACAACAATACACTAAGGCAATGTAGTTATTTACTGAAGGTTAGCATAGTTGTAAGTTGCAACATAGTAATAAGAGGTAGATCTCTTACAGGAGAGTCCAAGGTCCTATTTATTACTGTATAAGGCCTTCCCTTCTAACCTACTAACTACTCAGTGAGATGGATGCACCAGGGATTGGTATCCTTCATCAATTTGTTGGCTTCAGTAATTCTTTATCCAGGCTTACACTTGAGAGTAAGAAAGGTACATGTATCCATAGACAACAGCATACAGCTGTCCACCCTTGATCAAGCTCTGAAAACCATTTCTGCATCTGAGTGGAGTAAGCAAGCTGTTTCTGCTCCGTTTTTGGGTGGGAGAATCTGTAAATTTCCAACATTTACACTCACAATTTAGATTAAAATGACAAGTGAGAGAAAGATCCCTCTGGTTGTACAAATAGATAGTGTATGGTATGTTTGTAAATTTAGCACTGACAAGTTTGGACAAAGACTTAAAAGAGTAGGTGAGGAGGACACCCAGAATCTGATTTTTAGATATAATTCACATAACATAAAAGTCACTCTTTTAAAAGGATGCATTTCATTAGTATTAAATAGTTACAAAGAGGCAGTAGATGTTTCGATTGTAGACTTGTCACTTTACATAAGAGGTCCCAGGTTCGATTTCCACCCAGTCCTGGTGTGGCACTGTGGGTTAATGCACTAGACTGCATAGTCGGTTTGAACTGCAGGTTAGGCATTTCAGGCTCACCAGCCGTTCCTTGGGAATGCTATCCAGGGTTGCTGTGCATCAGAACCAACCTGACGGCACTTAACAACAACAACCTCAAACATAGCACCACCTGTCTCAGTGGAAGGCAGCCTGTTGGTATGATGCTAACAGGTCTGAGCAATTTCCAGACTAAGATGGACAAGAAAACAAGCCTTGGAAATTTCCTTCCAAAAATCATCCAGTGAAAACCTTAGCTCACAATGGTGCATGGTTCACCGTGAGTCAGGTAACACTCAGTGGTAGCTAGCACCAAGTGTAGACAGACTTCTACCATTATTACTGTTTTTATCATTAAGTTTTCCAACTCAGCAATCCTGTATAGGGTTTCTGAGGAGCGGTTGGTGAGTTTGAACTGCCAACCTTGATTTTAGCAGTTCAGTGCTTATACTACTGTGCTGTACCATTACTACCACTGTCTAATTCCAGAACACTTCTTACCCCTTAACCATTGACACTCATTCCTCACAGCCCCCTTCCCTAGTTTCTGGCAACCACTAACCTACTTTCTTTCCCTCTGGATTTGCCTAGTTGGACATTTTAAATAAATTGAGTATACTCTTTGGACTTCTGGTATAAAGCTGTAGGATCAGCACTGGACTGCACAACACAAGGTTAGCAGTTCAAACCCACCAGCTGCTCCTCAGAAACCCTATACAGGGTCAATATGAGTCAGAACCAACTCAAGTACTCTTTAGTGACTACTTTCAACGAGCATCCATGTTGTGTTTCATGTATCAGTATTCCTTTTTATGACAATGACATTCCATTGTATTGCTTTCCATTTGTTTGTCGGTTAGACGTTTGTATAGTTTCCGTTTTTTAGTTATTGTAATGCTGCTTTATTAGAATTGTTTTATTACTACTATTAGAATTTATTATTACTACTATGAACAGTCATGTAAAAATTTTTGTGTGGCTACATTTTTTATTTCTTTATTGAGTCCTGGTGTGGCACTGCAGAGTAAGCACTCAACTGCTAATCACAGGGTTGGCACAAGTTCTCAGAAACCCTATACTATAAGGATTTGTTTCTGGTTTGTGAGAGTTGAAACTGACTCGACAGCACCTAACAACCACCACCAGTATGCACATAAATACACACACATATATCCCTGTAAGTGGAATTTCTGAATCAAACTATTCTCTAAAGCAGCTCTGCAGCATTTCACATTCCCACCAACAATGTAAAAAGCTGCTCTATTTCTCAACATGCTCACCAAAACTTACCTTTGTCATCATAACCATTATAGGAGTTTATAGCATCTCATTGTGGGTTCGATTTGAAATGCACTCCTCGCTGATAATGTTGATCTCTTCATGTGCTTTTTGGCCATTTATACACTTTTGGAGAGATCTTGATTCAGATCTTTGCTCATTTTAAATTTTAATATTTGTCTTTTTATTACTAAGTTATAGGAATTCTTTATATATTCTGGGTGCCAGTGTATTTTCAGTATATGGTTTGTAAATATTTTCTCCCAGTCTTTTCACTTTGATAATATTCTCTTTAGGGCATTAAAGTGATAAATTTTATTTTTTCCTGTGGACTCTTGTATCTCAGAAACCACTGCCTCTTCTTTCTGACTTCTAAATGTTTTGTAGTTTTAGCGCTCTGATTTTGGTCGTTGATCCATTTCAGTTTTTGTATATAAGATAGGATGTCCAACTTCATTCTTTTGCATATGACTGTTCTTTCGTCCTAGCACCATTTTGTTGAAAAGACTGCTCTGCTCGTTGTTCACTGAGTTGTCTTGGCATCCTTGTCAAAAATCAATTTTGCTGCTATCAAAATCTTCAAAATATGTTGCTTTTAACTCAGCAATTATTTATTGACCAAATGAAAAATATGTAGAAACAAACAAAAACAAATGTACTATAATATTGTTTCTGGTCTCTCAGTTGTACTCTAGTCACTTATATACCCTCGGGGTCTTTATTACTGTAGCTTTGTAGTAAGTTTTGAAATTGTTAAGTACCATCGAGTTGGTTCAGACCCATCGCGACCCTGTGTAGGGTTTCCCAGGAGCAGCTGGTGAGCTTGAACTGCCTACAAGATTGGTCTGGGAACTCTGGATCCCTTGCTGGTCCATATGTAAATTTTAGCATTAACTAGTCAATTTCTGCTATAAGAAATATGCAACTAGAATTCTGATAGAGATTGAGTTGACTTTGTAGGTGAATTCTGAGAATGTTGTCATCTTAATATCTTAAGTCTTCTGATAACATATTTCCATTTGTGTCTTTAATTTCCTAATTTAAAAATGTGTTTTAGTGCATGGATGTGTTCATGTGTATTCATCTTAAACCCACACAAGGTTGAAAGGAAATTTACAATTAGAGTGGCTTAAGGATTTTTGTGTGAGTTAATAGTACAGAGAAGTATATAAAGCAACTATATAATTATAAAACATTTGCTTATGAATCCTTCATTCAGCTCAAGAAATGTTGAACATTACCTGACCCCTACAAACATCATCCCCTCTTTAGTCACAACTCCCTATACCACCCTACAAAGGAAAAAACCCCTGATGATTTTGGTCGTAGTCATTCCTTCTTTCTCTTTTAGTTTATTGCTAAGGCACTGTAGGATAGGTACTGACTGGGCTGCAAGGTTGGTTTGAACCGCAAGATAGCAGTTCAAACCCACCAGCCATTCCTCAGAAATCCTTTAATGGGGCGCTATGAGTTGGAATTGATTAGATGGCACATAACAACCAGTCAATATGGTTTTGTTTTTTTAATTTTATTAAGACTACACAGAGCAAAATACACACCCATTCAACATCAACATTTTCTACATGTACAATTTAGTGACATTGATTATATTCTTCGAATTGTACAAATCTCACCCACCTTTTCTGAGTATTCCTCCCTCATTAACATAAACTGTCTCCCCCCACCCCCCAGGGTTCTTATCTTTTGAGTTGTTGTCACCTTAAACAGTGTGGTTTAGTTTTGTCTGTTTTTCAACTTTACATATTGAATCACATTATACTTCGTCTTCTTTCAACACTACATTTGTTCAATTTATCCAAGTTGTGTGTTCTGGCTGTTCATTTTCAGTGGTATATAATTGCAGTTAATATATCGTACTTTAAGGTATTCTGCATTTTGTTGTGACTTCTAAAATGCAAGTACTACTTTTACATCAACAAAAGCAATTCAGTACAGAACTGGTGACTCTGCTTACATTTGACCATAGTTCTTTTTCTTAATGTTAGTTCTTAGAATGGTGCTTTCACTTAAGTAATTGTGATCAGATGTTCCAAACCCAAATTTGAAAGAACACATCTGAAAATCTCAGTGGCTAGAGATGTATAGCCTTTAGTAAATGTAGCTTGACAGCCACCATTTAAATACTACTTAATACACTAACATTTTTCTGTTTGGATGCTATAGGATACAGCACTGGACTGCAAAGTCTGTTTGAACTACAAAATTGGTGGTTCAAACTCATCGGCAGCCTTTTGGAAACCCTGTACAGGGTTGCTGAGTCAGAACCTACTCAATGGCACTTAACAAATTGTCATCGGAGTCCTGGTGTGGTGCTGCAGGATAATGCATTTGAACCAAGATTGCCAATTCAACGTCACCTGCTGCTCCTCAGAAGCCCTATGATTTGGAACTATAGCACTTATCTTCATTACCAGGGCAGTGCCTTCCTGTGAGGAAACCCGCAAAGGCATTGCCCCTGTAATGTGGAAACTTGATCCAGAGATCATAGGAAACTTGCCTAACAGACACAATGGAAGGCCTAGGTCCTGGGAGTTGATCCCATGCTTCATCCTGTGGTGTGGTATCCTGAACCTGTTCCTGCTTCTCTTCCAGACCCCACCCCACAGCTGGACGTGACTGAGGCGAACAAGGAGTTCATGGAGCAAAGTGAGGAGCTCTACGATGCACTAATGGACTGTCACTGGCAGCCCCTAGATACAGTGTCTTCAGAGATCCCTGCCATGATGTAACCAGTCAGGACAGGACAAGGCAGACTGGACTCCCTAAAAGATGACTTTTTTTAAAAATCAAAAACTTTTGGAAATGATTTTTTAAAAATTTTAATAATCATCTGTTTTCTGAGAATAAATATTCATGCAGTACAGCTGATAGTCTGTTAATCAGTTTAAAAACCAAGGGACCAATTGTTTTAAGATTTTCCTTTTCCATTCCTGAGCATCCTTTGAACAGGAATTATCCAATACCCTTGGCAAAACAGGTTAGAAAGTGTACACAGAAATGATTATAAAACATTTTACTAAACAGTTTACAAATGTCTCTCAACTTTTAGGTTAGGGTGAGACAATCAATGCATATTAGTAACACCATAGTCCCTGCTTGGTACAATGGTTAACCAAAAAGTTGGTTTGAACCCACCTGGAGGTCTATGGGATGGCTTATTAATATGCTTCCAAAAGCATCCCTAGCACAACTGCCTAGGATTTCCTAGGGAAATTTCCTTGTCCATGAAGCAAGTGTTGGGTTTGGAAGGTTTTGCCTGCACTCATGGAGTTGCCATTAATTCTGGTTAAATTAGCCATCCTGCACAGGGATTCTGGGGAACCCAGGTGTGGCAAACCTATACTGGGTCATCATGGGTAGGAACAGACTGTAAAGGCAGCAAGCATAAGGTTTCTGCTGTGGCTGGCACTATGGGCTAATACACTGGACTCATTTTGAACAGCAGGTGGGCAGTTGAAATTCAAGAGCCAACTCCTAGGAAACCCTATGAGTAGTAATCAACCAAACAGGAGCAACTAGTCAAATCCAGTGTATAACCTACAGCACCACAACAGGACTTCACTGTGAATCAGTCTGGCCAGTGCTTAAGAGCAACTGGTTTTATTTTTTCATACAGTGGCTAGATCACCCCCTCACACACTGCATTCTAGAACCAGATTTTCAGAGAAAAGTCTGAATGCAGGATCAGGTTTTAGGGACCTGCCCTATCCCCACTTGGGATAATGCTTGGGTATTATAAAAAGTATAATATACCCTGGTATTTTAAATGGCTTCATAAATGTATGTTGAAATTGGAACATAAAATACAAAAAATACATGGTACTAAATAAAGTACCATGCACTGCCAGAATGGTTCTTTGAAGTTGGGGCACAAAGCTCTGTAGAAGCAATCTTAAGATGACATAATAGGGTTAAACATAACAATTGTTAAGAAAGATTCAAGACAGCAGTGTTCACATAACTAGGTTATTAGGTAGTTTTCACAGATCCCATTCTTACAATTTTGTCTCCAGTACCTAGGTTACCATTCTTACACTTCCTAAAAGGTCTAGGCTAAAACTTTCATCAGTTCATCTCTGAAAACATTTAAGTAATTTGGGGGGAGGATAAAAACTGATGGTGAGATGCTATAGTGCTTTACAGTCTAGGTAATGTTATTGGGTATTACATGGGATTCAAACCTAGTGAAACCCTTGAGGATTTGGTTTTGGTCTACAAAATTGTTAGATAAATAACCAACAACTTAAGGAACACACATACACACACAAAGAGACATGCAAGCTTCACAATTTATTTGGGGACTGCACTTAATTGAAATGTCAGATACACAGGACAGGTGAAAAGAAGGTTTATCTGTTTGCAGAGCCATTTCCATTTCCATGACCTGCTTGGCATTTCTCCCTGTAGCACTTCCTCTGAAAAAGAAGTTTAAGCCATCATTATCAGCACTATTCTAACGAAACCTCACCAATTTTTTTTTTTGCTGAACTGGTCTCAGTCCCATATCCGCATTTATCATCCATAGATGTCCATTCAGATAAGGTTTCATCCTGGACCAGTCTCCCTTACAGTCAAACCACAATGAAAAACATTGTCAGTCCCTGGTTTAATTAATTCATAATTCAGACTACCTGTAATCCGAACATTTCATAGGCTTCATCCTATTTGCAATATTGCTTGAACACTACTTGAATCTATAGGAAAAGTGTGATAAATGTTCAACTTACCCAATTCTAAAACCAGAGTACTTGGCTTTAGAATCACAGATGGAGAGCATTCCACTACTGCTAACAGGCAATCTAAAAAGAGAATAATTTCATTAACTAACAAGAAAACCATACATTAGACTCCTAAGAACTTAGCTATTTATTGCATGCTTCATTTACTGTTCCCTTTACCATATTACACCTAGGAAACAAAGTATGGGAACTCAAATCTTGTTTGAAACCAGCCTGCATACTACAAAAGCATGAGGAGGTCAGTTTCAATGTTACTTTTCCTCCTTTTACGACCACCCAGACCAGTGATTAGATCCGATGGGAAAGGGAACTGGAGGATCAAGCCAGTGAATCTAACTTTACCTTATTCTAACAGCAGTTACAGCAACAAGCTGGCATCTTCAAATTTGTTAAAGCTGCCCGGAAACAAACTTCCTACATGGGAAAAAAAGTGAAAGTCCTGAACCAAAAATCAGCTTAGTACACACCTGACATATAAATTAATACAACTGAATTCAAGTGGAAGGCTGGTGATAATTATAGGAAAGGCGAGTGGCAGCTGCAGGTATTATGCTAACCTGAGCTGTCAAAGTCTTTCCAGCATTGCTCTTGCATGCAGTTGGAGATCAAGTGGCCACAACCAGCCACAGACCTTGGGAACATGCTGTCCCAACCCAGAGTGATTCCCCAACAAGGATCAAGAAACCTACCAGGTCCGAGGCCGTGGTTACACGTCCAGCTTTTATTCACCAGAAAGATGAGGTTTCTATGGTCCTGGAATCTCCATTACAGCTAGGATGAGAACACAATTGCCCAGGATGACCTTACTGTTCAGTTCCCTTCATTGCGTCCTCAGTAACACATTGGACAATACTTTCAGGTACACACATTATGTATTTCAGCTTTTAATAACCTCGACTTTTACTACATCTATGCCTTGGTCCTAATGCCGTAACTTTCAGGTCAGTGACCTCTGAAATATGCAACTGATTTTCCCCCACCCAACACGGTGGTCCAGGCACCTTGGCACGTGGCAAGGTACTTCTCACATGCTCATTCTGTCACCCCTCATCAGCAGTCCGCTGCTTTCAATAAATAGGAATTGTCTTTTCCCAAAATGTTGCAGATCGGTTACAGCAAACTGAACGGCGACCGTCAAGGAAAACTCTCACTTTGGGCTCTTTTTTGACCACAGCAGCTATGTGGAAGCAACTGCAGCTTCGATAAGGGCCACAGGACAACCTACGTCACAAAACCAAAGCCACTATCATCGAGTCGGAGTAGAACTGCGCCATTAGGGTTCCCTCCGCCATCTTGGCGTCGCTTAGATTCTACACATTGGCCTCATCTACCCGAACCTTCTCAAGACAAAAAAGCTTTGGTTTGTACCATGGACTTTACAAGTGTTTTGCAGTCTGTCTTTATTATGCCCGGAAGGGTACCCTCATAGAATGCCCATTCACCTCTAACTCAATTCTAGGTCTAATTTACCCACGCAACCTTTCCCCCACCGCTTCTCAGCACCCGGGAACCTTCTCCGCGTTACTTACTGATCAGATAGGAGCGCTGGGCAGCACATACGGAGGGGCAAAGACGTGGCCTAGTGTAGGCTCCATCCGCTGTAGCTGCGCGTGTGATCGACGTCCCTCCCACCAAGCCCGCAGACCCGTATCTGACTCGCGCTCAACATTCCGCACCCTAGCCAAGTAAGGTACAACAGCTCGAATTAGACCAGTGGAGCCACAGCTAGTCCGAGACGAGTAACAACGGCACACAACGCGGCAACTGGGCGAAAGGCTCGATGGACGCCGGAATAGGGTTTATATAGGGCCCTCCGCTCGACGCCGCGCCTGACAATTGGACCAGAGCGTCGCGCAGTCCACTGGGAGTTGTAGTTCCTCCGGCTTTCTGGCGCGGTCTGTACGTCACTGCATCGCCCTACGCGGTAGCGGAGGTCAGGTAGACAGTGTTAGAGGGCTTCTTGATGATCTGAAAAGGCTTTTCTATTTTTCTAAATTTCTATTTTTGTGCAGCACTCTGAGCTCCAACGTCCTATCCAAGACTCAGTGTTCACAAATAAATCAGATCCACCCTGCGTGTTTACGATGTAAAAACTGTGCTGGTTTCTCTCATCTAGTTTTCGCAATCGTCTTGTGAATACCCACAGCTAGCCAGTGGATTCCGACTCATAGCGACCCTATGTGGGCTTTTTCGAGACTGTAAATCATTACGGGAGCAAAAAGCTTCCTCTTCCGTGGAACCTTGAGAGTAGATTACACGGAATACTGAAACAGGAATGGATCACACAGCAAATAAGTGAAGTGAAGACTTGAAATGAGTCCACACCCAGAAACCACATTTATGCTCACTGTGCTTTGTTATTATTAAGTGCCGTGGAGTCGGTTCCTACTCATTGTGACCCTGTATACGGTTTCCGAGGAGCGGCTGGTGATTTTGAACCGGCGATCTTGCAGTTCGAACCGAACTTTAGGTCCAGTGCTTATCCTACAGCACCACACTAGGACTCCCACTGTGCCTTAGCGCCTCCTGTGTGTTGTCCGTTGAATGAATAAATATCGATATAAAGCGATAAAAACAGTTGTCAAGGATTAAGAACCTATTTTGTGCTTAATGTAATAGTTTTTATTCTTGCATATACTTTTTAAAGTAGGTACTATTGAAACAATAGAGCGCCTTAAGAACTCAGAATTTCTAAAGCCAGCATAGTTCCCCTGGCCTTGAGGCAGATAGGGCAGAAACAAGCCTCACAGGTGGTGTTTACTGTATGGTATTGTTATTTGAACTCATGTGGTCACACTTACCCTGTTAATTGTTATCTAGTGTTCCTGTGAGCTGACTAATCGGCTGTTTTTGCTTCTGTACTGCCTGCTTCAGCCAATTCCTTTAGATAAGCCCCTACACCCCTCAGCCAAGAATTTAGCATACATTAACTAGCAGCCATTTCCCTACCGCACTGCACAGCAGGCCTGGGAGAATTCATTGTCTCCTGCCATCTGGCTGTAGCTATCTGTTGTGCCAATACTATTCTCTAAATTGGACATTATAGTGGTCATCAGACTTCTTTGGGATTTGAACCCGTAACACTATTATTATTCCCCTCTTAGGGAGAAGGGAGTAGACTCTGAAAGGGTTAAGAAACTATCTCTAATCCCACCCCTACTGAGCTCTAGATTCCTGCTACCTCATTAATCTCTCAAGTTAAGTGTCTAACAGACTTCTCAGAACTCAACTTTTCTTTATCCAAAACCTCTTTTCCATCTCAGTAAACCCTTGAAGTGACCTACTAAGATCCTACTTCCAATTCATCAGCAAATCCTGTGGGCTGTACCTTTAAATTTAATGGGGAGTCTGACCATGGTGGTGCTGTGGGTTCACGTGCTAAGACTTTAAGGTCAGTTTGAACTGCAAGGTCAGAAGTTCAAGCTAATGAGCCAGTCCTCGGAAACCCTATTCAGGATTGCTATGAATTGGAACTAACTTGACAACACTTAACAGCAACGACAAACAAAAAGAATAGTAGTGTTGTTGTTATGTGGAGTGGGTTCCAACTCATAGAGACCCTGTATAGGATTTCAGAAGAACGGCTGGTGGGTTTGAACTGAAGACCTTTCAATTAGAAGTCCAGTTAGAGCCTGTTTAACTTCAGGAGGGATCATGGAAACCAGGATCAGCCCAAGACTAATTCTTGTGAGACCTCCAACCTTTTTATCAATTCTGACACTAGCCATCTTCCCCAGAGCACTCTCTACTTCTCTGCTGTGTTCCATAATTCATTGAAACAGTTATACAGAACTCACAGAACATATTTACAGTTAAGTAATTTCTTAAGGGAGAAAAAAACAAGGTACCACTTGGGATCAGGATTAATGGGCTACAATTTAGCCAAAGTCTGGAAGGCTCTATTGAAGTACAGAGCACATCCCTCCCTTCTCCAGTGCAAGACAGCTTTCTCAGCAACTCAGGCTGTGAAACAAGCACACCCTTTCTCTGCTCTCTGCCTGTCCACAGCTAACCAACACTCCTCCCTGTCAGCTCCTCTCCTGAGTAGCAGTTTTGTTCAGCTCTCTGAGCTGCATTCCTAGCAGCAGGTTTCTGCTGTCACTACTGTTTCTGCAGTTGGACCCCTCCTGGGACTTTCGTGTCTTCAATGTTACACCCCTCGACTGTAAGGACCAAACTGATTTTACCTGATTTTGCCTACCTAGAAACTGCTTGACTAAACTCTAGTCAGGCTCAGGAAAGCATTTTAAATAGACAAGGCCTCAGTTATTAGTTCCCTCCAGAGGCAAGGTCAATCTCCATTCTGTACATTAGCCTGAACACGTACTCTAGCTCCAAGAAAATGATATATGTATAAATAGCCAGGCAGCTCAAGGCCAGAGGCCAGATGTTTTCCTTTACCCTAGCCTAAGAACAAAGACCACCAGTCCTGACCAATTAAACTGTAACATCTCATAGTTTGCCAATTGTTAACCAATCCAAAGATTGTAAAGCTGAGAAACCTGAGCTGTTTGAAAATTCTATAAAAACCCTGCAGACAATGAATTCGGGGCTCTTTCCCTATTCCGAAATGTCGGATAAGGTTAGAGACCTGGCTTGAGCTTGATTAAACAACCCTTATGTATTTGCATCGGTACATGGCTCCTGGGTGGTCTTTGGGGACCCTGAATTCTGGGCATAACACGACCACGTTATAGTTCTTTTGGGAAGTTCCTGGCATCCTCTCTTCTTTCTTCCTTTTGCTTCTGTCTGCCTTCCTCTGTGGGGTTGGCTGCATATAGAACAAACTCTAACTCAATCTCAAGGCATAGTTCTCCCACCAGGGTCACAAACTGACCAATCCTCTTTCAGTAGGCCCCAGACACTTGAATTGCATAGTAGGCTATGTTGTTGTTGTTAAGTGCCTTCGAGTCGGAGTCGACCCATAGCGACCCTGTACAGGGTTTCCGAGGGTGTAAATCCTTACGGGAGTAGAAAGCCTCATCTTTCTCCCGCGGAGCGGCTGGTAGTTTCGAACCACTGACCTTAAAGTTCGCAGCCCGATTCGTAACCACTACGCTACCAGAGCTCCTATAGTAGGCTATAGTCACTTCATTTGCCTAGTATATTGACTGATCACTGCAAGGTGCATGCCAATCTATATAGGGCAAGCTGCAGCAAAGGACCAGATAAAATGTTTCAATTGCATGTTATTTAGGTTTACTCAGGAAATGTCAAACAACCCAGACAAAAGTAACAAACTCTCTGGGGTAGAAAACTAAGACAAAGGTACTTCCTCAGGGTTTACAGGAAAATTTTCTCAAGCTTTCTTTCCAAAGAATCAAGGCGCAAAAGGACACATAAAAATTCATTTCACCACAAGTGTAGATATGTTGTAAACCTACTCACTTCTGAGTTACAAGGAACAAACATGTTGTTGTTAGGTGCTGTCTAGTAAAGCTGGACTCAGAGCAACCCACAGGACAGAGGAGAACAGCCCCATAATCTTTATCTAGGTTCTACCAAACTCACCAAGGAGCTCTGGTAGAGTAGTGGTATGAATCGGGCTCCTAACCTCAGGGTCAGCAGTTCAAAACTACCAGCTGTTCCACGGGACAGAGCTGAGGCTTTCTGCTCCCGTAAAGATGTACAGCCTCGGAAACCCTGTACAGGGTCACTATGAGTCGGAACCAACTCCACGGCACATAACAACAACAACAATCAAACTCACCAGTCATTATGAGTCGGAATTGATTTGACGGCACTTAACTACAACAACATTTATGGGAAGAAGCCTTGGTGGTGCAGTGTTAAGCACTTGACTTTCAACCAAAGGATGGACAGTTTGAACCTACCAGCACTTTCTGGTAAACAAATGTGGCAGTCAACTCCCTTAAACATTAGAATCTTGGAAACCTTATGTCGCTGTTGTTAAGTGCTGTTGAGTTGGTTCCAACTCATAGCTAGTCTGTATAGCATTTCCAAGGAACAACTGGTGGATTTGAACCACTGGCCTTATGGTTAGCAGTCCAGTGCTCATCCTATAGCGCCATCCCAGGACTCCGGAAACCTACAGTGAAGTTCTATTTTGCCCTATAGAGACGGTTGCTTTGAGTCAGAATCAACTCCATGGTAAGTGGTTTGGTTTTTGAATCTTTATAAGAGCAGATCACCAGGTCTTTCTCCCTCGGAGCCCCTAAATGGGCTTGAACGACTTACCTTCCAATTAGCAGCTGGATGTAACAGTTGTGACATCAGGGCTCCCTAGAAGCAGCAGATATATAGAGAAAAAGCAAGCACAAACTGAGAGGGTGGGCAGAGACAGATACCCCATGAAGGAAGCCATGGAGATGAGGAACGCCAGGGCCTCCTATAGCAGAAAAGTAAGCAGGATTTAAGGTGGGACTTGCCTCTGGGTCATACAGTGAGTCTATGGGAAGAATCAGCTGACATCAAGATTTGGGTGTCAGGTGCAGTCTGAGGCAGGCACATGATCCCAGCTACTGAGCCAGGAGCGTCTAGGAGCGGGAGGAAGTATGGGGAGGCTGATGCTGACAGTGCACTACTTATGTGCTGACCAGAGAGGCTTCTGGGAGGGCTGAATTCAAACTGCATTTCAAGCTCTTTCATGCCTCTTGCCTTTGCCCAGCTATTCCTGTCAGTGCCTTTCTTGCCTCACCTCCCCAGCTCCCACTTAGAGACCCAGCTTTCGCATCATCTCTTCCAAGATGTCTTTTGTGCCCAGTGGCTCCCTGAGTCCAGCTGTATTGTATTAAATTGACTGACTGACTGAATTAATGAATGGATAGCATTTATCCACTTTCATTCATCCATTCAACCACAAATATTTACTGAGTTCCTACTTTGTGCTAGGCATTCTATGAGGTGGAATACAACCATTGGGTCCTGTGCTCAGGAGCTTGCAGCCTAGGAGAATGACAGATATCACAGCAAAATGGCATGTGACATCATGGGGCAGTCAGTGAGGGTCTTAGGATGGGGGAATCTAAAGTGAAGCCTAAAGTCGGGGTTAGTCAGCCTTCGAAGGGCAGAGGGCAGAGGAGACAGGGGCTTTGGCACTGCTGACACTCCAGAGCACCCAGTGGAAGGTAAGAGAAGGGGTTGGGGCATCCCCAGGTCCAGGAGTGATATGAGGCAACAAGCAACAAATATTTTCCCAGCAGAACCAAAACGAGTAGGGAGAACATTCTAGTGGAAGAAGTGCTGAGCTCTGGCCCAGCAGGTAAGAGTGGGGCAGAATCTCTAGATTTGGACAGAACTGGCAAGAGAGACATACACCCCTTTTCTAAGGTCCTTCAAAGTTGCTCCATTATCATTCTCCTCTCTCTTTTACTCCTGAAAGTAGGATGAAGAACAGAGACTTCTGTCAGTGACCAGTGGCAGGAAGTACTTGCAGACCTGACAGAATGGCTTCCCATGAATTTCTTTAGAATTAGCCAGAAGAAAAACTGTTCTAGATCCTTAACCTGTGCTGTCAGAAGAGAAAAATAACAAACTAACTAACCTGGTGGTTAGTCCTGGCCTTATAACTTCCTTGCTAAGTGATCTTGGGCTAGTTATTTAACTTCTTTGAGTCTTGGTTTCTTCATCTATAAAAATGGCAGAATAACAATACCGGCTAATGAAGTTGAGTGAGTCAAAAATGTGATGTTATGGTTTGCAGCAGATTGTTAAAATTCCCTGGAAGTGGGACAGTGAGAATGATCAGGGAGCAAATGAAGAGACTTAAGCTATTTGGAACCAGTCAGAACTCTAGTCTAGAAGCCCTGGGTTTACAACATGTCAGTCCAGAGTGCTCCAGTGGATCTTGGAAGCAGACACACCAACCTTACCCTCACCCCTGTCAAATAACAGACTCAGACTTTGTTCAGAAAGAAAAGGGGGAAATGGAGAGGAAGGAAGATACTATAATAGGAAAATACTACAATCAGCAAGTATCTCAGAATTAGAGAATACACATTTCTTTTATGGAGACTGAGAATAAATAAGGCTAGTGTGGGGCAGAGGGGTGAGAAGGTGACATCATCGTAATGTAAACCAGAAAGTTTATGCTGAGATCAGCTTACTCTCTGGGAGGGGCCCTTAGAGAGGCCTTGATGCTCAGCTGCTGAGGGTGAGCCAAAGTTCAGGGACTTGGAGGAGAAGTTATCAATACTTTGTTTCTGATTTATCAGTGGACATACGCAAGATGAGAGGAAGGGGAATTCAGAGTGTCTGTGTCTGGCCTAAAGGAGTTCTGATGGTGCTATAGGATAAGCACTGGACTGCTAACATCAGTTCAAACCCAGAAGCTGCTCCTTGGAAGAAAAATGAGGTTTTTCTGTTTTCATAAAGATATACAGCCTTGGAAAGCTTGTATGAGGTCGCTGTGAGTCAGAACCAACTTGATGGCACTGGGTTTGGTTTTGGTTTTGGTATCAGTCCTTTCCATGGTGAACAAGGGGGCATCAGTAAGTGTTCTTTGCAGTCAGCTAGTTTCCTGAACACAAAGGGTGGGGAGATTTCTTTAGCCATTGCTCTTTTCCTGCATTACAGGGTTTTCTGGTAGAATTCAACATTTACCCAAATTGCCACCAATAGTTCCACAGGAGAAAAGACCTAGTTACTGTAAAGAGTGTTGTTGTTGCTAAGTGTTGAAGACTTAGTTCTGACTAAACCGTGTATAGAATTTCTGAGGAGCAGCTGGTGGGTTTGAACCACCGACCTTGCACTTAATAATCCGGTGGTTATCCTACATCACTACATCAGGACTGTGCCATAAAGAGTACCGTCTAGGAAACCATATAGGGTCACAAAGAGTTGGAACACACTTGAGAGACCACAACAACAGACCAAATTAGAACTGACCACTGTGTCTTGATTCTCTTGGGACCTCCCTTGCAGGCCCTTCTGCGACAGCCAGGGAGTAATGAAGAATGTGAGTTTCAGCTTTGCTGTGTGACCTGGGACAAGCCAACCTTTTGAATATCAGTCTCCTTAACTCTAAAATGGGCACTCTACCCCACCAGCTGCCCCTCAGAAACCCTATACAGGGAAACTATGATGGTGCTGTAGGATAAGAAGCACTGGACTGCTAACTGCAAAACTGGTGATCCAACTCCATCCTTCTCTGAAAACCTATGCAGGGCTGTAGGGCTGATATGAATTGAAACCAACTTAATGGTTAACAACAAAACAACATGGCACTCTCAAAGGAGCCTTGGTGGTAATACTGCGCAGCAGGAGAAAGATGAGGCTTTCTCTCCTGTAAAGATTTGTAGCCTTGGAAACCCTACACGGGGTCACTATGAGACAGAACCATTTCAATGGCACGTAACCCCCACCACCTCAAAGGGTTACTGCTCAAAAAGCACAAGGAACAGGCCATCTGGTCTCATAAATGTTACCTGTCAAATCCACTGGCCAACCAGTCCCTCCTTGGGATTGTAGTTGTTTATGTCTGTCCTGCCTCCTCTACCAGACTATGTCTGCATTCTTTGTCCAGGTCCTTCTCTGAGACCCTAATGCCCACACACACTGGCAGAAGGGATCTGTGGAGGCTGTTGAACACTGAACCAGAGGCCGCAGGTTAAAGCCAGTGAGTCTCCAGGAAACAGAGAAGCAACACACACTTGGGTGGTGTTGGGGAAATGTATTAAAAACAAAATCAGAGTTATTCCTACCCAGAAAAACCCTCCACAAAAAAAAAAAACAGAAGAGAAAGCAAACAGTTTTCTTACTGAATAAGCATTAAAGTAAAATGTGGTGACCCATTACCATCATGTTTTCATGATAAAAGTGTCAAATCCCTAATTTCTTTATGGCTGGAGTGAGGTTTGCAACTAGAGCCCAAATTCACTTAAAGTGATGGGATTTTCCTCCTGGAAACTGGAATTTAGGGAGTGATCTCTCTTGATGATTTCAAAAGAGATAGTCCAGGTCCTAGAGGAAATTTTCTAGGTAGCCCAGTAGGTTAAAGCACTGGACCACAAGGTCAGTTTGAACTACAAGGTTGGTGGTTCAAACTCAGCAGCTGCTCCTTGGGAACCCTATATAAGGTTACTAGGAGTAGGAACCAACTTGATGGCACTTAAAAAACATTTTTTAAGGAGATAAAAAATTTGCAAGTTTTCTGAAGATAATTCTGAAAGAAAAGAGGGACTCCCCTTATTTTCAACAGAGAATTAAACCTCTTTTATTTGACAGAGGGGAAGAAACCATCTACTTTTCATTTAGCATCTACAGGCCCAGCAACAGGGGCCAAACTGGAGAACCAATCCGGTGCTGGAGAGAGAAATGAACTAAGAATGAATGTAATGAATGCAGTATTAGTCTCATAGGAATGCTTGCTTAGATAACCTTTCTCCCATTGTTGTTAGTGCCCTCGAGTCGGTTCCAGCTCATAGCGACTCTGTATAGGGTGTTCGAGGAGCGGGTGGTGGGTTTGAACCGCCTATCTTGTAAGGAATCCAGAATTTATCCTTCTGGATTACTTTCATCCCCATTTACCGCGAACAGCGAGGCTCAGAGCCAGGAAGTGATTACGCTCAGGAGCTTCCACCTTGTCCGGTTTCCCCGAGATTTGGTCCTCCGGCTCTGGGTGCTGGGTCCTCCGTGGGGTTGGGAGGTCGCGCTTGGGCCTGCGCTGAGCCCGCGTCCCCGGAGGAGGGCCCTCGCCGGGCAGGGGCGGGGCGGAACAAACAGCTGCGGGCTGGCGGGGTACCGACGAGCGGACCATGGCGGCTGGAGGCTACCACTGCCAGTTTCGGATCGCGCTGCTGGGGGACGCAGCCGTCGGCAAGACATCGCTGCTGAGGCGCTACGTGGCAGGCGCGCCGGGGTCCTGCGAGCCGGAGCCAGAGCCGGACACGGCGCCTACGGTGGGCGTCGAGTTCTACAGCCGCGCGCTGCAGCTACGGACCGGGCCGCGTGTTAAGCTGCAACTCTGGGACACGGCGGGCCAGGAGCGCTTCAGGTGCGGGCTGGGGCTGCAGGGAGAGGGAGCCGGGCAGAAAAGGTATGTTCGGCTCGGAGGTGGGGGCTGGGGCAGTCTCTGCCCCAGAGCTCAGGAAGTCCCAGACCCTCCCTTGCTCCACTGATTCATCCTACAAACACCCTTGGATCATGCTGGGTAGCCCAGATACTTCACACTGGTGAGAGCCCTGAGAGAACATTCAGACTTTGAGAGGAGATGGACTCAGACTTTGGAACATGGAGGTTTGAATGACCTGGGTGCTGAGCGTCTGCAGGAGTGCAGGGAGGAGGGAGGTGTCAGGAGATGTTAAAGTTGGGTCTTGAGGTTGAGTAGATGAACCAGTAGACAGGGGTCTAAAATCTGAATCGAGAGAATAGTATGTGAATCAAACTTGATCCTGCCTGATCTGGGGAGAACCCAGTCTCCTGGGAGAGACAGAGATAAGGAACAGAGATCACAGGGCAATGTGGACTGAGCTATAATGAAGGCATGGGAGGATTTGGTGGTTCTCAGGAGAGGAGGTTCTGACCCTGGGGCTGCTCCAATTTACCTCCTTCTCTCACCAGGTGCATTACCAGATCCTTTTACCGAAACATGGTGGGTGTCCTGCTGGTCTTTGACATGACAAACAGAAAGTCCTTCGAACACATTCCAGACTGGTATCAGGAGGTCATGGCCACCCAAGGCCCTGACAAGGCAGTTTTCTTGCTAGTTGGCCACAAGAGTGACCTGCAGAGCATCCGTTGTGTCTCAGCTCAGGAGGCAGAGGAGCTGGCCACTTCCCTAGGCATGTCCTTTGTGGAGACCTCAGCCAGAAACAACAGCAATGTGGACCTGGCCTTTGACACCCTCGCCGACGCCATCCAGCAAGCTCTGCAGCAGGGGGACATCAAACTGGAGGAAGACTGGGGGGGTGTTCGCTTAATTTACAAGACCCAGAGCCCTGGAGCCCCCAGCAGGAAGCAGCACCCGGGCTCATGCCAATGTTGACTTGGGGAGGGAAATGATTAAGACAATGCCAATTCAGACTCCCCTGGTAGGTTGGGGAGTGTTAGGACCTCTCTGGGGGGCAGGTGGCACTGTGTCCAGCTTAGCCCTTTCTAAGGAAATGTCTGAGACCAGCCTTCATTTCCTCCATCTGTGAAATGGGACTAATGAAAGAAAGACTCACCTAACACAGAGGCCATGGGCACAAATAAACAAAAATACAAAACAAACCCACTGCCGTTGAACTCAATTCCAAGACTGTAAATCTTTACAGGGCACACAGTCTCATCTTCATCCCAAGAGGCAGCTGGGTGAGTTTGAGCTGTCAATCTTGCAGCTGTAACAGCCCAATGCTTATTAACCCATAGCATGGACATGAATGTTGTTGTTAAGTGCCATCAAGTCAGTTCCAACTTATAGCTATCCTGTATAGGATTTCCAAGGAGGGACTGGTGGGTTTGAACTGCTAACCTAGTGGTTGACAGCCCAAGTGCTTATCCTACAGTCCACACCAGAACACCTTGGTATGAAATGTTGCTGTTGTTAAGTTCCGTGAGTCAGTTCCGACTCATAGCGACCCTGTATAGGGTTTCTGAGGAGCGGCTGGTGAGTTTAAACCACTGACCTTGTGGTTCAAACTGACCTGGTGGTTCATTGCCACAACAAGACTCCTGAGTATGAATACCAGATAGGATATGCGCCGCTAGAGCCTTCTACACTGTGAGAGCTCAATGACAAGAGCTGTCATCATCACTTCTTTGTCTCTTGGCTGAGATGTGACCATTTCTGGCAGTGTTCCTGGTATTGGACGCTGCATTCAGCGTCTGGATGCTGCACTGACCAGGCCAACTGCGGGGAACTCCGGTGGGAGGGTGACTTGGAACCTTCTTAGATCCTCAGAGTACAAGACTGGGCCTGGAATTGAGGCGTGGCCTCAAACCTAGGTGTTAAAGATTGAATTGTGTCTCCCAAAAGAATTTTTAAAAAATCTTTATTGTGAATTGAGTGATAGTTTACATGGGAGAACATTGGTTTTACAGTCATCATTTTATTCCAATGACTACAGTCTCCTCCGTACATCATTATTCAACAGTATCTCCCCAAAGAATTTTAACCCCTGTTATCAACAAGGTGAAAATCACCTTGTTTGGAAATGTTAACATGAGGTCACACTAGAGAAGGGTGGGTCCTAATCCCATCTGAGTAGTGATTGTAACAAGGAGAGGAGATACACAGCAAGGACAGCTATGTGAAGATACATCTACAAGGCAAGGAGCACCAGGGGCTATCAGCAGCTAGGGCAACAAGAAAGTCTCCTTTCCCTAGAAACTCTAGAGGGAGCATGACCTGGCCAACACACTGATTTGGATTTCTAGTCCCAGAACTGAGGCAATACATTGCTACAGCGACCCTAGGAAACTAATACACTAGGGAAGCTCTTCAGTGCCTCTACCCCAGGCCCAGGGACTGGATCTGGGAGGAAAAGATGAACATAAATGAGCAGCTCTTACGGTGGCACATGGTAGACACTGTGATAAGCCACCGAGATCCTCCTTCAGGGCTGAAGGACCCTTTCCCCCAGCTGCCAGATGATGGACATTAGCTTGCAGCACTCAAGGAACTGCCCTTGGCATGGGGAAGCCTTCTCACCCATGGCCATACCCCTTCTCAGGAGCCCCCCACATCAAATGTTGATCTGGGAGTAGAGGGGAGAACGCGATTTGAAGGCCTGCCCCTCTTGTTCCAACTCTGGACAGCTCTGAAGTCAAAGCCCACTTTATCACTATGGGGTCAGCTGAGGCAACTGTGACAATATCACAGCCCAAATTCTACCTCTGCTCAATCCTACTTCCTTCCCTTCTTCCAACCAGGGATCCATCTCAAGAATGTTGTTTGTTGTTAAGTGTTGTCCAGTTGGTTTGGACTCATAGCAACCCTGTGAAGGGTTTCTGAGGCTTTTAATTGTTGAGGGATCAGAAAGCTTCACCTTTCTCCAACAGAACAGCTGGTGGGCTGGAACCTCAGACCTTGTGGTTTGCAGTCCAGTGCTTATCGCCTTTATTTAACATTCTGCACACTTCGCACCATTTCAGAGTCCTGAGGAACCTAACCTGAAACAGTAACTGTAGGTAGAGAGTATCTTGGGGAGCTGAGGATACTCCAAGAAAGAGGTAGTGCTTACGTTGGACAGAATCTCAGCAGGTGCAGAAGGTACCTGCCTAGGGATTGTCCTGCCAGTGGACACAAGTAGGACATAGACATATGTCAAAGCAGAGAGGGCCCAACCATGTAATTCACCTTGTGACCCTGGGCCAGTTTCTCCCTCTCTGAGTCTCCATCTTCTTTGCAAAATGTGGCTAATTTTACATAATTTTTAAATAAGGGGGCACAGTTATAGAGCCTTCCTAGATATATCTGAAAAACTCACAGGATTGGTTTTCTAGGCTAAAAAGTTTAGGACCATAATCTCAGGGGATAATTTAGTCAATTGGCATAACATAGTTGATAAAGATATAGTTCTACATCCTACTTTAGTGAGTAGTATCTGGGTCTTATGAGCTTGTGGGTTACTGGGACCTCCTAAAAATTAGACACTCGGGTGCAGCAAAAAATTCACCAAAACAGAACCCACAGATTGGGAAAAAAATGTTTGGCAAAGACATATCAGACAAGGGACTACTCTCTAACATTTACAGAAAAACTCCAACACCCTAACAAGAAAAAGACAAATAATTCATTTAAAAAATGGGCAGAGGACTCAGACAGACACTTCACCAAAGAAAATGTTCAGGCAGCCAACAGCCAACAAGCATATGAAGAAATGCTTGCTATCATTACCCGTTTTGTTGTGTGCCATTGAGTCAGTTCCATCTCAGGACTTTACGGGGTATCTGAGAGTGCTTGGTGAGTTTGAACTGACTACCTTGTGGTTGGAGTCCTGATGCAGTGCTGTGGGTTAATGCACCAGAGTGCAAAGCCATTTGAACTGCAAGGTCAGCAGTTCAAGCTCACCAGTTGCTCCTCAGAAACCCTATAAAGTAAGCTATGGGCCGGAACCGACTTGAAGGCACTTAACAACAACAACAACCTTATGGTTACTGCTCAAGTGTTTACCCTAAAGTGTCATACTAGGGCTCTTGTTGTTGTTAAGTGCCATCGAGTCGGTACTGACACATAGTGACCTTATGCACAGCAGAATAAAACACTGCCCGATCCTGAGCCAACCTCACTACTGTTGCCATGCTTGAGTCCATTGATGCTGCCACTTGGCCAATCCATCTCGTTTGGGGTCTTCCTCTTTTTCTCTGACTCTCTACCTTACCAAACATGATATCCTTCTCCAGTGACTGGTCCCTCCTGACAATATGTCCAAAGCATGAGAGATGAAGTTTGGCCATCTTGGCTTCCAAGGAGCACTCTGCTGCACTTCTTCCAAAACAGATCTATTGGTTCTTTTGGCAGCCCATGGCGCTTTCAATATTCTCCTCCAACACCATAACTCAAAAGCATCAATTCTTCTACAGTCTTCCTTATTTACTGTCCAACTTTTGCATGCTTATGAGGTTATTGAAAATACCATGGCTTGGGTCAGGCACACCTTAGTCCTCAACGTAACATCTTTCCTCTGCAACGTAAAAAGGTCTTTTGCAGCAGATTTGCCTAATGCAATACGTCATTTGATTTCTTGACTGCTGCTTCCATGAATGTTGATATTTGATCCAAGAAGAATGAAGTCCTTGGCAACTTCAATCTTTTCTCCATTGATAAGAATGTTGATTATTGGTCCAATGGTGAGGATTTTTGTTTTCTTTACATTGAGATGTAATCCATACCAAAGGCTGTGCTCTTTGATCTTCATCAGTAAATATTTTAAATCCTTTTCACTTTCAGCAAGCAAGGTTGTACCATCTGCATATTGCAGGTTGTTAATGAGTCTTCCTCCAATCCTGATGCCACTTTCTTTCTTCATAGTACCCAGCTTCTCAGATTATTTGCTCAGCATACAGGCTGAATAAGTATGGTGAAAGAATACAATCTTGTCACACACCTTTTTAAATTTTAAACCATACAGTGTTCCTATGCTCTGTTCGAACAACTGATTCTTGGTCCAGGTACTGATTCCTCATGAGCACAGATAAGTGTTCCGGAATACTCATACTTCGCAATGTTGTCCATAGCTTGTCATGATCCACACAATCGAAAGCTTTTGTGTACTCAATAAAGCACAGATAAACATCTTTCTGATATTCTCTTTCAGCCAAGATGCATCAGACATCAGCAATGATATCCCTTGTTCCATGGCCTCTTCTGAATCCGGCTTGTACCTCTGGAAGTTCTCTGTCAGTGTATGCTTGCAGCCTATTTCCAATCAGCAGCTGACTCATCAAGTTGCTGTGCATAGCAGTGGAACACTGTTAGATAGCACCAGAATATTGAATATTGAAACATGAATTGTTGTTGTTGTTGTTAAGTGCCATCGAGTCGGTTCCGACCCATAGTGACCCTGGATAGGGTTTCTGAAGGGTAGCTGGTGAGCTTGAACCACCATTCTTGCAGTTCAAACGGCTTTGTAGTCTGGCGCATTAATCCACAGCACCACATCAGAATATTGTCAGATATGGTGCTGGAAGATGAGCCCCTCAGGTTGGAAGGCACTCAACATATGACTGGGGAAGAGCTGCTGCCTCAACATAGAAGTGAACATGATAATGCGAATGGAGTAAAGCTTTCGGCCTTTCATTTGCTGATGGGGACACAACTAATATTGAGGAGAAACAGCTGTAAGAATCCATTAATAACTGGCACATGGAATGTACAAAATATGAATCTAGGAAATTAGGAAGTTGTCAAAAATGAAATGGAATGCATAAACATCGATATCCTAGGCACCAGTGAGCTGAAATGGACTGGTGTTGGCCATGTGAGTCTGACAGTTATGTGGTTTACTATCCCAGGAATGACAATTTGAAGAGGAATGGCATTACATTCATCATCAAAAAGAACATTTCAAGATCTATGCTGAAGTATAAAACTGTGCGTCCATGCACCTACAAGGAAGACCAGCTAATAACACTATTGTTCAATTTTATGCACCAACCACTAAACCCATTGATGATGAAATTGAAGAAGTCTCCCAACTTCTTCAGTCTGAAATTGATCAAACATGCAATCAAGATGCAGTGATCATTACTGGTGATTGGAATGCAAAGATTGGAAACAAAGAAGACGGATCAGTAGTTGGAAAAGATGGCACTGGTGATAATAATGATCAAGATCCCCATGGTAGAATTTTGCAAGACAAATGACTTATTCATTACAAATACATTTTACAAGCAACATGAAAGACGACTATACACATGGACCTCACCAAATAGAATACACAGAAATCAAATTGACAACATCTGTGGAAAGAGACAGATGTAAAACTCCGTATCATCAGCCAAAACAAGGCCAGGGGCAGATTGTGGAAACAGACCATCAATTGCTCATATGCAAGTTCAGACTGAAGCTGAAGAAAAAACAAGCCTATGAGAGCCCAAACATAACCTTGAATGTATACCACTTGAATTTAGAGATCATCTCAAGAGCATTAGATACATTTTACTAGAAAAGTTGTGGGATGACATCAAGAACATCATACAGGAAGAAAGCAAAAGGCCATTAAGAAGACAAGAAAGAAAGAAAAGACCAAATGGATGTCAGAATAAACTCTGAAACTTGCTTTCCAGTGTAAAGATGCTAAAGCACATGGAAGACATGAGGAGGTAAAAGAGCTAAATAGAAAATTTCAAAAGGCAGCTGAAGGAAACACAGCCAAGTATTACAATGAAATGTGCAGACCTAGAGTTAGAAAACCAAAAGGGAAGAGCACACTCAGCATTTCTCAAACTGAAAGAACTTAAAAAAAAATGTAAGCCTTGATTTGTAATATTGAAGGATTCTATGGGCAAATCAGTTTGAACCACAAAGTGGGCGTTTCAACCTTAACTAATCACTCCTCAAAAACCCTTGTAAGAGGTTGCTATGAGTCAGAAGCAGTTCAACAGCACTTAACAACAATAACAATGATCAAAATATTGAACTATGCAAAAAGCATCAAAATAAGAAGGAATACATAGAGTCATTGTATCCAAAAGAAATGTTAATGTTGTTCAATCACTTCATGAGATACCATATGATCAAGAGCCAATGGTACTTAAAGGAAGAAGTTCAAGGTGCAATGACAGCAATGGCAAAGACCAAGGCTCCAGGAATTGATGGAAAACAAATTGAAATCTTTCAACAAACTGATGCAACATTAGAGGAGCTCACTCATCTATGCCAAGAATTTGGAAGATAGCTACCTGGCCAACTGATTGGAAAAGATCCTATTTGTGCCCATTCCAAAGAGCGTGACCCAACGAATGCAGATAGCATCGAACATCATCATATCACATGCAAGTAAAATTTTGCTAAAGATGACTCAAAACCAGTTGCAACAGTATATTAACAAAGAAATGCCAGAGATTTAAGAGGAGGTAGAGTGAGACGAAGGATATCATTGCTGACATCAGATGGATTTTGACTGAAAGCAGAAAATACAAGAAAGATGTTTACCTGTGCTCTATTGACCATGCAAAGGCTTTCTTCTGTGTGGATTATGACAAGCTATGGATAACATTGCAAAGAATAGGCATTCCAGAATACTTAATTGTGCTCACAAAGAACCTGTACATAGACTAAGAGGCAGTCATTCGAATAAGGGTACACCAAGATCAAAGACCACAGCCTTCGGTATGGACTGCACCTCAGTGTAAAGAAAACAAAAATCCCCACTACTGGACCAAGAAACAACATTCTTATCAACGGAGAAAAGACTGAAGTTGTCAAGGACTTCATTCTTCTTGGATCAACCATCAACACTCATGGAAGCAGCAGTTAAGAAATCGAACGACGTATTGCACTAGGCAAATCTGCAGTACAAGACCTTTTTAAAGTGTTGAAGAGCAAAGATGCCAACTTAAGGACTAAGGTGCACCTGACCCAAGCCATGGTATTTTCAATAACCTCATATGGATGTGAAAGCTGGACAGTGAATAAGGAAGAATGTAGAAGAATTGATGCTTTTGAGTTATGGTGTTGTAAATACTGAAAGTGCCATGGTCTGCCTCAAGAACAAACAGGTCTGTGTTGGAAGAAGTGCAGCCAGAGTGCTTCTTGGTGGCCAGGATGGCCAAACTTTGTCTCTCATGCTTCAGACATATTGTCATGAGGGACCAGTCACTGGAGAAGGATATCATGTTTGGTAGGGTGGAGAGTCAGAGAAAAAGAGGAAGACCCCCAGCGAGATGGATTGTCAAAGTGGCAGCAACAATGGGCTAAAGTGTGGCAATGATAGTGAGGTTGGCCCAGGATCGGACAGTTGTTTTATTCTGCAGTGCAGAAGGTCGTTATGCGTCGGTACTGACTCGTTGGCACCTAACAACAAATTATTTCAAATCAGGTGAGGTACGTCCCAGGCTGTATTCTTTCAATATATTTCTTCAATATGTATGTTGAGCAAATTATCTGAGAATTAAAATTATATGAAGACTGGCATCAGGATTGGAGGAAGACTCACTAACAACCTGTGATATACAGATGATACAGCTTTGATTGCTCAAAGTGAAGAGGGCTTAAAATACTGATGAAGATCAAAGACCACAGCCTTCAGTATACTTGTAAAGAAAACAAAAATCTCCACCACTGGACCAATAAATAGCACCAAGATAAGTAGAGAGAAGACTGAAGTTGTCAAAGACAAAATGCAAGTCCCTTTCTCTTTCCTCTGAGGAAAAAGAGACTGCACCAAAGGAACTACTTTGGGGAAATAAGGAATCCCCCTTCTGGCAATGTGGACTGGGCTCTGTTTTCTTACTAAAGGTGAGGTCCTGGAATCTTCCCTTTGGCTCTAGTCCCAGGTTGCTTATATGTACAAAGATACCTCTCCAAGATGGAACCTTGGTCAGACCCTGTAGCTGGCTTGTAGCTACTGCAGTCAAGCTCCAGGCATCTGCATGAGCTGCTCCTTGAGCCTAAAACATCTCGCTTTCCCACCTTTTCTTTGTTTGGTTTGAAAATCTTGCAACCCAGGACTGAAAGCATTCCCTTTGCCCCTTAGGAGGAACAGAAACAGGGGACACTTCCTGCTGGCCCTGCCTACTCTGGGAGCTGCTGAAACCTAGTGGATGAAGAGTGAGGACCCACTCTGTCCACCAGGCACAGACTGGAATCAAAGGTCTGGGTTGGAGTCCAGCTGCGATCCTCTACACCCTCTGAGCCTGTTGCTTCGTGGTAAAATGAGGAGAATGTCTATCACACAGGGTTGTCAGGAGATTGTTGTTGTTAAGTACTGTCAAGTAGATTCCAACCCATAGCGACCCTCCTTTCCAAGGAGCAGCTGGTGAGCTTGAACCACCAACCTTGCAGTTCAAACGACTTTGCAGTCTGACTCATAGCCCACAGCGCCTTCTGTTCAGTCTTTGCACATGCTGCTCTCTTGACTGGAATGTCCTTGTTCTATCTCTTGTTAAAACTGCTCATCCTTCCAGACTCAGCTCAAATGGCCCCTTACCCCATTATCAGTGCCTTCTCTGACCCTTCAGGACACTTGACTTGCTATCTTTCTTTGGAGATTTCAGGGAGTTATCTGTAGCTTACTGCCCATTAGACCATAGCTCTTATGGCCAGGGTTGTGTTTGACTCTCTAAAGGAGGCTGCCTTGGGCAGAGGAGCACTAGGTTTGGAGTTGAGATTTAATCTGAGGTTGGCTTAATCAGTTCCTAGCTGTGGGACATTGCACTAATCATTTCCCCTATTTGAGTTTCGGTTCCCATATCTATATGCTGCCTTCCCAGGGCTGTTATGGTTGGCTTGCTTTTTAAAAAAAACTAGTTGGAATTTTTCAGACTTACCCAGGAATCAAGAAAATAGAATAAAATATAAAATAACATGAAGAAATACAGCTTCAACAAACATCAGCATGTATGGTCCGTCTTGTTGCACTCTTACTTGGTGAATGTTTATTCTTAGCAGCTTAGCCTTGCACAGAGCAGGTAGTCTGAGAACCTTCCCAGAACTCCTGACTGGGACACCTCCTCCTCTCAGGCATGCTGCAAGTCCCTGTGTTGAGAAAAGTAGTTTTGCACTGCACAACCCTTGGTCTGCAGCTATAGACCCAGAGCTACAGGAGGGAGGAAGAGTGAGACATCTGTCTAGTCTTTCAAATTACTACCTAGGGACTGCTCAGGATAGAGACAGGAGACAAGGTCTCTGTTCCAGAGAAGTCTTGCTTCTGTCTTGGTGGGACCCGGCTGTGCAGGTTGGTTTCCATTGGTACTGTATAACATCATCTCTTTACACAGGTTTTGTGGTAGCTTTCCTAAGTCAAATTCTGGGGTGCCTAGACGTGGAAGCCCGTCTCTTGTTTTTTTCTTAATTAGAAACATTCGTATTTAGAATTAGTTTAGATGATCCAAATTTTGTTGGCAACATGCAAAGTACCACAGTCAAGACCAGTTGAACATTTGCCTTCTTCTCTTCATCAGGTGGTCAAGCGGTTAGCCTTGACCACATCAATGACATGGAGCTTCTTCACAGTCTGTGTCACCTGCTGCTTGTTGACCGTGACATCCTCACCAAACACAAGTATGCTGTGTTTTCTTCAGTCTTCATGAGTGACTCAGTGGTCAGGGGGATTTGAGGATGGGGTGCTCCTCCAAGGATATTTTGGCTCCCAATTCCGCTGACTCCATCTGTCCTCAACAGAAGATCCAAAACTAACTCTGGATTCCCTCTTGGCTGCTGAGGTTGGTGACCCTACTACTGGAACTTAGCTGAAGGCCTCGTGCTGTTTTATATCACCAACAGAGCATCACCTAGTAGCATCAAGAGGTTCTGGGAAAAGTAAAACCCTTTAACATCCTTTTCCCCATGGTAGTCCACAAGGATGACCTGGTGACTGAATATCACATGACACGGAGGAGGGGGAGAAGTTGGCTGCCTCTATGAGGCTTGTTAAATTGATGCCTTAGCTAGAGCAAAAAAAAACTCCAGCACAGTCTTTGAGCTGCTCACTCAAGAGGAGTCATGGGCCAAACTCCTAGTGGGATGGAGTAGAAAGGGACTCATCTCAGACCACACCAAAGGAGGCAGAGGACCAAGCAGGGCAAGGTGATCCCTGGGCAGAAGAGCCATCTTCCCTGACATCCACGGAAGCTTTACAATGCACAAGGGCTAAGTGAGGCACAGGGCAAGATGATTCTAGATGCCTCATGGATATGGTCTTGAGATCTGGAAGGGGCTTGGTTTTCCTCTGGAGGATGATGGAAAAGGTAAAAACACAGGGACCGGGCTGAGAACAAATACAACTTTCTTTACGAGTTCCAGGATGAATGTGTCAAACAGGCCTTAGGCACATTGCAGTACTAGAAACAAGACACCTCTTCAGTTTGGGACTCATGAGGCTAGATCATCACTGCCCAATTCTTAGGACACTGAGACAAGACACAAACTCCTACTGATAGGATAGCGTCTCTTGGAGTAAAAGAATGGAAAGTCCCTGGGTTTTCTCAAGAATAGAAATGCTGCCATCTGCTGACTGAAGCGCTACACCCAACCTTGCTCACCCTTCTGACTCTGACATTCCAAAGGCTGTAAGCCACGCATTCTGTATTTTTCGATCAATAACTTCTTTATTCTGTAAAAGCAAATGAAAGTCATATTCATATAAACACTGATGTTACAAAGTACAGGGAAAGGCGAGGGGAGAAGGAAACAAAAACCTCTACATGTCTTGCTAATACTGTTTCACCAAACAAGACCATAATGTTTTGTCCCATATTCAATCACTTATATAATAAACCACAAATAAAATCTTCTCTGGAAGATACACGGCTCTTCTTTGAGACGGCAGGGAAGAGGGACTGGGTGTCGGGGTAGGAGGTTTTATTCTTTTGGCAGATCCTCTCAGTCATTATAGATATTGCTGCACTGTTATTAAAAAATATATGCTTCTCTGTAAAGCATTCAAAAAAAATGCCATGGATGAGATGGCTGAGGCCTCAGCTCAAATATCTCCAAATGCATTGATGTCCATTCCCTGACCTTTCCGTGTGTTATTTCTTGGTTGTTTTCCGAATCAATGCCATTCTCTGAAAGGAAAGAGAAGTAAGTCAATCCCACAGGCTAGAGTCAGACAGTGAGAGCAGGCAGCACGGTCTGCACTTAAGGCGGCAGCCCTCAGGGGCCCTACAGTTACAGGGCAGCTCAGCAGGCTCCTAAGATGTGAGATGGGCCAGTGGACCCATTCCATTGACCAAAAGTCCCAAACTGCTCTAGGCGAGCAGGATGGAAAAAAGTCAAAGGCAATGGAGCATGTCATGCCTTTTAGGGATTTAGGGGAGCCATCAAAATGCACGTACTTTCTAAACTCTTCTCCCCAGCCCCCAGCCTTCTCCTTTCTCTAATGATGAAGAAAATCAGGAAGGGGGCTCTATTTGAAAACTGTTGCCACACACACAGGGAGCGGATGCTTCATACCTGACTTGCAATGAAAGGAAACTGAAGACTAACACCTACCACAACCCATCAGTGGTTCAAATTTTACTGCTACTTGTTGCTGTTGTTAAGTGCCACTGAGTCAATTCCGACCCATTGCGACCCTGTATAGGGTTTCCAAGGAGCAGCTGGTGAGCTTGAACCACCGACCTTGAAGTTCAAATGACTTTGCAGTCTGATGCATTAGCCCACAGCGCTACACCAGGACTCTGGCAAAATCACTAACCTGCTTTGCTCACTCTTTTTGACCAAGAGACTGTGGAACATTATATGTTCACTAAATAAATATATAAGGCTAAAAAGTGGATAATTTGGGAGCATAGCCAAAATGACAGCCCACTGTTTGGAGGGACTCCCTTCTGAAGAGCATCAAGATATTGGTAGTTCCCAGTAGGACTTCTTCTGTGAGTTCTGTAAACCTACCCACTCCAGAGATATCAAAACCCAAACTTCTTGCTGTCAGATTGATTTTGACTCAGAGTAACCTGACAGAAAAGACTAGAACTGCCCCATACAGTTTCCTTTTTCCCACAGAATGGCTGGTAGGTTCAAACCTCTGACCCTTCAGTTAGCAGTCAAGTGCTTAACCATTGCTTCTCCAGAGATACCAGGTTATGGAAAACACTTTTCAAATCAGAAAGGTCATTTAGATTAAGACAGAAAACAATCTTGTCAATGGGAGGCCAACACTGTTGTTGGGCTGACTTGTTTCACAGTAGAAGAGGTGTTAAGATTCTCACTGACCTGAAGGGCCATTGTTAAGAGGGGCAAAAACACTCAGCTCTATACTTAAAACTTGGTTAAAATGGCAAATGTTTTATATATATATCTGCAGGAGAAAGATGAGGCTTTCTGCTCCCGTAAAGATTTACAGCCTCAGAAACCCTATCCAGGGTCACTGGGTTGGAATGGACTCGACGGCACTTAACATATATACGTTGCTGTTAAGTACTATGGAGTCAGTTCTGACTTACAGCGACCCTGCACAGGGTTTCCGAGGCTGTAAGTCTTTACGGGAGCAGAAAGCCTCTTTCTCCCGTAGAACCACTGGTAGTATTGAACTGCTGACCTTGAGGTTCGCAGCCTGACTTGTAACTACTACACTACCAGAGCTCCATATATAGATAGATAGATAAATAGATAGCTAGATAGACAGATATAGACAGGTATAGATAGATACAGATATACACTTTTAATTTTTTTTAAAGAGTCCTGCTGTGGCACTTAGGATAAGTATATATTTGACTACAATAAACGGAAGGGGCAGAAAACAGATTACACTGGGACAAAGACCAGAATGCTCGATAGAGCTGCCTGGATGCTACCTCCTAGCACAAGAACAGTTTGTATTTCTGCTTTTCTTAACCTGCCCTCTATTCATAGGGCCATATACAGAGGCAACAAAGAAAGGAGATGTGCTGAAGGCAGTATGGATGGGTGAGCTCCAGACACATTAGAACCTAGAATTAACAGTTTTAAATGATACTCATCAGAGTTGAGAGAAAACACAGACCCCATGTGGTAACAGTACAGTGCCAAGGGAATATCTAATTGATTTCCCACAAACCTCTTCGACCTTCAGTCTGGAGAGTGCAGTTTGCTGTGGGGTGGGGAGAGGAAAACTGCAGATGATAAGTGCCCCTAGAACTTGTGTTCTCTGAGAGACCGTTCATGGGATCAGCGTTGGTTAACCCAAGGGCCTCTGGTGGCTCCTTACCTGTTTGTGAGCTTCTGTGGTGCAAGCTTTTTTGTAAGGTCGGATTTCTTCAGAGCCAAACCCTGGGATCCACATGTTCCACTGGCGCTCTGCAAAGAAGAGGCCAACACACAGAAAGGGGATCAGAAGGCAGAGTCAGTGCAATGTAACCACCAGGCAAGGGACAAGGAGGACAATCAACTGTCTTAACAGTAATCTGACATAGGGTCCTATGGGGAAAACAGATAATTCTTCCTAGGGTTCAAAGGATGCCACTAATTTGAGCTTCTGGCAAACAAAACGGTGGTAAATTAATTAAAGTGGTGAGTTCTGAACCCTGAAGTTCCAGGGGATCATCTGCTCCACAGAAAACTAAAGTCATTTGTGTCTTTAACCACCCTACTCCTGTGTCCACAATAACTTCACTCAAACCAGAGAAGCTGAGGAACAGAAAGGCACTTGTAGTATTCTGGAGTTAGGAGTCCAGTTCTAGTTTTACTGCTTCACTGGGGAGCTGTGTGACCTGGGGTCTCAGTTTCTTCATCTTTCATGTGGTAATAATAGTACTTCCCTCACAGGGTGGTTGAGAGAATTCAATGCAATAAATAATACATAAAGTCTAGGGCTTGGTATATACAAAAGGTTTTAATAAGTTTGTGAAAAATGGAAGTAAAAGATAACAGAAATATTCCATGAACTTTTTGGAACCCTGTGTATATAAACAAGTGCAGAGGCTACACACAATAAGCACTGGACTGCAAACCACAAGCTCTGTGGTTCAAGCCCACTAGCCACTCTGTGGGAGAAAGATGAGGCTTTCTGCTCCCCTGAAGATTTAAAGTCTCGGAAACCCTACATGCTCTTGTGCCATTAAACAGGGTCATCCCTATAAGATTGGTGCTAGGAGTCATAATCAACTTGACAGTATTTAACAACAACAGTTCTCAGAGGGCAGGGGCTTGGCTTATTTCATTTTGTAAGTAACTGACATAATTACATGGCCCCTAAATCCACAAATGAATAAAAGTGCACTGAATTTTAAAGCAAACCCACTATATATATATATTCATAGAAGGCATTTAAGGAATAGTCACTATTCAAAAAAATTTACATGAGGACTAATTTATTAAACCTGCACCCCCTCTCCCCCCAGCAACAAATCAGGTTAAGTTTTGCAAAACTTGTTTTATCCCAGGCAGGCATTCAAAGGGAATATTATGGCTTCATAGTTACTGTGTTATCTAATGCATAGAAAATATTGTATGACGGAATGATTCATGTTTAGCCCTAGAATAATTTGATATGCAACTCTCCTCCAACAGTTCTCTAAAAACCGAAATGTTTTGGTTTGAATTGGCTCACTATCTGCTTTTGGGAGAAAACTGTCTGAATGTCTGAAACGTTCCACTAAAATATTTGTTGTCAGTACTTGAAGTAACACTAGGCTTACTCTCTGGGAGTTGAACTTTGCAATCAACATTATCAGGGTGTTAACATAAAAAGTCACTTTCAGAAAGAGGGCTACCAGTCAGGAATGCATACATATATGTATATATGTGATCTGTTTATATTCAGAATGTAACCACCACAATCATTTGAAGAATAAAATGCTTAATAAAATGACTGGCACCAAGCAGCACTGTGCGGAATATTCTATGTATAAGGGTAAGTCAAAGAAGATTGCCACCAGGCTTCCATTGTATACATGCACAAGTGGATCTTAAACCTATCTCTGTGACCAGTGGATGGCTGCAGACAAGTTCTCTCAGTATTATACTTGTCTTAGTCTAATTCAAAATAAAAAAGGTCCAATTAAAATCATGGTTCCCCAGGGGACCGGTTGGGCCATTCAATTCATGGCAGAGAAATAATATCACAATGTTGGTGATTGTTTTCTGAGGATTCCAAAAGGGTAACCTTGGTTGATTTTCTTGAAAGACATAGGAGGAACACAGGGACTTATTAGGAAGAAGTTTCAGGAACACTGAAAACTGTAGTGGTGAGAAACAGGCCAGGAAAGTTGCATGGAGGAATTTTTTCCACCACGACAATGCACCTGCTCATTCTTTGAGGAAAGAAAGAATGGTGTTGCATTCATCATCAAAAGAACATATCTAGATCAGACATGAGGTACAATGCTGTCTGTGATAGGATCATATCCATGTGCCTACAAGGAAGCCCAGTTAATACCACGATTATTCAAATTTACGCACCAACCACTAAAGCTAGTGAAATAGAAGAATTCTACCAACTTCTTCAATCTGAAATTGATCAGACATGCAATCAAGATGTATTGATCATTACTGGTGATTGGAATGAAAAGGTTGGGAGCAAAGAAGAAGAATCAGTAGCTGGAAAATATGGCCTAGTAATAGAAATGATGCTGGAGGATGCATGATAGAATTCTGCAAAACCAATGATTTGTTCATTTCAAATTCCTTCTTTAGACAGCATAAGAGATGACTATACACATGGACCTCATCAGATGGAATACACAGAAATCAAAATGACTACATCTGTGGAAAGAGACGATGGAAAAGTTCCATATCATCAGCCAAAACAAAGTCAGGAACAGACTGTGGAACAGACCATCGATTACTCATATGCAAATTCAAACTGAAGCTGAAGGAAATGAAAACAAGACCACAAGAGCCAAAATATGACCTTGAATATGTCCCACCTGAATTTAGAGATCATCAGAAGACCAGATTTGATACATTAAACACTAAAGACTAAAGACCAGAAGAGTTGTGGGATGACACCAAGAACATCATACAGAAGAAAGCAAATGTCATTAAGAAGACAAGAAAGAAGGAAAAGGTCACAATGGATGTCAGAAGAGACACTGAAACTTGCTCTCCAGTGTAGAGATAGATGCTAAAGCAAATGGAAGAAGTGAGGAGGTAAAAGAACTGAACAGAAAATTTCATACAAGAAGACAAAGTCAAATATTACAACAAAATGTGCAAAGATCTGGAGTCAGAAAACCAAAAGGGAAGAACACGCTCAGCATTTCTCAAGCTGGGAGAACTGAAGAAAAAATTCAAGCCTCGACTTTTGTTACTGAAAGATTCTCTAGGTAAATTATTCAATGATGCAGAAAGTATCAAGAGAAGATGGAAGGAATACAGAGAGTCACTGTATCAAAAGGAAATGGTTGATGTTCAATCGTTTCAAGTGGCAGCATATGATCAAGAGCCAATGATACTGAAGGAAGAAGTCAAAGGTGCATTGAAGGAATTGGCAAAGAACAAGGAGGCACCAGGAATAGATGGAATAAAAATTGAAATCTTTCAAGAAAGTGAGGCAGCACTGGAGGCACTCACTCATCTCTGCCAAGAAATTTGGAAGACAAATATCTGGCCAACTGATTGGAAGAGATCTGTATTTGTGCCCATTCCAAAGAGAGGTGATCCAACAGAATGCGGAAATCATTGGACAATATCTTTGATATCTCATGTGAGTAAAGTTTTACTAAAGGTAATACAGAAATGGCTGCGAGCATACATTGACAGAGAACTTCCTAAGGTTCAAGCCAGATTCAGAAGAGGCCGTGGAATGAGGGATATCATTGCTGATGTCCGATGGATCTTGGCTGAAAGCAGAGAATATCAGAAAGATGTATACCTGTGCTTTACTGACTAGTCAAAGGCTTTCGATTGTGTGGATCATGACAAGCTATGGACAACATTGAGAAGTATGAGTATTCCAGAACACTTAATTGTGCTTGTGAGGAATCTGTACATGGACAAAGAGGCAGTTGTTTGAACAGAACATGGGAACACTGAATGGTTTAAAATTAAGGAAGGTGTGCAACAGGGGTGTATTGTTTCACGATACTTATTCAACCTGTATGCTGAGCAAATGATCCGAGAAACTGGATTTTATGAAGAAAAATGTGGCATCAGGATTGGAGGAAGACTCATTAACAACCTGCGATGTGCAGATAATACAACCTTACTAGCTGAAAGTGAAGAAGACTAAAAGACTTGCTGATGAAGATCAAGGACCATAGCCTTTAGTATAGATTGCATCTCAATGTAAAAAAAAAACAAAAATCCTCACCACTGGACCAATAATCAACATTCTTAGCAATGGAGAAAAGATTGAAGTTGTCAATGACTTCATTCTTCTTGTATCAACTATCAACACTCACAGAAGCAGCAGTCAAGAAATCAAATGACATATTGCATTAGACAAATCTGCTGCACAAGACCTTTTTAAAGTGCTGAAGAGCAAAGATGTCAGCTTGAGGACTACAGTGCACCTGACTTAAGCCATGGTATTTTCAATAACCTCACATGCATGTGAAAGTTGGACAGTGAATAAGGAAGACTGTAGAAGAATTGATGCCTTTGAGTTATGGTGTTGGAGGAGAATATTGAAAGTGCCATGGACTGCCAAAAGAACCAAGAGATCTGTTTTGGAAGAAGTGCAGCCAGAGTGCTCCTTGGAGGCCAAGATGGCCAAACTTGATCTCTCATACTTTGGACATATTGTCAGGAGGGACCAGTTTCTGGAGAAGGATATCATGTTTGGTAAGGTGGAGGGTCAGAGAAAAAGAAGAAGACCCCCAGCAAGATGGATTGGTAAAGTGGCAGCACCAATGGGCTCAAGCGTGGCAACAATTGTGACGCTGGCCCAGAACCGGGCAGTGTTTCATTCTGTTGTGTATAGAGTCGCTATGAGTCAGTACCGACTCGATGTCACCTAACAACAACAAGATCTGCTACAGAAATTTCTGATCATGTAAACCTTTCAGTATTCTAATCTCTGTAATAATTATTTCTTACCCCAATGAATAAACTGGACTTCTAGTTTTATACTGAACAAGTATAAGTAGAAAACAGGATAGAAAATAGGATAGCTAACCTCTCAAAGTCATAATAATCTGTTGTGGTGGCTTTAAAACACAACTGGAAATTCTTTATAACTCCTCTCATTGATGTGGACCTGTGTCTACCCTTCGAACCTGGCCAGGTCTTTGTGATTACCTCAAAGAATAGACAGACATGACCCTGTGTAACTTTAGAGGCTGTGATCAGAAAAGGCTACACAGCTTCTGCCAGCTGTTTATGGAACTCTCTTTCTGGGACCCTTCAGCTTTACCATAGGAAACACAGCTATCGTGGGGCTACCATATGATGAGACTGGCAGGAGTTGGGAAAGAATGCTGGCAGAGTCCTCAGATGTTTGAGCACTTCCAGCATAAGCATCAGACATGGAAGTGATGAAGCCTTCCTTTAAGATGACCTCAACCCCAGCCACCACCTACCTTTAACCACAGGAAAACCCCCAGCAAGATCTGCCTAACTAAGTCCAGTCAAATCTCAGATTCAAGAACAAAATAAATAACTGTTGCCATTTCCAGCCACTGTTCAGGTCTGTTATACAATAATAGATAACCAGAATATTTGTCTTCTTCTATTAACAACAGCAATGTTAACCCGAAGTGGTTAACATTGACAAACTAGACACTTGTCTGTTAGTTTGTCATACTGTGATAGATTGTGCGTTGCTATGAAGCTAAAACTTAGGCCACTGTAATTTTGAATGCCAGCAGGGTCACCTATAGTTGAAAGGTTTCAGGGAAGATTCCAGAGAGACTAGAAAGAAAGAGCAGCAGATCAATTCTGAATGGTTAGCCACTGAAAACCTTATGAATAGCAAAAGATCACTAACCGATACACAGCCCTTCAGGCAGGAAGGCACTGAAAATATGACTAGGGAAGAGTTCCCTCCTCAAAGAAGAGTTGATCTTGATGTGGACGGAGTAAAGTTTTGGGGACCTTCATTTGCTGATAGACTACAACTCAAAATGAGAAGAAACAGCTGCAAACATCCATTAGTAACTGGAACTCAGAATGCACGAAATATGGAACCAGGAAAACTGGAAGTTGTCAAAAATGAAGTGGAACACATAAAGCTTGGTATGAAAGAGCTGAAATGGACAGGTATTGGCCATCTGAATTGGAAAATCATATGGTTTACTATGTAAGAAATGACAAATTGAAGAGGAATGGTGTCACATTCATCATCAAAAAGAACATTTCAAGATCTATCTTGAAGTACAATGCTGTCTGTTATGGGATAATATCCATATACCTACAAGGAAAACTAGTTAATACCACTATTATTCAAATTTATACACCAATCGCTAAAGTCAGTGATGATGAAATTGAAGAACTCTATCAACTTCTTTGGACTCCTGCTGTGGTACTGTAGGATAAGCACTGGACTGCTAACAACAAGGTCAGCGTTTCAAACCCACCAGCTGCTCCTTGGAAACCTTGCATAAGGTCACTATGAGTAAGAACCAAATGCACAGCACTTAACAACAACCAACTTCTTCATTTTGAAACAGATTAAGCATGCAATGAAGATGCATTGATAATCACTGGTGACTGGAATGCGAAAGTTGGAAATGAAGTGGAAGGATCAGTAGTTGGAATATATGGCCTTAATAAAAATGATGCTGGAGATCACATGATAGAGTTCGTCAAGAATAATGACTTATTCATTGCAGGTACCTTTTTAAAACAACCTAAAAGGCAACTATACACCTGCACCTCACGAGATGGTATACACATGAAATTAACTACATCTGTGGGAAGAGACGATGGCAAAGCTCAATATCTATGCCAAAACTAGACAGAGGCATACTGTGGAACAAACCACCAACTACTCAGATACAAGTTAAGGCTGAAGTTTAAGAAAATTTAAACAAATTCTTAAGAGCCAAAAATGACCTGAAGTATATCCATCCTGAATTCAGAGACCATCTTTTTCTTTTTAAATTGTAAACTGAGTGATAGTGTACATGGGAGAACATAGGCTTTACACCATCGTTTCATTGCAATGATTACAATCTCCTCCATGCATCATCATTTAACAGCATTTGCTTCCATTCCCTTTGTTTTCCTTTTTTTGGGGGGTTGGGGTGGGGGTTGTGAGATGTACACAAACACACTCAGGAATATATAATAATTTAAACCACTAAAGGGCACGTTCTGCAAGCCTGCCTCCTGGCTGCCAGCACTCAGTACCTCTCTTTCCATGAGTCTAGAGTCCTCAGCTGTTCCCTTAGAGATGATTTTTTTTTTTTAATGTTTTATTGTGAATTATGTGATAGTTTACATGGGAGAACATTAGCTTTACATTCATCCTATCGTATGTCATTTCATTGCCATGGTTACAATCCCCTCCATGCATCATCAACCAACCAAAGGGTATATCCTCCAGGCCTGCCCTACGGTCATCAGGACACAACCCCTCTCCCTCTCTGGGGAGACCATCTTAAGAAATGTGATGCATTACACACTAATGACGGATGATCAGAAGAGTTGTAAGATGACACCAAGAACAATGAACATGAAGAAAGCAAAAAGTCACTAAAAAGACAGGGAAGAAAGAAAAGATCAAAACGGATGGCAGAAGAGACTCTGAAACTTGCTCTTGAAAGTAGGAAAACAAAAGTGAATGGAAAAAACGAGAATGTAAAAATGAGCTAACAGATCATTTAAAGGAGAAACAAGAGAAGCTGAAGCAAAGTTTTATAGTGAAATATAAAATTTCTATAGTGAAATGTGCAAAGACCTGGAGTTAGAAAACCAAAATGGAAGAACATGCTCAGCATTTTTCAAGCTGAAAGAATTAAAGAAAAAACTTTAAGCCTCCAGTTGCAATACTGAAGGATGCTATGGGCAAAAATACTGAACGATGCAGGAAGCAGCAAAAGAAAATGGAAGGAATACAAAGAAAAACTGTACCAAAAAGACATGGTTAATGGTCAACCATTTCAAGAGGTAGCATATGATCAAGAACTGATGGCATTGAAAGTAGTCCAAGCTGTACTGAAGGAATTGGCATAAAATAAGACTTCAAGAATTGACAGAATACAAATGGAAATGTTTCAAGAAACGAAACTGATGCAGCACTGGAGGTGCTCATTCATCTATTCCAAGAAATTTGGAAGACAACTACCTGGTCAACAGATTGGAAGAGATCCATATTTATTTGAATGGTAGAAACATAACTGCAGTTACTTTATAAGCTCTTCCTATGTGTCAGGCCCTGTGCCAGGCACACTGCAAACATCATAACATAATTCTTGCAATTACCCTGTAAGGAGGATATTAAGATCCTCGCTTTATAAATGAGGAAACAAGCTCTAAGAGAAATGAATAGGAAGGATAAGTGATACAGCTAGAAAGTGGCAGAATATGATTTTGAGCCCAGTGCCTGGCTGGACTCACTCTACCTGCCACGGATGGATTTCTCTTCTCTGTCTAATGTTGCCATTGAATGAATACGTAGATTAGAGCCCAAGTCTCTCTTGGGGCGAGGGAGCCCCTGATAACACTGTGGCAGTGCTGAAGGAACAGCTGTGTGGGTACCTCAGGAAGAAATAAGACCACATACCTAGATGCAGCTGGACATCTTTCACCTCCAGGGTGCTGGACTTGCGATGCCTGGCAAGCTGGCAGGCTGCTGTCACCACACTCTCGATAAAATCGTCAGCAATCTGCAGCAGCATCTGGGGAAGGCAAAAGTGTGGAAGAGTAACCATGACATTGGCAGAGTAGGCTCCTGTTGTTGGGACAACTGTTACCGGCTAGAATTACATAGTCAGTGAAGCCTGGAATCCATGAGACAGCCAGAAAATCAACATATGGGCTAAGGTCGAAAGGAAAAATGGGAAGGCAACAGAAATATTCTTTAACCCAGAACCAATGCAAATGACATGTCTCTAACGATATACTTTCTGCCCTTTCTATGCTCCAATGATCAACTACCCCAATCCCTGCCCTCACATTTTCTTTGGAATCAGGTGGGAAAACTAAAGTGAATCAACATGAAGAAAGCAAAAAGTCATTAATAAGACAGAAAAGAAAGAAAAGACCAAAATACATGTCAGAAGAGACTCTGAAAACTTGCTCTTGAATGTACAGAAGCTACAGCGACTAAAGAAATGATGAAATAAAAGAGCTGAACAGAAATTTTCAAAAGACAGCTCGAGAAGAAAAAGTAAAGAACTATAATGAAATGTACAAAGATTTGGAATTAGAAAACAAAAGGGAAGCAATGCTTGGCATTTCTTAAGCTAAAAGAATTGAAGAAAAAATTCAAGCCTCAATTTGTAATATTCAAGGATTCTATATGCAAAATATTAAATGGCACAGGAATCAAAAGAAAGAGGAAGGAATACACTGTATCAAAAAAAACTGGTAAGGTTCAACCATTTCAAAATTGGTAGCATATGGTTACAGAATTGAGGGTACTGAAAGAAGAAATCTAAGCTGCTTGGCCAAGAACAAGGCTCCAGAAACTGATGGAATACCAACTGAAATATTTCAACAATTGGATGCAACACTGGAAGCACTCACTCATCTATGCCAAGAAATCTGGAAGACAGCTACCTGGCCAAACAACAGGAAAAAACCCATATTTATGCTCATTCCAAAGAAAGGTGATCCCACAGAATGCAAAATTACCAAATAATATCATTAATATCACATGCATATTAAAAGTTTGCTGAAGATAATTCAAAATGGTTGCAGTAGAATGAGGATGAGTCAAAAATTATCTGTACTCTGATTGTAGAATTTATTTTAATCAACTTTTAGAAAAGATAAATACATCATTGTTCAATACAATCTCCTTGCTTTTCAATACACTTTGTCTATCTGTAAACAAGCTTTCATATCCCCTTATTAAAAAATGTTTTAGGCTGAGCTGCAAGCCACAAGTACATCACTCTCTTTACTTCTTCATCGGAGGTGAATTTTCATTCTCAAAGGGCTGCTTTCAGGGGACAAAATAGATGAAATTCCAATGGAGCAAGATCACGATTATAGGAAGGATGTTTAGCACCAATAGTGTGGACAGAGGTATGTGGACATGTACGATCATGCAAGATCACACTGTCCATGGATAGCACTCCACTGTGTTTAATCCAAAATTTAGGCTTCAGATCTTCAGTAAGCATCTCACTGTAATTAGCAGTGTTGATTGTTGAAACTTTTTCCTGATAGTTTTCCAATATTGGCCCTTGAGAATCCCAGGAACTGTAAGTATCAATTTCCCAGCTGACAGGTGACTTCTGAACTTTTTCTTGGTTGGCAATTGAGGATGTTCCTATTCCACACTCTGCCATTTACTCTCGACTCATAGTGATGAATCCATGTCTTGTCACCAGTAATGATTTTTTAAAAGAACTTTACCCTCTTTCAAGTTTTGGTCTAAATTTTGTTTGCAGATGCTATGTTCACACCTGCACAGCATGACCTTGAATGGAAACTGCTGATAAAACAGTGTAGACAAAGAAGTTTTAATATAACCAGAGTGTGGATAACTTTTTAACTCACCCTCATACATTGATAGGGAACTGCCAGAAATTCAAGCTAGGTTCAGAATAGAATGTGGAACCAGAGATATCACTGCTGACGTAAGATGATTCTTGGCTGAATGCAAAAAATACCAGAAGGATGTCTACCTATATTCTATTGACTGTGCAAAGGCATTTGACTGTATAAATCATAAATTATGGTTAACATTGTGAAGAATGGGGATTCCAGAATTGTGCTCATGAGGAACGTGTACATAGAGCAAGAAGCAGTTGTCCAAACAGGAAAGACAATACTATGTGATTTAAAAACAGAAAAGGTATGAGTCAGGGTTGTGTATCCTTTTCCCATACTTATTCAATCTATATGCTGAGCAAATAATCCGAGAAACTGGACTACAAGAAGAACCCAGCATCAGGATTAGATTAAGGCTCAATAACAATCTGAGATATGCAGATGATAAAACCTTGCTTGCTGAAAGTAGACAACAGCCTTCAGTATGTGTTATACCTTAAATAAAGAAAACAGAAATCCTCACAACTGGATCAATAAGCAACATCATAATAAAAGGATAAAATACTGAAGTTGTGAAGGGTTTCATTTTACTTGAATCCCCAATCAATACTCATGGAAGCAGCAGTCATCTGCATTGGGTAAATCTGCAAAAAGTGTTAAAGAGCGGAAATGTCACTTTGAAGACTAAAGTGTGCCTGACCCAAGCCAGAGTATGTTCAATCTCCTCATAGGTATATGTGAAAGCCAGACAATGAAAAAGAAGAACAAAGAATTTATGCATTTGAATGATGATGCTAGCAAAGGATACTAAATATACCACGAACAGTCAGAATACTCCTTAGAAATGAGGATGATGAGACTTTGTCTCATTTACTTTGGACATGCTATCAGGAGTCCTGGTGTGGTGTTGTAGTTATATAAGCATTTGGCTACTAAATGCAAGGTCATGGGTACAAACCTACCAGCTGCTCCTTGGAAACCCTATACAGGGTCACTATGAATCAAAATCAACTCAACAGCACTTAACCACAACAATAACATCAGGAGGAACCAGTCCCTGGAGAAGGATAGCATGCTTGGTAAAGCAGAGTCAGCGAAAAAGGGAAAGACCCTCACTGAGATAGAGCGACACAGTGGTTGCAATAATGAGCAAAAACATAGCAGTGATTTTAAGGATTGTTGTTGTTGTTAAGTGCCGTCGAGTTGATTCAGATTCATTGTGTAGGGTTTCTGAGGAGTGGCTGGTGAGCCTGAACTGCTGACCTTCCGGTTCAAACCGAATTTGCAGTCCAGCACATTAACCCACAGTGCCACACCAAGATTCTATTGTAAGGATAGTGCAGTGTTCTTTTTCTGTTGGACACAGGGTTGCTATGAGTTAGAACTGACTCAATGGACTGACCCAAAAGCACCTAACAATAGTGCACACCAGGCAAACCCATCAATCAGTACATTCTGCTTCAATCAGCTTTTTAGTGGCTCATTTCTTAATAATGGATAGCCAGTATTTCATCAGACATTTAAATAAAGTCTCCAACACTAAAAAGAAAATAAACAAATCAAAAAAGGAAACTAAGGCAATGCAGAGACAATAATAAAAATGTCAGTAAGTATGTATAATACCCTCAGAGAGAGATAAGATATTACAACCATAAAAGAACAGAGTGACTTTGGGGGGGGCAGGGGAGTCAACAAGAAAAAGTTCTTGGAAATAAAAATTTTCATAACCAAAATTTTAAATAATTAAAAGGATTTTTAGAAGACAGCATAAAGGAAATTTCCCCAGAAAACAGAACTTAAAAAGATGTGAAAAATGGAGAGAAAAGATTAAAACAAAAACAAAAACAAAAACAAACCTACGAGGATTAACCCAAAAGAATCAATATCCAACCAAGTGTTATTCCAGAAAAAAGGTAAAGCAAAGGAGAAGAAATTATCAAAAAAGTCATTGTTGTTAAGTGCATCGAGTCGGATCTAACTCATAGCGACCCTGTATACAATGTTTCTAAGAAATAGCTGGTGGTTTGAACCACCGATCTTGTGGTTAGCAGTCCAGTATTTACTTATCCTTGAAGGAGTCCCGGTGTGGCTCTGTAGAATAAGCACTGGATGTTTGAATTGCAGGGTTAGTAGCTAAAACTCACCAGCCACTCCTTGGAAACACAAGCCACTCCTTGGAAATACAAGGTTGCTAAGAGTAGGAACTGACTCCATAGCACTTAACAACAACTAATTTATCCTACAGCGCCACACCAGGACGAAAAAAAAGTAATATATATTAAAAAGAAATACTTAGATGTAGCTGGTGGCAATGTAAAATGATGCAGTGCTTTAAAAATACAGTCTAAAAAAGGTTAAACATGGTTACCATATGACCCAGAAATTCCAATCCTAGTTATATACCTAAGAGAAATGAAAACATATGTCCACAGAAAAACTTGAGCATGAATGTTCAGAGAGCTATTATTTATAATAGCCCAAAAGTAGAAACCACCCAAATATCTAGTCATAGATGAATGGATAAACAAAACATGTATTATTCCTACAATGCAATTATTATTCAGTCATAAAAGAAATTAAATGCTGACAAATGCTATAACATGAATGAACTTTGACAGCATTAAGCTGTTGTTAAGTGCTGTCCTGTTGGTTCTGACTCATAGCAACCCTTTATAGGGTTTCCAAGGAGCTCCTGGTTGAGTTTGACCCACCAACCTTGTGGTCAGCTGTCCAGTGCTGATCCTACAGCACCACACGAGGATTCCACATTAAGCTGTAGTTACAGCTAAAACTTTTTAAAAATGATTGCCTGAGTAGCACACTGTGCCTTTTTGACAGGCAAACGTAGCAGCAGCTACTAAGTATAAAGCTAGATCACTTGTGTAAATTATCCCATGAGATCCTCACAATAAATCTCTAGTGAATATCATCAGACCCTACCAACACAGGAGGAAATTGAGGCTCAGAAAGCCACAGGTTCAGAAACTTGTCCACAGTCGCAAAGCTGGTAAATGGTAGAGTCAATTTCAAATTCAGATTTTCTGCCACTCAAGTCTGTACTTTTAATGGCTATGTTATGTGTATCAGCTCTCAGGGGCACAGTCACTTCACTGGGATATCCAACCCCATCTTACCTCTTCCACATCTTCATCCAACTGCTCATTAGGATCCACTTCTCTTACTAAGTCTTGCAATTTCTTCTTTGTCAATACCTAAAGTTAACCATGTATTGAAAAGACAAAATAGCACATTACCCTATAGAGAACACTGTCAAATCGTTTAGTTTCTACTTTCCAAAAAGTTCACAGTCTGATCTACCTTGTGGTGATGGTGTTACAAGAATACATTCTCAAGAGAGCAGCAGTCTGGGCAAAGGCAGAAACAGTAGTTTGAAAGAGAGGTCAGCATCCAACTGTCACGGAGTTTATTTAAACCTCATTTCTCTTTCTCACTGTGCCTCATCATCTCCCAACATTAAGCAAGTTGCAGTTCTCTGACCATCACAAATTGTGCCATGAGTGTAGTTTTTAGACATTCTCTTCCTTGGTTTTTCCTATCTGCTCAGCTCATGGCTATCCTAGCCCAGTCAGGTGAAAGTAACCACTTGTTCCTTTGGTATGCTGCATTTTTCCATGTTTGCCTGTCTCTGACTTAACAGGTAAGCTGTAAACATGTGCTCATCTCTGTATCACTAAATATTTATATAGTATGGAAAACTATTACTCTTCTTTCTTTAGAGGAATATTATATAACATATGTGGGCCATTAAAAAATGATCAAAACACATACAGTATATGCTAACCACGGTTATTTTGGGGTAGAGGTAGTAGAATTATATACTACTTATTCTTTCTATATTTCTCAAGTGTCTGTAATAAATATGAATAGCTTTGGAAATAAGAAAATAATTTCTAAATTTGTGTTTGTTGATGGAATCACTCTTCATTTATTTTTCTTCAGTTTACCATTATCATCTAATTTAAGGCTTCACTACATGCCTTGATTTACTGCAACAGTCTTATTTAAACATTATCTTCCTCTAAGTCTATATCTTTTCCTACTGGTCTTGTCTCCTTACCCAAGTTAATCCTTCTATAACATTTTGTTTTGTAGGCTATCTTATTCTGCTATTAGAAACTTGCAAAGACTAAAAGTTCCAATGTAAACTTACTAAAGGAGCCCTGGAAGTACTTACAGAGGGAGTACTGGGCTGCTGATTGCAAGGCTGGCAACCACTCGCAGGAGAAAGATGAGGCTCTCTGCTCCTACAAAGACTTCTATCTTGACATAATCCTACCTGTACAGTTTTATCTCCTTCTATTCTTTAACAAACTATAGTCAGTAAATGTTGGTCTTCTATCTCCTCAACTCTCCACCTTCACCTTTGCTAGTCCCTCCACTATTCCATTGCAATGTTAGCTCCACATCCAAGAAATGGATCAAACTTATTTCTGTTTCTCTGGAGGGCAGAATCAGAGGTCAGAGTTTAGAATTATTGCAAAAATTAATAATGGAAGCAATTTTAAGAACTAGAAAGAGAACTTTCATTATTGTTGTTGTTAAGTGCTGTATAGTTAGTTCCAACCCACAGCCATTCTGCATAGGGTTTCTGAGAAGTAGCTGGTGAACTTGAACCGCCAACCTTGTGGTTCAAGCCAACTTTGTAGTCCAGTGCATTAACCCACAGCACCATAAATATTTTAACTATATATATATATGTATCTATATCTATAATATATACATATTATTTAACTACATACACACATACACACACACTCACATATACATACATACAAGACTGAACTGCAATGTTAGCAGTTCAAACCTACCGGCTGCTCCTCATAGACCCTATATAGGGTTGCTGAGTTGGAACCAGCACGTAACACCATATATATATATCCTTGTGTGGCACTATAGGATCAGCACTGGACTATGAACCACAAGGTCGGCAGTTTAAACCCACCAGCTGCTTCTCGGAAAGCCTATACAGGTCGCTATGAGTTGGAACTGACTCCATAGTACTTAACAACAGCAGCAACATATATATGTATACACACAAACATACATACACATGAGGGTAAGTCAAAAAGTATTGCTACAAAATCATATACACTTTTATTAAAAATGGAAGTGTCAAAATGTGAAGTTAACATATCTTCCATCTAGGTCTATACACTTCTGAAGGTGGTGTTTCCATCTCTCTAAGCCTTCCCTGAAGAACTCTGCACTCTTCGATTTATACCAAATCAAAACAACAGTTGTGGTATCCCCAAGGGACTCAAATTGTGTTTCTTTTCAATGTTCTTTGAGTTTGGGGAACAAAAAGAAATCTGAAGTGGCAAGATCAAGGCTGTAGGATGGCTAGGGTACGGTTTCTCAATGAAATTCTCTTAGGACAGCCCTTGCTACCCTTGAAGAATGAGAAGGAACTTTGTTGTGATGGAAAAACATCCTCAGTGCAATTTTCCTAAAACTTCTTCCTAATAAGCCCCATGGTCATCCCATGTCCTTGAAAAAAACAACAACAACAAAAACTATCAAGATTATTCCCTTTGGAAACATTATAACCTTTAGAGCCAACCTCTGTGCCTTGAATTTAACTGGTCCAGCAAATCCCACTGGAAGTTACTGTTTTGATTGGACCTTGCTCCTTGGATCATATTGGTAAATCTAAGACTCGTCCTGATTATGACTCATTCCATAAAATTGTATTCATTAGTTCCCATCTTGTATTAAAAATTTTTTAAAAATCAGCACTTTGAACTATGCTTTATTTTGGAATCCTACATATAGGGTCTCCATAGGTTGGAAACGACTGGATGGCACTTTACAACAAGAAGACTAAAGAGTCCTGGTGTGGCTCTGCAGGTTAATGCGTTGGACTGCAAGGTTTCTTTGAACCACAAGGCTGATGCTGACTCGTAGGGCCACTATATAGGGTTTCCAAGGAGCAGCTGGTGAACTTGAACTGCCGACCTTGTGGTTCAAATTGACTTTGCAATCCAGTGTATTAGCCCACAGTGCCACACCAGGAACTCTAGTAGTAATACTTTTTAACTTATCCTCATATATCCACATAGATACATATATAACAGCAATGAAAATTAATAAAGAGACCTTTTTTTCAGCTGAGAGAAAGAGGTATAGTATCTAAGATGGACAGCTCTCAAGCATTACTGATTCAAATAACACGCAAAAGGTGTCTACAGAGAGCAGACCAGTAAGAGGATGATACCTGGTTGTTTTCAGGGCTGAGTCGCCCTCCTGTGCCAGGAGTTCCTGGGATCTTTACTACTGCAGTGCTATTGGCCATGGAGCCTTGTGGAGGGGTGCTGGCGGGTTCCGGTTTTATGGATGAGAAATTGGAGAGGTTGATGAGGGCTGAGGGGCCAAACTGGTTCATAATCTGTTGAGCTTTGGACTTCAGCTCATAGAGCTTATCAAGATCTTGCTTCTTTTTGGAGTTGTGAGGACCAAGGCCAATCAACTGCAGATAGAAAACATGAAGATTAGCTCTAGCAGCAACTGCAATAAAGGATGAGTTTTTAAAGTAAAATTGAATGCAGTCTTTGAGGGTCTTGCGTATATCTGGGATGGTGACATTTGATACCTGCACATGCAAAACAGGAAGTGAAGACTGTTTGTTACTCTCACCTGATATCCAGAAACCATCTCGTCTCCAAAAGCTAAACTCAATAATCCACATATTGAAATGAGGAAGAAAGTAAATAAAATGAGGAGTCTTGTGTTATTAAAATGAGCAAAACATTTTGGAGTACTTTATAAAAACAGAATACTTCCTTAAGTACTACATGCATATTTTTAAGCATCAAATGTTAAATCCAAATAAATCATGGCACAATCACATACTTAAAACTCAGTCAGAAAACCGATTAGCTTATTTTGGCATTTCAAAACATGCTTAAGTCTATGTCAGGCTATGCTCAATCAACACAACTTTAGCATTGTTAAAAGTAAGCTCTTCTTTATTATCAAAATCAATTTTTCTTTGAATGCTAGCAGTCTTTAACTATGTGCACAGTCCCCAGTCTAGAGCTGCTGGGACTCTTAAATGTTAGTCTATGAGGTTGATTCTTGGACATCGGTTTGAGGTCATCAGGGTCAGAAGCACATTCACCAAGTTCTGCACACAGCAGCCTCACAGGGCTTACTTACAGCTATCTGAGTGTCTAAATCTTTAATTACATCAGCCACGGCTGTGAGCCCGGAAAAATGAGAAGCAGCCATTTTCAAAAAACTACCTGTAAATGAATAACCAGCATCAAGCACCACCCTGCTACAGAACCATTGCCGATCTTCACCAACCAGTCCCATATGGGTGCCAGGAAAACCATCTCCATCTCTTCATACAAAATTTTTAAAATTAGTTAATGACTGTACATATAGACTACCTTTGTACAGTTTGAGTGTTTCATGGTTAGAGATAAACTAGCAGCACATGAAACACATTACTGGGCAAAGCTTTAACTTACAGGAATCATGTCTTTCAATGGCTTTCAGAGTTGGGAAAGCTTAGCAACCTGAATGTGAATCTGTTTCCATTCTACTCTTGCCCCTATAGAAAAAGTTCTTCTCCATCACACTGTGTTCCAACATATGTTTTAATACATGCATTCATCTTAACTCGGCTTATTCTCAATATAAACAACTCACCATACACTAGTTAAATGGCCAAGGGAAACTAGGCTGACTGGTTGGCTAAGAGCCAGTTGGAGGGGCCAGCATAGTACCCAGATAACTTATTTTTTAAAGCACATGTGGCTCAGACCTCCTTCTCCTCTACCCACAAATGCTACCAATGCATTAGGAAAAACATCATTAGGAAAAGATTAACATGGAAATAATTACTGTAATGATACAAAAGTAATCTCTTCTAATGCAAATTTTTGGAAATTTATTAAAGATTATCAAACTGTATCCTAGTTCACGGCACTAATTGTTACTCTAGCCTCACATTGAAAAATACTGGTTCTTGGAAAACAGGGCACATGAAAAAAAGCACAGTGGGTTTTTCCCGTATGGGCTTTTTTTTCATGTGCCCTTTTTACCTGGTACCAGTATTTTTCAATGCAAAACTTAAGAAAAAAATCCATTGTGATAAATGCACACAGAGTCATGGTATGGTGCTGCAGGGTAAGCACTGGACTACTAACCACAAGATCAGTGCTTCAAACCCACCAGCTGCTCCTTCACTAAGAATTGGACCCAACTTGATAGAACTTAATAACAACTCTTTTTTTTTTTTTTGTATCCAAAATATGTTTACTGGAATGGTTTCCCACTCATCTACCTTTGGAGGGCATTCAGCGCTGCTTTCGTGTGAAGGAGCACCCTTCTGTATGCCTCGCTTTTCCTCCTGTAGGCTCATATGGTGGTGGAGGTGGTTATGTGCCGTGGAGTCGGAACTGACTCATAACGACCCTGTACAGGGTTTCCGAGGCTGTAAATCTTTACAGGAGCAGAAAGCCTCATCTTTCTCCGGCGGAACAGCTGGTAGTTTCAAACTGCTGACCTTACGGTTTGCAGCCTGATTCATAACCACTACGCTACCAGAGCTCCTTTGGACAGTGGCAATTTTATAGCAACCTAGGCATTTCACATCCATGAAGCAGAACTGGGGCTCGGCACCAGGCACTTCTTGCATTTCCTCTTCTGGAGAGGGATGAAGGAGATCCTTTGCAAGAGGCGTGGTTACATGTAGCCTTTCCGGTGGCATGACTTCTGGAAAGCCCTAACCCTAACCTTAATTAGTATGTGTTTTTCCTGTGTGGATTTTTTTCATGTGTTTTTTTTTTTCCTGGTTATCAAAAGTAATGCTACTTCTCAAATAATATTCTCACATCCTTTATAGGACTGACTTTGTGAACAGAACTGAGTATTGCTCAAAATAAGTAGATTCTTTTGGGGAAAGTGAAAAAAAAAGTGAAGATTTCAATATAATGGGTATTTATGTAATAAGATCTGGAGGGGGAAAAAAATACCCTATACACCAAAACCAAAACACAATCCACTGTCTTCAAGTCAATTCCAACTCACAGTGAGAACAGGGGAGAATAGCCCCACAGGGTTTCCAAGGCAGTCGTCCTTTCAGAAGCACACTGCTACATCTTCTTCCCACAGAACAGCTGGTGGGTTGAAAACCCTGACCTTAATCTTTTCATTATTATTGAACACTTAACCACTCCCCACCAGGGTTCCCTATAACTTATATGTTGATGATGGTAAGTGCCTTGGAGACAGCTCAGAGTCATAGTGACCCTGTATAGGGTTTCCAAGAAGCAGCTGGTGAATTTGAACCACTGATCTCATGGTTGGTAGTCCAGTGCTTATCTTACAATGCTACACCAGGAATCTACTGCCTATACTGTTAACGTGCCGTTGAGTAGACTCCAACCCATAGCGACCCTGTAGAGAGTTTCCAAGAAGCTGCTGATGAACTGCCAACCTTGCAGTTCAAACAACTTTGCAGTCTGATGTATTAGCCCACAGTGCCACACCAGGACTCCACTGCCTATATACACAGTACTAAATATGGATAACTACAGTTCAAATTAGGAATGAACCATATAGAATAGTTTCAATGGAAGTTACTTTAATGAAGTAAGTGGAATCTCTATGACATGAGAAAAAAATCAAAGTTCTCCCTCAAAAACTAGACTGCAGTTTGCTATAATTATTGACCTTCTGAATCTTCAATAACTGGCAAAACAAAGCCAATGCTAATCAAACACCCATCATCAGATTGCCACTATCCTGTTTCCTAGACTGTCCCTTTACAAGGCTGGATTTGAAATATTGTAACATATTACCGTGTGTTTATACAACTGTCAGTTACCCGTGGATGGCATACATGCGTAAGTGCTTACCTAATAGTTGAAAGGCTGGTGGTTCAAACCCACCCAGAGGCACCTAAGAAGACAACCTGGCAATCTGATTCTGAAAGATCACAGCTTTAAAAGTCCTATGAAGCAGTTCCATTCTACACACATGGGGTCATCTTGAGTCAGAACCCACGGCAGCTAACAACAACATGCAATTGTCAAACTCCACACATGGAACATTAAAGATCTGTATATTTTAATCATTTTAAGTGTTAAATTCAGTGACATTAATTTTTTCACCATGTTGTGCTACCATCACTAACCACTTCCAACTCACTCAACACCTCAAACAGAAAATCTTGGTGATGTGGGTTTGGTTTCAGACCACTGCAATACAGTAAATATTGTAATAAATCATGTCATATGAATTATTTGTTTTCCCAGTATGTATAAAAGTTATGTTCAATAGAGTCTGCCACTATTAGCTGTATGTACTTCAGTTTCTTCATCTGAAAAATGGGGTTAATAATAATATGCCTCGTGGGGTTATGACAACTTAAGGCTTTGTAAGTGTCTGAAGCACTTAGAAGAGTGAGTGGCACATGGTAAGCATTAATAAATGTTTGTGAATATTATATACATGCTCTCCTCTATTCTAAATTTTTTTCTCCCACCCAGTTATTAACCCTGTACACATCTTCATATGCTGGTGGCATTGTATAATCACTTTTATGGTTTCAGAATTTAAAAAGTAAATAAACTGGATTGAGGGAGGGGGGGTAAAAAAAAACACCAAAAAACGGTTCTTGCAAGTGGTCAGCAAGAGACTAGGGAGAGGCACTGTGCCACAGGGAAGCTCCTAAGCAGGAGACTGGATACGGGATACCATCCTAGTTCTGCCATGTGGACTCTCTTTTATCAGAGTTTTTATATCTGTAATTAGGAGCAGTTTATCAACTATCACTAATTAAACCATCAAGTATTTTGAAATGGTATCATTCTCTACCTCATAATTTGGTGTAAATAAGTTTTAATCACTTGCTTATAGTATAGGCTAGCTGACTGTGGAAAAAAACTACGTTAGCTCAATTCCCCTAGTCATCTAGTTCACGTACAATTGTAAAGGTAATCCAATTTAAGTCCTTGTTCTTCCAATTTATACCTTTGTTATTCAAGTTGCTCTTTCTTGGCCTCCTAAATTTGAAATTAAATATATCTTACTTACTGCATCACATATAAAAGTTATAAACAAGTCTTGTTTTTCTGTCATGATCTATGCTTCTGTGAAAATGCAAGAATTTAGCTCTCCCAAAATATCACACTCTGTAAGTACCCTAATTAATTGCAGTATTGGACTTTAGGAGAAGTTTTAAAGGGGAGGGAAGAATGTCTTCTAGTCAAAGATCTGCTTTGTATAATTTCATTTTGCTAATGGGCAAGCTGAGATGTGGAGAGAAATCCATTGAGAAAAGTTTGCTGTTATGGTTAAGGGCCGTTGAGTGGGTTCCAGTTCATAGCGACCTGTATAGGATTTTCCAAGGAGCGGCTGGTGAGTCTAAACCTACAACCTTGTGGTTAGCAGTCAAGTACTTATCCTACAGAGCTATACCTGGACTCCATTTAGAAATGAAGAGGCACATTAACTGGCTTTGACTGGTGCCACTTATTCGACCTTTATGCTGAACAAATAATATGAGAAGCTGGGTTATATGAACAAAAATGTGGCATCAGGATTGGAGGAAAACTCATTAACAACCTACAGTTGATACAACCTTGCTTGCTGAAAGTGAAGAGGATTTAAAACATTTACTGCTGAAGATCAAAGAGTGCAGCCTTCAGTATGGATTACATCTCAATGTAAAGAAAACAAAAATCTTCACCACTGCACCAATAAACAACATTCTTATCAATGGAGAAAAGATTGAAGTTGCCAAGGACTTCATTCTTCTTGGATCAAATATCAACACTCACGGAAGCAACAGTCAAGAAATCAAAGGACGTATTATTGCATTAGGCAAATCTGCTGCACAAGACCTTTTTAAAGTTTTGAAGAGCAAAGATGTCAGCTTGAGGACTAAAGTGCACCAGACCCAAGCCATGGTATTTTCAATAACCTCATATGCATGCTAAAGTTGGACAGTGAATAAGCAAGACTGTAGAAGAATTGATGCTTCTGAGTTATGGGGTTAGAGGAAAATACTGAAAGTGCCATGGGCTGCCCGAAGAACCAATAGATCTGTTTTGGAAGAAGTACAGCCAGAGTGCTTGTTGGAGGTCAAGATGGCCAAACTTCATCTCTCATACTTTGGACATATTGTCAGGAGGGATCAGTCGCTGGAGAAGGATATCATGTTTGGTAAGGTGGAAGGGTCAGAGAAAAAGAGGAAGACCCCAAACAAGATGGATTGGCCAAGTGGCAGCATCGATGGACTCAAGCGTGGCAGCGGTAATGAGGTTGGCCCAGGATTGGGCAGTGTTTCATTCTGCTGTGCATGAGGTCGCTATGAGTCAGTACTGACTCAATGGCACCTAATAACAACAACAACAACAACAACAGGGGATATCAAGTATCATGTGCTTTCTAATTTAACCTACTTGAACCTCTCTGAGACTATTTCCTTATCTGTAAAATGATACCAACAATATCTAACTTGTGGGGCTAGGATCATTAAATGATATGAGGGGGCTTCAAAAAGTTGATGGAAGAAATCTAGTATCTTTTCATTCCATTTTTTTCCACAAACTTTTCAAAGCCCCCTTATATAACCTTCAAAAGTGCTTATGATCTCTAAAGGATGAGTTGCTGTTGTTAGGTGCTGTCAAGGTGACACTGACTCACAGCAACCCTATCCACAACAGAACAAAATACTGCCCAGTCCTGTGCCAATCTCAAAATCCTTGCTACTTGAGGCCCTGGCTGCTGCCACTGTACCAATCCATCTCATTGGGGGCGGGTTCCTCTTTTTCGCTGACTCACCACTTTACCAAGCTTGATGTCCTTCTCTAGGAAATGGTCCCTCCTAACAGTATGTCTGAAGTATGAGAGACAAAGTTTGGCCATATTGGCATCTAAGGTACATTCTGACTGTGCTTCTTCCAACACAAATTTATTTGTTCTTTTGGCACTTTTAATATTTTCCACAAACACCATAACTGAAATGCATAAATTCTTCTATGATCTTTCTTATTCACTTATTCTTATTCACTTATACCATAGCTTGATCAGGCTCACCTTAATCCTCAAACTCACATCTTTGCTCGTCAACATTTTAAAGAGGTCTTCTGCAGCAGATCTGCCTAATGCAATATGTTGTTTAATTTTTTGATTGCTGTTTCCATGAGTATTGATGATCCAAGCAAAATGAAGTCTTTGACAACCTCAATCTTTTCTCCATTTATCTGGATGTTGTTTATTGGTCCAGTGGTGAAGATTTCCAGCAAGGCTGTATCATCTGCATATCGCAGGTTGTTAATGAGTCTTCCTCCAATCCTGATGCCACATTCTTCTTCATATAATCCAGTTTCACTGATTATTTGCTCAGCATACAGACTGATAAATATGGTAAAAGAAGACAACCCTGGAGCACATCTTTCCTAATTTTAAACCATTCAGTGTTCCCTTGTTCTGTTCAAACAACTGTCTCTTGGTTTATGCACAGGTTCCTCATGAGGACAATCTAAGTGTTCTAAAATACTCTTTCTCTGCAATGTTGTCCATCGTTTTTCATGATTCACACAATTGAAAGCCTTTTTGTAGTCAGTAAAGCACAGGTAAACATCTTTCTCTGCTTTAAACTAAAATCTGACATCAGCAATGATATCCAGTTTGAACCCCTGGCAGTTCCCTGCAAATATTCTATTGCAGCCATTTAAAAATTATCTTTAGAAAATTTTTAGTTGCATGTGGTATTAATAATTGTCCAATGATTTCTGCATTCCATTATGTCACTTCTCTTTGTTATGGACACAAATATGAATCTTTTTCAATTAGCTGTCTTCTAAATTTCTTGACATAAATGAGTGAGTGCCTCCAGTGCTACATCAGTTTGTTGAAAGATTTCTATTTGTATTCCATCAATTCCCAAGTCTTGTTCTTTACCAGTGCCTTCAGTGCACCTTGGACTTCTCCTTTCAGTTCCATTGGCTCTTGGTTATATGCTACCTCTTGAAATGGTTGAACATCGACCATTTCTTTTTGGTGACTATGCATTCCTTCCATCTTCTTTTGACACTTTCTGCATCATTCAATATTTTGCCCACAGAATCCTTCAGTATAGTAATCAGAGGCTTGAATTTTTCTTCAGTTCCCTTAGTTTGAGAAATGCTGAGTGTGTTCTTCCCTTTTGGTTTTCTAACTCCAAGTCATTTCATTATAATATTTGACTTTGTTTTCTTAAGCTGCCTTTGAAATCTGTTCACTCTTTTACTTCATTTTTTCCACTTGCATTAATATCTTTACATTGGAGAGCAAGTTTCAGTCACTCAGGACATCTTTTTCTTTCTTGTCTTCTTAATGATCTTTTGCTTTCTTCCTGTATGATGTTCTTAATGTCATCCCACAACTCTTCTGGCCTTTGGTCATTAGTGTATAATTCATCAGATCTGTTTTTGAGATGATCTTTAAATTCAGGTGGGATATGTTCAAGATCTTATCTTGGCTCTTGTGGACTTGTTTTAATTTTCTTCAGCTTCAGCCTGAAATTGCATACGAGCAATTGATGGTCTGTTCCAGTCTGCCCCTCTCTTGGCTGATAATCTGGAGCTTTTCCACAGATGTAGCCAATTTGATTTCTGTGTATTCCGTCCGCTGAGGTCTATGTGTATAGTCATCTTTTATGTTGCATAAAAAAGGTATTTGCAATGAAGAAGTCATTGGTTTTGCAAAATTCTATTATGCAAACTCCACCATGGCCATATTTTCCAACTACTGATACTTCCCTGTTGTTTCCAACCTTTGCATTCCAATCACCAGTAATTATCAATACATGTGAATTCTCTTTAGCAAAAAACTTTTTCAGACTTTAGAAGTTGGTAGAATTCTTTAATTTCATCATCACTAGCTTTAGTGGTTTGTGGGTAAATTTGAATAATAGTTGTATTAACTGGTCTTCTTTGTAGGTATATGGATATTATTCTATCACAAACAGCATTGTACTTCATGATAGATCTTGAAATGTTCTTTTTTATGATGAATGTGACTCTATTCCTCTCAATTTGTCATTCCCAGCACCGTAAACCATTGATTGTCAGATTCAAAATGACTAATACCAGTCCATTTCCGCTCACTAATGCCAAGAATATTGATCATTATGCATTCTATTACTCTTTTGACAACTTCCAATTTTTCTAGATTCATACTTGTACATTTCAATTATAAATGGATGTTTACAGCTGTTTCTCCTTATTTTGAGTTGTGCCCCATCAACAAATGAAGGTCCTGAAAGCTTTACTCCATTCCTGTCATCATGGTCAACTCTACTTTGAGGAGGCAGTACTTTCCTAGTGATATTTTGAGTGCCTTCTAACCTTAGAGGCTCATCTTCCAGCACTATGTTGTTGTTAAATGCCGTCAAGTGATTCTTACTCTCTGTGACCCTGTACAGGGTTTCTAAGGAGTAACATGTAGATTTGCACTGCCGACTTTGCAGTTCACACTGACCTTGTGGTCAAGTGCTTATCCTATAACACCACACCAGGACTTCAGTATTCTGGGGCTCTTCACCATGTTTCAATAGTCAATATTCTGGTGCTATCTGACAGTGTTGCACTGTTACTTATAAGGTTTTTAGCGACTAAATATTCAGAAGTAGTCTGTCTTTCTTTCTTCCTAGTCTGTCTTGGTCAGGAAGCTCAGCTGAAACCTGTCCACCATGGGTTGCCCCGCTGGTATTTAAAATACCAGTGACACAACTTCCAGAACCACAGCAACATGCAAGCCACCACAGTAGGACAAGTGGTGGTAAAGCTGAGTAGGTTTCAATAAAGGATTGTTATTAAAGAAGGAAGTGACTGAGTTAGTATATTGGAGAAGGCTAGTGACTGCTCCAAGTGTCTGCTATCCTCATCTAAAAGCAGCCATTTCCAGTAAGTGCTTATGTTAAGAAGTACAGGCCAAGAACCTTATTGCTTTAGCTTTAACATTTAGTTCCTTAATCCGATTAATTTTGCATGTGGTATGACATAGGGTTCCTGCTTCATTTTTCTGTGTGGAAATCCAATTTTGCCAGTACTATAAGTTGAAGAGACTGTTCCTTCCCCATCTAATGGACTTAGCTCCCTTGTCAAAGATCAGATGTCCACAGATGTTATGAATTTATTTCTAAGTTCTCAATTCTATTCTATTTTTCTATGTGTTTATCACTAAATCAGTTGTTCTTAAGTACCATTGAGTCCGTTCCAACTCATAGTGACCCTCCATAGAGTTTCCGAGGAGCAGCTGGTGGGTTTGAACTGCTGTTCAGTTTTATCCTACAGCACCACACCATACTTCATTAAACCAGAATGTTTTGGTTACTGTGGCTATATGTTTTGAATTCAGGACACATGAGGTCTCCTACTTTGTTCTTCATAACTGCTTTGGCTGTTTGTACCTCTTTCCTTTCTGTACAAAGTGTAAAATTAGTTTTTCCATTTCTGTAAAGAATGTTGTGATTTTGAACAGGAATGCATTGAACATATAGATCACTCTGGGTAGCACTGAGATTTTCACTACAGTAAGTCTTCTTATCCATGAGCATGAAATGTCTTTTACTTGGGTCTCTTGCAGCAATGTTTTATACTTTTCATTGTATAAGTCCTGTATATCCCTGGCTAAACTTATTCTTAAATATTTTATTTTTTTAGATATTATTGTAAAATTCTTGGTAGAAAACATAGGAGTAAAACTATGAGACCTAGTTTTCTTTATTGATAGATTATCAAATACAACAACAAATGCACAAGCAGCAGAAGACAAGATAGATCCCTGGATCTCATGAAAATTAAATACTTGTGTTTATCCAACGAGTAAAAAGACAACTTAAAGACTTAGAAAAAAAAAACTTTGGAAACCATATCTGATAAAGTTCTGAGATCCAAAATATACATAAAACTTCTACAACTTAACAAAAATGGACATGAACAGACACTTCTCCCAATAGAATATTCAACAAACCCATGAAAAGATGCTTACCACCAATAGGCATGAAAATCAAACCCTTTGCTATTCAATTGGTTCCAACTCACAGCAACCTTACAGAAAAGAGGAGAACTGTCCCCACCCAGAGAGTTCCCAAGAACAAAATCTTTACAGAAGCAGACCACCACATTTTTCTCCCAGAGCAGCTGGTAGGCTTGAACTGCCAACCCTTGAGTTAGCAGCTGAGCCCTTAATCACTGCACTACCAGGGCTCCTTAGCTACTGCTGTTGTGTTGTTGTTAGGTGCTGTTGCATCAGTTTCCACTCATAGCAACCCTATGCAAAACTGAGTGAAACACTGCCTGGTCCTAAGCCATCCTCATAATTGTCATGTTTAAGCCCACTGCTGCAGCCACTGTGCTAATCTATCTTGTTGGGAGTCTTCCTTTTTTTTTTCTTTCTGATTCTCTACTTTGCTAGGTATGACATCCTTAATCATTTGTTGTTGTTGTTGTTGTTAAGCACCGTGGAGTCAGTTCTGACTCGTAGCGACCCTGCACAGGGTTTCCGAGGTTGTAAATCTTTACAGGAAAACCTCATCCTTCTCCCATGGAATGGCTGGTAGTTTCGAACTGCTGACCTTGAGGTTAGCAGCCCGATTCGTAACCACTACGCTACCAGAGCTCCTTAATCATTGTTGTTGTTGTTGTTAAGTGCCGTCGAGTCGATTCCGACCCATAGCGACCCTATGTAGGGTTTCCAAGGAGCAGCTGGTGAGCTTGAACCGCCAACCTTGCAGTTCAAATGGCTTTGTAGTCTGGCACATTAACCCACAGCACCACACCAGGACTCCCCTTAATCATTAAAGAGATGCAAATCAAAACTACTTCACTCCCATATAATGGCAATGATAAAAAAAAAAACCAACCAGAATATAACAGATGTTGAAGAGGATGTGGGGAGATCAGAACTCTTATCCATGACTGGTGGAAATGTAAAACGTTATAACCACTATGGAAAACAGTGTGGCAATTCCTCAAAAATTAAAAACAGAGCTAACTTAAGATCTAGCAATCTCACTTCTAGGAATATAGTCTAAGGACCTAAACGTAGGGACATGAACAGACATATGTATGCTGATATTCAGTATAGCACTATTCATAATAACAAAAAAGCAGAAAAAACCCAAGTGGAAAAACAAAACATGGTATATACATAATAAGGAATACTTGTTAAGTGTCATAGAGTCAGTTTTGACTCATAGCTACCCTAAATAGAGTTTCCAATGAGCAGCTGGTAGGTTTGAACTGCCAACCTTGTGGTTAACAGTTCAGTTGCTTATACTACAGAGGCACACTCTGGAATACTACTGTTGTTAAGTATCTTCAAGTCGGTTCTGATCCACAGCGACCCTGTATAGGGTTTCCGAGGAGTGACTAGTGAGCTTGAATTACCAACTTTGCGGTTCAAATCAACTTTGCAGTCCAGTGCATTAACCCACAGCATGACACCAGGACTCCTATGGAATACTACTGCTGTTGTTTTAAGTGCCATCAAGTCAGTTCCGACTCATAGCAACCTTGTATAGGGTTTCCAAGGAGCAGCTGGTGAACTTGAACCACCAACCTTGTGGTTCAAACCAATCTTGCAGTCCAGCACATTAACCATCAGTGCCACACTAGGACTACCCACTCTTAAAATAAAATGAAATCCGAATACATACTACACAGCATGGATGAACCTTGAAAACATTACGCTGAGTAAAATAAGTCAATTACAAAGAATAAATATTGTATCATCTCAATTATGTGAAATGACAAAAATAGATAAAAACAAGTAGTTTACTAGTGGCAACTAGGGCTGGGGGAGTCCTGGTGTGGCCCTGTGAGTTAATGCGCCAGACTGCAAACCATAAGAACTGCAAGGTCGGTGCTTCAAACTCACCAGCTGCTCCTTGGAAACCCTACAGAGGGTCGCTATGGGTCGGAATTGACTTGACGGCACTCAACAACAACAACTAGGGCTGGGAGGTGGGGGAAGAGGAAGAATCATTCTTTGTGATGTATTGAATTTTTGTCTATGGTGATGGGGAAATTGATATCGGCTAAGGAATCCTGGTGTGGAGCTATGGGTTAATGTGCCTGACTGCAAAGCCGTTTGAACTGCAAGGTTGGTGGTTCAAGTTCACCAGCTGCTCCTCAGAAACCCTATACAGGGTAGCTATGGATCAGAACCAACTCAATGGTACTTCACAACAACAACAAAAGGGTAATGAAGATGCCTTGTATGGAGCTGTGGGTTAGTGCACTGGACTGCAAAGTCAACTTGAACTGCAAGGTCCACAGTTCAAGCTCACCAGCTACTCCTCAGAAATTCTATACAGGTCACTATGGGTCAGAACTGACTCAACAGCACTGAACAACAACAACAAGGGTAATAGAGTCCTAGTGCGGCACTGTAGGATAAACACTTGATCACAAGGTCAGTTTGAATCACAAGGCCAGAGCAAACTCACCAGCCATTCCTCGGAAACAATACAGGATCGCTATGAGTCGGAACCAACTCAATGGCACTTAACAACAAGGACAACAGCTATACAACTTGATTATTGCAACTGATATCACCAAGTTTATTTGTACACATAGGGGTAGGGCAAAACTGCCAAGAGACTGTAATATAAAATTGTACAACAAAAACAGCAGCCCCGTCCCCCCACAAAAAAAGGCTGCATCTCGCATGGGATTACTTTTCTTGTTTCAAAGGCTCAGGGTCACTGGTTCATGGACTGGAACAGTCAATGATCTTACTACTAACATTGTTTTCAAAGTGTCTGGAATCAACTTAATGGCAGTGGGTTTGGTGGTTAGTGTTTCTCTGATTACTGAGTAGTGCCTGGGACCTCTTAAAAGCTTGCTATCAGTCACTTAAGATACACCTGACCTCTATTCGTCTGGAGGATGCAGCAGACCCAGGAATCAAAGAAGGAAATACACTTTTCTATAAACTACGATCTCCGTTACCATGAAACCAGATAAAAAGGATAGTGCCTGGCTTCTATTACTCAATGTTTTGATCCAGTGACAAATCTGGATCAAAATTTGGAAAAATGGGGAAGAGAACTTCAAATTCTTATTGAAAATCAGACTTAGTAGGTATCTTGAGACTGGAGGAATCCCTGAAATCTATTGCCTATCTATTGCCTGGAAACATATTCTAAGCCTTGAACTGAAACAATCCCATGAAGTACTTAACTTAATGTTCCCCTTAAGCACTGAGCTAGCTCTTTTAAAGAACTATGCAGAGTTCTACTGAAAACTTGAGAAGATAAAGTCAGGTATACTAATGAAATGTGCAAAGACTCAGAGTCACAAAACCAAAAAGAACACACTCAGTATTTCCCAAGCTGAAAGAACCGAACAAAATATCCAAGCCTCGACTTGCATTACTGAAAGATTCTATGGGCAAAGTATTGAATGATGCAGAAAATCTCAAAAGAATGGAAAGAATATACAGAGTAACACTATCAAAAAGAAATGGTCAATGTTCAACCATTTCAAGAGGTAGCATATGATCAAGAACAAATTGTACTGAAGGAAGAAATCCAAGGTGTACTGAAGGCGTTGGCAAAGAACAAGGCTCTGGGAACTGATGGAATATAAATTGGAACCTTGCAACAAACTGATGCAGCACTGGAGGCATTCATTCATTTGCCACGAAATATGAAAGACTACCTGACCAAACAATTGGAAGAGGTCCATATATGTACTCATTCCAAAGAGAGGTGACCCCAAGGAACATGGAAATAATTGAACAATATCATTAAACTTTGCTGAAGATAATTCAAAAACAGCTGCAATACTATACTGACAGGGAACTGCCAGAAGTTCAAGTCGGATTTAGAGAGGACATGAAACAAGGAATATCATTGCTGATGTCTTGGTTGATGGCAGAGAAAACCAGGAAGATATTTACCTGTGCTTTACTGACTATGCAAAGGCTTTGGCTGTGTGGATCATGACAAGCTATGAATAACATTGCGAAGAATGAGTATTCCAAAACACTTAATTGTGCTCATGAGGAACCTGTACATAGACCAAGAAGCAGCTGTTGGCACAGAAAAAGGGAATACGGAATGCTTTAAGATCAGAAAAGGTGTGTGCCAGCATTGTATTCTTTCACCATACTTATTCAATCTCTAAGGAGCTCTGGTAGCTTAGTGGTTACGAATTGGGCTGCGAACCACAGGTCAGCAGTTCGAAACTACCAGCTGTTCCGTGGGAGAAAGATGAGGCTTTCTGCTCCTGTAAAGATTTACAGCTTCGGAAACCCTGTACAGGGTCACTATGAGTTGGAACCGATTCCAAGGCACATAACAATAACATTCAATCTCTATGCTGAACAAATAATTCGTAAAGCTGGATTATATAAAGAATATGAGACCAGAATTGGAAATTCATTAACAATGAATATTGTTTTATATATATATAAACACATATATAAAATAACCTGCAATATGCAGATGATAATACAACCTTGTTGCTGAAAGCGAAGGACTAAAAAAACTTACTGATGAAGACCAAAATCACAGTCTTAAGTATGGGTTACATTTGAATGTAAAGAAAACAAAATTTCTCACCACTGGACTTATAAATAACATCCACATAAATGGAGAAAAGATTGAAGTTGTCAAAGATGGAGCTGTGGGTTAATGTGCCGGACTGCAAAGTCGTTTGAACAGCAAGGTCAGCAGTTCAAGCTCACCAGCTGCTCCTTGGAAACCCTATACAGGGTCACTATAGGTCGGAACCAACTCGATGGCACTTAACAACAACAACACTATCAACACTCATAGAAGCAGCCAGCAGTCAAGAAATCAAATGACTTACTACATTAGGCAGATGGGCTGCACAAGACCTCTAAAGTATTCAAGAGCAAAGTTGTCAGTTTGAAGACTAATAAGGAGCACCTGACCCAAGCCATAGTATTTTCAATAGCCTCATATGCATGTGAATGTTGGACAGTGAATAAGGAAGATTGTGGGAGAATTGATGCATTTGAGTTATGGTGTTAGAGGAGAATATTAAAAGTACCATGGATGCCAGAAGAACTGGTGAGAGAAGTATGGCCAGAATGCCCCTTGGAAGCCAGGACGGCCAGACTTCAGCTCTCATACTTTGGACATATTATTAGTTGAGATCAGTCCCTGGAGAAGAACATCATGCTTGGTAAAGTGGAGGGTCAGTGAAAAAGAGGAAACCCCAACGCGATGGATTGGCACAGTGGCAGCAGCAATTGTGAGGATGGTGCAGGTTCAAGCTGTGTTTCCTTCTGTTGTGTATAGGGTTGCTATGAACTGGAACCGACTCGAAGCCACCTAACAACAACAATATAAGATCAAGTGGACAAGAGTAACTCTAAAACAAGATGAGAAGTTTAAGAGGCAGAGAGTTTAGAGATAGGGAGGATGGTAACACAACGTAAAGTGTGTAACCCCAGTGTCAATGAATTGTACAGGTAATAATTGCTGAGTGGGATGTATGTTGTGTTTTCTATATTTTCATCAAAAAAATAGTTTAAAACTGTAGGACACAACCTACTTGCCACTTTCTAAATGGCTTACAAATTTATTTATTATTAAAAAAAAAAATTTTTTGCTTCTTTTAAGTTTCCTTACTGGTAAGTGGCATTTACTGCATATAAACAGTAACAAGTCTGGAAACAAAGCACTAGAATCTGTAAAATATTACATTCTGAGTTTGAAGTTAGAACAAAGATTCTAGAAGCACTTATTCCAGGAATATTAATCAAACGTTTCATTACTAGACACAGAATAGTACTAGTATTGAAACGAAACTGTGATCTAATTAATCATTGCCTCTCTGATCCTAAACCCTCTTTGGATCAAGCCCACTTGAATGTACAATAAGAGTTTAAAAAATATAATCTTTTGGGGCCCTTCCATTGCTGACATTCTTTTATTTGAGAATGTAGAGAATTGTGTTCAATTAGGGTTGAGGGTAATGTTATTTAAAGCACTTAGAAATTATATAACTGAGTTCAAACTGCTTCAAACTTCACATTGGAGCTTCACTGGAGCTTCACAAGAATGAATCAGAAAACCAAGACGCTTGCTAAAAGTCTGCCAAAAGCTAAATGGATATAACGAAAGAGTAGTCTTCCCTGGGTTCAGAGAATATGAGAAAAAGTGGATCCTACTTCGATCCACAAAGTTCGTCGTTCAAGTCTGCCAGCCGCTCCGCGAAGAAAGAGGCTTTATGCTCCCGTAAACATTTAAAAGCCTCGGAAACCCTATATAGGGTCGCTATGAGTCGGAACAATACCTTTTCCAAACCCTACCTTTCCCTCGGAGGCTGATCTCCACTGTTGGGAGCTCGACTCCTCACAGTCCGTCCCCTCAAGAACTCGGGAGTTTCAAAGCTCCGATCTTATCTTCACTGTCCGTTTCTGATTCCTCCCAAACCCAAGTCTTCGTTGCCTGCTTCAGCTCCTCAGGAACCTACGTCTTTGTTGCCCTGTTTCTGAGTCCTCATGAGCCTAGGTCTCCACTGTCTCACTTCTGCTCCTTAAGAGTCCAAGTCCTCAATACCCTGTTTTTACCCCTTCGAGAGCCAGTATCCTCACGCCCCGTTCTGTTCAGACCTTCTCCGCTTAGGAGCACGGGTTTTGACATCGTATGCCTTTCTGATCACTTCCCTCAGGTGCCAGGGACCTCACATCATCCCCGTTCCCCAAGTCCTGTCCAGGTTCCCACAGCCGCGTCTTCTCCGAGCCCCTCAGCCCCATCCCAAGAGCCGAACAACCCCGTCTCCTCCACTTGTTTTAACGCTGACTAATGCTGACCCACGGTGACCCCGGTCTTGACTCCCTCCTCCCACTCTTCTTCCTTAACTGCCAGGGCCCAAGACTCACAGGCAGCAGCGTCTATCTCCCCATGATATGCGGAGACCGCCCCAATAAAGCGTTCGTCTCAGCAGCCGGTCCGACTGCGCGGCCCTCCCCGAGTACTTCCGGCACCGCTCCCCCGCCTCCAACCCGGAAACGCGCTGCTCTTCCGGCCAGCGGGCAAACCCCTGATTTGCGCAGGCGCAAATTTCCTTACGACACGTGCTAGCGTCCCAGGTCTTACTCACTGCTCTGGCTGTACCTGTCCTTTTCTTGCATTTATTGTTGTCTGCGAGTATTCACCGACTCCACTCTGCACCTACTGAGCTTACTTACCTTCAGTTTCTTCCTGACTCCACTGACTTATATATCTCCAGCATAACCGACATGGGCGTCCTCGGATGGCTTACACCAAAACTCAGAATCATACTGTCGTTTCCGACTCGAGACCCTGTATAGGGTTTTCGAGGCTGTAACTCTTCACTGGAGTTGTTCTTGTTGTTAGGTGCCGTCGGGTCGATTCCGACCCATAGCGACCCTGTATAGGGTTTCCAGGAACAGCTGGTGCGTTTGAACTGCCGACGACGTTGCAGTTCAAAAGGCTTTGCAGTCTGGCACATTCACCCACAGAGCCACACGGGGAGTAGGAAACCTTTTTTTTTTTTTTCTTCCGCATGCATCCCTCTCACCACAGCAACAGCTGTTAAGTTTGCACTGCTGACCTTGCCTTAGCAGTCAAGTGCTTGCCCTACAATACCACCAGGGTTCCTCAGTGAGGTGCCTCAATGGGAGTCATTTTTGTTTGGTGTCTGTTGTGATACCACAACTGACTTAACCTGGGACAGCAACAGCCCAGGAACAGGAACTTGGGGTTAGGGGACACCTGTTATGCCTTTGAATTGACAATATGTAATACAAGACCTGGTGTGGTGCTGCTGTAAGGTCAGCACTGGACTGCTAACCACAAGGTCAGCTGTTCAAACCCACCAGCTGCTCCTGGAAAACCTTATATAGGGTCGCTATGAGTTGGAACCGACTCAAAGGCGCTTTACAACAATAGGAGCCCTAGTGTGGTACTGTAAGATGTTGTGAAGTGCCGTCGAGTCGGTTCCGACCCATAGCGACCCTGTATAGGGTTTCCGAGGAGCAGCTGGTGAGCTTGAACTGTCGACCTTGCAGTTCAAACGGCTTTGCAGTCTGACGCATTAACCCACAGCGCCACCAGTAGGCTAAGCATCTACAAAACCACCAGCCGCTAGGGAAACCTTATACAGAATGGCTATGAAGGTAACTGACTTGGAAGCACGCAACAGCAATAATAATAATGGAGCACTTAAAATACACAGGAACTGTGCCAAACCTTTTGAAATATTTAAACATTAAAAGGAAACAAGGTTCCAACTAATCAAAACAGAGTTTCTACTTAAGTAAACTCAGAATTTTTTTCTCCATTCTTCAGTTATTTCAATTTTCAAATATTTAATGAGACCATGGGTTATTCATGACCCCATGCTGACTCTTAGACATTTAAGCAAAACCCAGTTCCAGCCTCCGAGGGCTCACAGTAAAATATAGAAGAACCCATAAAATATAAGGGAATATACAAAGGGCTGTAACAGAGCAGAGGGGGCAACAGCGGCTGCCAGCAGGAATCTGGAAGAACTACCTCCACCTTTGTATTTTACAGCCATGTCCCCAATCCACTCTACACTGCCATGGAATCCAAACTCTTAGATTGAAAGGCTCTTCACATTTGGCTCCAAGCTATTTTTCTAGTCCTATAGTGTGACCCTGGAGTCCTGGTGTGGCGCTATGGGTTAATGTACCAGACAGCAAAGCCATTTGAACTGCAAGATCTAAAGTTCAAGCTCACCAGCTGCTCCTTGGACACCCTATACAGGGTCGCTATGGGTCGGAATCAACTCGATGGCACTTAACAACAACAACATAGTGTGACGCTGCAGGTTAATGGACTGGAAATGTCAGTTTGAACCACAAGGTCAGCTGTTCAAACTCACCAGCCTCTCCCTTGGAAATCCTATACAGGGTTTCCATGAGTTAGAAGGGACTAGAGGGTGCTTAACAACATCTCTCTGCTGGAGTCCAGGTATGGCGTTGTAGGATAAGCCCTGGGTTGCTGACCCACTTCAAGGTGCATTGATTGAATGTACTGTCAAAGAATAAGGCTCCAGAATTTGATGAAATACTGAAATCTTTCAACAAACTGATGCAGCCAGCCCTGGAGACACTTACTCACCTCCGCCAAGAAATCTGGGTTACAAACAACTACCTGACCAACTGACTGGAAGAGATCCCTATTTGTGCCCATTCTAAAGAGTGACCCAACAGAATGCGGAAGTTGTGGTACAATATCATTACTGTCTCATACAAGTAGAATTTTGCTAAAGAAAATCCAAAAATACCTACAAACATACCTTGACAAAAAACTGCCAGAGGTTCAAGCCAGATTCAGATGAGGACATTGAACGAGGGATATCATTGTTGATGTCAAATGGATGTTGGTTGAAAGCAAAGAATACTAGAAAGATGTTTACCTGTTCTTTACTGACTATGCAAAGGTTTCGATTGTGTGGATCATGACAAGCTAGGACAACATTGGGAAGAATAAGTATTCTGGAACGCTTTAATTATGCTCGTGAGGAACTTGTAAATAGACCAAGAGGCAGTTATTCGAACAGAACAAAGGAACAACGAATGGTTTAAAATCAGGAAAGGTGTGAGCCAGGATTGCATTCTTTCACCATACTTATTCAATCTTTGTGCTGAGCAAATAATTCAAGAAGCAGGATTAAATGAAGAAAAATGTGGCATCAGGAAAACTCATTAACAACCTTCAATATGCAGATGATACAACCTTGCTTGCTGAAAGTGAAGATAACTTAAAATACTTACTGATGAAGATCAAAGACTACAGCCTTCGGTATGTGTTGGATCTCAATGTAAAGAATAAAAATTTCCACCACTGGACCAATAAATAACATCCATATATATAGAAAAAATATTGAAGTTTTCAAGGACTTCATATTGCTTGGATTAACCATCAACACTCATGGAAGCTGCAGCCAAGAAATTAAACTACATATTGCATTAGGCAAATCTGCTGTACAAGACATTCTTTAACATTCTTTAATGGGCAAAGATGTCAGTTTGAGGACATCTGACCCAAGCCATGGTATTTTCATTATCATGTTAAAGTTGGACAGTGACTAAGGAAGACCATAGAAGAATTGAAGATATATTTGAGTTATGGTGTTGGAGGAGAATATTGAAAGTACCATGGACTGTCAAAAGAAGTACAGCCAGAATGCTCCTTGGAAACCAGGATGGCCAGACTTTGTCTCTCATACTTTGGACATATTGTCAGGAGGGACCAGTCTCTGGAAAAGGATATCATGGTAAAGTGGAGGGTCTGAGAAAAAGAAGACTCCCAACTAGATAGATTGGCACAGTGGTAGCAGTCATGTGCTCAAATGTAGCAATGATTGTGAGATTGGCGTAGTACAGGGCAGTGTTTCCTTCTGGTGTGCATAGGGTCACTATGAGTTGGTGCCAACTTCATGGCACCTAACAACAAGCTAGCCTTAAAGTCAGCAGTTCAAACCCACCAACACTCCTTAGAAACCCTATACAAGGTCGCTATGAGTCAGAATGAATCATGGGCACTTAACAAAAACATTTCCCTGGGAGTGTTCTACTCATTTTCTTTGGAGTCTGTGTACTACTTGTATTCTTGACCATCTTTTTAAGACGTATTTTAAATGTTCATTCACTTATTCAGCCAATGTTTGAGTGCTCCTTGTGCACCAAGCCCTGCCCTAGATGCTAGATTGGTCACAGCACAATCCATGCTTCCTATCATGCTTCAGTGAACCAACCAAATAAAATATTAGATCTTTTCCTAACCTCTCTAGCTGAAACATTGAATGAAGAATCTTGAGCTATAGCAATAAATTCACATGAATTCAACTTTATGTTTCTTGCACCATTATCCCACACACTTAACGTGGATTGTTGTTAAATTCTGTCAAATGCATCCTCACTCATAGTGACTCTATATAGGGTTTCCGAGGAGCAGATGGTGAGTTTGAGCCTCTGACATTTTGGTTAGCATTTCAGTGCCTATCCTACACCAGGACCATGACATACTAATAGCCCCAGACATATACTCCAAGTTTCTGTTTGTACACATTAGAAAAATGAAGTTGTTTCGGAGCTCTCTGGAACATAAGTTTAGTTTTAAGTCCAGAAGCAATAAAGGGTGGAGTTGGGGGGTTTCTCCTGGGATCATTAAGCAATGGCTTGTAAGACATCTGCCCCAGGCAAGCTCTCAGCAGGCACGGTTGAGTTAATCTTACCAAAATTGGGTAGAAGGAATAATGGTTTAACTAAGAGTGGATTAACAGACAAAGATGGAATAATCTCTTCAGATGGGAATGGTCGTGGTGTTGGTAAGAGTGGTTCAACAGAATTTAGGGGCCTAATGTCCCCAGCTCCCTAGTTATCTGTCCATGTGTCCCCACCCCAAGTTCCAGAATCCCATTTTTTCCTAATCAATGCCCTCACTTTAACATCAGACACTAAACTGGAAATTCATTGGAGGTGTAATTCAGCCACTCTTATGATAAGACTCAGGGTTTGTTTTTTGGCAATATCAGCTCTGTTATTACAAGAAATAAAGGCTTTCTTTCAGGGTGCAAGTGAAAACTTTAAGGTGTTTTATACAGTGCTTGGGTTACGACTCCAAAGCCCTGAGCTTGTCTCTTTCCTTTACCACCTTTTATTTTTAAACCACCTGGTCTATTGTAAGACCAACCAACCAGCTTCCCTATACTTCTCATCCTGACAAAATTGCAGAAAAGTATCAAACACACAATTACCCAGAGCCTTGCTTCTCACTAAGACTTGATTTATTAGTAGTGATATTTTGCATATTAATTTTGCCACCTCATGCCATGGATTGTTGCTGTTAAGTGCTATAGAGTTGTTTCTGATTCATAGCCATCCCATATAGGGTTTCCGAGGAGCAGCTGGTGGGATTGAATTGCCAACCTGTGGTTTGCAGTCCAGTGTTGATCCATAGCGCCACACCAGGAGTCCATGCCATGGATTAGCAGTGTCCTTTTTATTAATGGAGGCAAAGTTATCAGTGCCTTTAAAACTTGTCAGACTTGAGAACTAATTTTGAAAGCCCATCCTTAGGATTTTGTTTCTCAAGAACCATTCCTCATACCAAATGTGTTAGGCTGGATTATCTAGAGAAGCAAAACAAGCGAAGCTTATGTATATGTGGTGCTGTAGGATAAATAGTGGACTGCTAACTGCAAGGTCAGTGGTTCAAACCCACCAGTTGCTCCTTGAAAACCCTATACAGCAGGGGTGGAGAACATCTGGCCTGTGGAACATATAAGGTTTTTGAAATCATTTGGTCTGGCCCTGCCAAGATAACCACAGTTCCAGCCATCACATTGAGATAAGGTAATTAAATGTTTGATCAAATAGAGCAGGCTAATTTTTACACTGATAATTTTGTGTGGCTTGCGAATGATGTTATAAATACCTAAATGACCCTTAACAGATAAAAGTTTTCTCACTCCTGCTATACAGGATTGCTATGGGTCAACTGACTCAACGGCATTTGGCATTTAACAACAACCATATATGTATCTGAAGTCCTGGTGTGGGGCTGTGGGTTAATGCACCAGACTGCAAAGCCGTTTGAACTGCAAGGTCGGTCGTTCAAGCTCACCAATTGCTCCTTGGAAACCCTATACGGGGTCGCTATGGGTCAGAACTGACTCGACGGCACTTAACAACAACAACAACAACAACATTTATGTATCTATACTCACACACACACAGGTTTAGATCAAGAAAATGGTTCTCATAGTTTTAGAGGCAGCAAGTTCCAAGTCCATGTGTCAGATGTCAGGCTGGCTTCTTCTCCCAATTTATGTAGCTGCAGGGGCTTAGGAATCCAAGATAAGCAGGCCAGATGGCAGACTTCTGGCTGCAAAGGTGAATAAATCTGAGGTCGGTAGTTAAGTAGGCTGCCGATGACTCTCAGGATTGGCAGGCAACACAGCAGGCCTATGGCTCAGTTTCAAAAGCTAGAAGTCAGATGAGGATCTAGATATAGGATCCAGACCCAGCAAAGTGTCTAATTGGAAGCATGTCACACCCTTGAGGAATGTCCTTTCAATGGATTGGCTGCTCATAGCAGATCTCATTACAGAGGTGGTTTCATTATAGTTGATCTCATCCTGGGGGATTACTACATCTTAACTGCTAAACCACTGAGAATCCTAGCCCAGCCAAATTGACACCAACCTTAACTATCACAGTAGGCTTGTGAGGATTTTTATTTTACATTGAGGTGTAATCCATACAGAAAGCTGTAGGGTTTTTGTTTTTTTTTCCCCCTGCTTAAAGTTTATCAGCAAGCAAGGTTGTATCATCTGCATATCACAGGTTGTTAATGAGCCTTCTTTCCATTCTGATGCCACATTCTTCTTGATATAGTCCAGTTTCTTGTATTAATTTACTCAACACACAGATTGAAGTAATATGGTGAACGATACAATCCTAACACACAACTTTCCTGATTTTAAACCATGTAGTATTGCCCCTTGTTTTGTTTGAACCTTTCAGTTTCTATACAGATTTTTTTTAAATGGTGTGTGAAGTAGCTGTCTGACCTCTTCTAACATCACAAAGGGGAAGGACAATCAAGATCAATGGATCAAAGCTCCAGCCTTTTAGACAATCAAGATCAATGGATCAAAACTCCAGCCTTATAGCCAATTATGACACCAAACATCCCTCCCATTTTTTGCAATGGTAACACAGAACTCACAGACCACACTCACACTTATGGATTTAATTAGGGAAGTTGTTGATAAGTGCTGTTGAGTCGGTTCTGACAACCTTGTATAGGGTTTCCAAAGAGTGGCTGGTGAGTTGGAACCCCTGACCTTGTGGTTCAAATCAGCCTTGTGGTCTAGTACTTTATCCCACAGCGCCACACCAGGACTCCAATTAGGGAAGTTGTTGTTGTTGTTAAGTGCTGTTGAGTCGGTTCTGACCCATACTGACCCTGTATAGGGTTTCTGAGGAGCAGCTTGTGAGCTTGAACAGCCAACCTTGAGGTTCGAACCAACTTTGCAGTTCAGTGCATTAGCCCACAGTGCTACACCAGGACCCCCAATTAAGGAAGTAACAGGTTACAATTCAGGATACAGTCTATAGGAGCGCCCATAGGCAGGCCTTTTCTTGGTCTTTAGAACCTCTGCCTTTTACCCTGTGCCCTCTAGGTCTCTTGATCTCCCCAACCTCTGCCCTAAAAGTGTTACAAAGCTCAGATTATTTGCTCCATAAATTATGAAGCTTAGCTCCACCAAATGCCCGGAGGTACCCCTTTCAGCCAGCAAGCCTCCTGCCCAAAGAGACTCAGTTTTCTTGGCTCTGTGGGCTGGGAAGTTGGTTCTACTATCGCTGATGCCACAGTTTCTCTGCTGCTGCTGCTTCTCATCTTTCTGGTGTTAAACTCTCTTGTCTTCTGGGTCTAGGAAGTTCATGCTCCTAGAACCTGGGTAGTAATAAGTAACCCCCTTCCACCTCTGAGATGACTCATTTTAAGCCTAACAATAGCAAAACTAACCAGTTTCCTCATCAGGATTCCATGCCCCTTATTTGCATGGTAGGGTAGGTCATAATCTTTAAGTCACCTCGTATATATGCAAAAATACAACAATGAATAAAGAATAGGAACACTCTGAGTCTGAACAGACTTGAGGGCACCTAACAACCTCCTCATGAGAAATCTGTACCTGGACCAAGAGGTAGTTATTCAAACAGAACATGGGAACACTGAATGGTTTAAAATTAAGAAAGGTGTGCAACAAGACTGTATTCATTCACCATACTTATTCAACCTGTATGCTGCGAAAATAATCCGAGAAGCTGGGTTCTATAAAGAAAAACGTGGCATCAGGATTGGAGGAAGACTCTTTAACCACCTATGATATGCAGATGATACAACCTTACTTGCTGAAAGTGAAGAGGACTTTAAATGTTTACTGATTAAGATCAAAGAGCACAGCCTTCGGTATGGATTATATCTCAATATAAAGAAAACAAAAATCCTCACCACTGGACCAATAAACAATATTCTTACCAATGGAGAAAAGATTGAAGTTGTCAAGGATTTCATTCTTCTTGGATCAACTATCAACACTCACAGAAACAGCAGTCAAAAAATCAAATGACGTATTGCATTAGGCAAATCTGCTGCACAAGACCTTTTTTAAAGTGTTGAAGAGCAAAGATGTCAGCTTGAGAACTAAGGTGTGCCTGACCCAAGCCATAGTAATGTCAATAACCTCTTATGCATGTGAAAGCTGGACAGTGAATAAGCAAGACCGTAGAGGAATTGGTGCTTTTGAGATATGGTGTTGAAAGTGCCATGGGCTTCCAGAAAAACAATAGATATGTTTTGGAAGAAGTGCAGCCACAGTGCTCCTTGGAGGCCAAGATGGCCAAACTTCATCTCTTATACTTTGGACATATTGTCAGGATGGAGCAGTCATTGAAGAATGATATCATGTTTGGTAAGGTGGAGGGGTCAGAGAAAAAGAGGAAGACCCCCAACGAGATGGATTGGCCAAGTGGCAGCAACAATGGACTCAAGTGTGGCAACAATAGTGAGGTTGGCCCAGGATCAGGCAGTGTTTCGTTCTGCTGTGCATAAGGTCTCTATGAGTCAGTACCAACTTGGTGGCACCTAACAACAACAACAACCTCTTAAAGGATGCCAGGCATCTTACAGGGGTCTTCAAAAAGTTTGTGGGGAAAGTGGAATTAAAAGATAAAATAAAAATATAAATTAAAAAAGAAAACTTTTTATTATGAATTGAATGAAGGTTTATAGAGCAGCTCATTAATTTTAAATGCAACAAATCATACACTCTGTTTCATTTCAATGATTGCAATCTCCTCAGGTAGCATCACTTAATTCCACTTCCTCTCTGTTTTTTTTTCCCCATTCCTCCTTCTTTCCTAACCCTTTTGCACTTTGTCCTTGGATAAATGCTGCCCTTTGATCTCGAATGGTTGACCATTCTATGGTGTGTACCTATATATTTATCCCCCTATATATTTATTTATTGCTTGACTGAAAATTTAATTCTGGGGATAATAAATTCAGTTCCAGACCTGAAGAGTGACCAAGGATATAATCCTGAGGTTCCACAAATCTCTATTTTACCAGTAAACCTCATCGTTTTATGGTTTTGAGTTTTGTTCCTACGTTTTCTTCAACTCTATCCAGGACCTTCTAATGTGATCCCTTTGGTAATGGTAGCCAGGCACCATCTAGTTCTTCTGGTCTCAGGATTGTGGATACTGCTGCTCATGTGGTCCATTAGTCCATTGACTAATTGTTTCCAAGCATCTTTAATTTTAATCACTCTTCTTTCCTCTGGTGGGAAGAGACCAATAGTTGCACCTTGGTTACTCATGAACTTTTTTTTTTTTTTTATTGTGAATTGAGTGAAAGTTTACAGGGCAGATCATCAGTTTTACATTCAACAAATCATGTACTTTGTTTCATTACAATGATTATACGCTCTTCCATGTACCATCAGTTAATAGTACTTTTCTCTATTAATTTTAGCTTTTTTTACAAAAAAAAACACTCAGGCCTATATAATAATTTAAACCACCAAAGGGAACATTCTGAAAACCTGCCTCCTGGCTACCAGCTCTCAGTCCCTCTCTTTCCATGAATTTAGAGTTCTCAGCTACTCCCTCTCTCCATATCCCCATCTCTGCCTCCATCTCTGGTGTTGTTGCTTCTCTGGGTAGGTTCCATTTGTGCTCTTCTCCTAGGGTCCTCTGTCTCTGGACTATAAGATTAACCACTCCCCTGTTTTTGTTACAAAACTTCTACCTTTACAGTTGTCA
>NW_006408565.1:7960349-7971003 GCF_000296735.1 Chrysochloris asiatica | reverse complement strand
ACGGGAGTAGAAAGCCTCATCTTTCTCCCGCAGAGCAGCTGGTAGTTTCGAACCGCTGACCTTAAGGTTCGCAGCCCGATTCGTAACCACTACGCTACCATTTTAGGTAGCCAATGTCTAAGTTGCCCATCCTATCTACCCAGTATACAGAGGGGATAGCGTTGATACTTGATGTGAAGACTCATTCCCTCTCTCTTGGTATTTTGAGTTACTACATCTATGAGTATAGGTCAAGTTCATCAAATTGTAGCAATTTACCCTCATTTCCTTTATCAAAAATTGTTGTTTTCACAGAGTAGACAGGGATGGGCAATATGGACATTGGCTACCCAAAATGGGGGTGGGGGCTAAAAAGGCAAGAAGTGACTGGCTTACAAGCTTTTAAAAGGGTACCTAGATTCAGAGGGTGTGGGGGAAGGTAGAATCTCCACTGAGTAGTATCTAATCTGTCAGGGTGGGGGCTGATGAAATGAAATGCAGATAGGTCTCTTGTGATACAATAGTGAATAATTGTTATCAGGACTGATTGTGAGGGTTGGAAATGTAAAGATAGATATTTTGTAGCAAGGATGGAAGCGATTAACTTTGCAGTCTAGGAGCAGAGGTCCCTGGGACCATCAATGGAGAAGAGCAGAGAGCAGGACTCTACCCAGAGAAGCAGTGACGCCATAGATGGAGGCAGAGATGATGATGTGGAGAGATGGAGCAGCTGGAGACTTTAGAACCAGCAAGGGAGAGGGGCTGTGTGCTGATGTCCAGGGTGCAGGCTTGTAGTGTATACCGTTTGGTTGGATGATGATGCATGGAGGGGATTGTAACCATGGCAATGAAATGATATACAATAGAATGAAGGTAAAACTAATGTTCTCCCATGTAAACTATCACATAATTCACAATAAAACATTTTTTAAAATAGTTGTTTTTTTGTAATCTTCCTCTATTGAGTTCTGATTATCAAGCCATCAAGGCTAGGTCAAATGGGTACTATCTGCAAGTTTGAGTGTTCTTGTGCGTCGTCCCTCACTTCTTATCAGCTGGATGCTTCACTCTCAGCTATAGACCTCTGTGGCTATGTCCTTGTCCGTGGGCTCAAGTGTCCCCAGGTCTCACCACACTTTGGACCAACCAGCCCTTCCTCTTCTCTCGCTCATCTCCAGGTCAACGGGAGTCTATGGAACATGGTTGAACTCAGCCCATTTCTTTATTGCTGCCTTTCCCTGCTCTTCCACTCACCAGTAGACCAACATGGTCACCAGCAAGCTTACATGCCTGGTCATACTCATGAGCTTATAAGAATCCAGTTGCTACTCACCAAAGTAACATTTATAATATTGTATTTATGGGTTATGTTATGCCAATTAATGATGGTGTCCCCCGAGACTATGGTCCTGAACCTCCAGGTCTAGCAAATCATTGTCTCAAGGTTTCTGCTACGTTTGAGAAGTTTTCACAATTTTGTCCTACGTGTCTTCCATCATATTCATGACTATAGTTACAAGAAACATAATTTGTTGTTGTTGTTAGGTGCCATCGATCCAGTACTGACTCATTTCCATGAGCTTTTTGAATACCCTCGTATTTTCCTCCAGGGTAAGGGAGATGCCCCGGTTTAGGAAAGAGCTTAAAGCTAGACAAATAGCTTAATAGGTGATAGGGAAAATGAGTCAAGAGCTTGTAGGCTAAGGTGAGAACTTGGAACTTTATTCAGTGTACAGTGGGAAATCATTGGAAGTTTAATCAGAGAAATGAAAAGATTTTGCTTTTAACATGACTCTGGTAGATTATAGGAGCCACATCTGGGCTTCCCACCACTTACACATCGCATCTGGGCTTCACATGACAGCGTAAGAGCTGTTTATGTGATGCTCTTCTCTAGTAGCTTCTACCTTGCAGAAAGCATAGCCCTCCATATATTACTATGCAAGAAAATAAAATGTCTCTCTCTCTCTCTCTATATATATATATGTTGTTGTTGTTGTTAAGTGCTGTTGAGTCAGTTCCGACCCATAGCGACCCTGTACAGGGTTTCCGAGGCTGTAAATCTTTATGGGAGCAGAATGCCTCATCTTTCTCCCACGGAACAGCTAGTAGTTTCAAACCGCTGACCTTAAGGTTTGCAGCCCGATTCGTAACCACTACGCTACCAGAGCCCTCCATATATTACTATGCAAGAAAACAAAATATCTATATATATACACATAGAAAACATTTTGGCAAGGTAAACATTAAGCTGCTAATAATTTGGGGAAGCATTTTTACATTTTCCATGTTTCAATTTCATTACAATTAAATTATATTGTTTATATTAAAGGTGTAATATCTGTGAATAATTCTATCTATATTCCATTCTGTTGTTGTTGTTGTTGTCAGGTGCCATCAAGTCGGAACCGACTCATAGCGACCCCATGCACAGCAGAACAAAACAATGTCCGATCCTGGGCCAACCTCACTACCGCTGCCACACTTGAGTGCATCAATGATGCCACCTGTCTGATCCATCTCGTTGGGGGTCTTCCTCTTTTTCTCTGACCCTCCACCCTACCCAGCATGACATCCTTCTCCAGCGATTGTTTCCTCCGGACAATATGTCCAAAGTAGGAGAGACGAAGTTTAGCCATCCTGGCCTCCAAGGAGCACTCTGGCTGCACTTCCTCCAAAACAGATTTATTGGTTCTTTTGGCAGTCCATGGCACTTTCAGTACTCTCCTCCAACACCAATATTCCATTCTAGAATAGACTAAATTTAAACTATAGGGATAGAGAAGAGATCATTGGTTGCCAGCAATTAGGAATAGGGGTTGTTGTTAAGTGTTGTAAAGTTGATTCCAACTCATAGTAACTCTGTATAGGGTTTCCAAGGAGCAGCTAGTGGGTTTGAACTGCCAACTTTGTGGTGCACAATCCAGTGCTGATTCTACAGGGCCACACCAGGAGTCCTAGGAATGGGGGGGGGGGGTTATAAAGAGGCACAAAAGAAAATTTTGGGGTGATAGAAATGTCTGGTATTTTTTTTGTGGTAGTAGGTTCACAGGGAGCCCAGTGACACAAACGGTTAATCTCTTGGATGCTAACTGACAGGTGGACGATTCAAACCCACCCAGTGGCTTCAAGCTAGAAAGACCTGGCGATTTGCTTCCGTGAAGATTGTTAAGTGCCATAGAGTAGGTTCCGACTTACAGAGAACCTTTATAGGTTTTCCAAGGCTGCAAATCTTTCCAGGAGCAGAAAGCTTCATCTTGCTCAGTCTGTGAAGATTACAGCTGAGAAAACCTGATTGGGCAGTTCTACCGGTGGGCACTTTGGGTGAGTGCGCTAGACTGGCAAAGCCATTTGAACTGCAAGGTCAGTGATTCAAGTTCACCAGCTGCTCCTCGGAAACCCTATACAGGGTCGCTACAGGTCGGAATCAACTCGACGGCACTTAACAACACTGTTACATGGGTAACGGAGTCGGAATCATATCAACTCCATGGCACACGACAGTAAAAGTAGGTATTAACTGTATGCATTCGTTAAAACACATTATCTGAAACTGAATCCATTGCATTGTAGTTGATTCCAATGTAGAACTGCCCAAAGGATTTCCAAGGCTGTAAATCTGTGGATTCTAACCACAGACCTTTCCATTTAATCATTAGTGCTGCCAAGGTTCCATTCACTGTGGTGGTGGTGGTGGTGACGTGCCCTGGGACCAGAACCGACTCGGTAGCACCACCACCAACAGCACTTGCCCCGGGTGCCCAGGGGGCGCTGGGTGAGAGCCCCTGGTGGGAGAGTGAGCGCTCCCAAAGGGCGAGGCACCGCGCAAACAATCCTTGCTCCGCAGCGGAGAAACTGTTTTTTCTGTGACCCAGCAGCTTGCAGTGGAGCGGAAGACAGAAAACAGACTTCCCAGAGTCACAGCCTTCCAGCGCGTCACTGTTACGTCACACAGCCGCTCTTCCCGGCCACGCCCTCTGAACCCGCCTTTATCTTCCCAGGAAGCGGTGCGCATATTTGCATATTAATTCGTCCATGTCTTCTAAATAAAAAATTGAAGGGATAAATCCTATATTCTTCTTGTGAAGCGACCCATTCGGCACAGAAGTGTTTGTAACTTTTCTCAGTTTTAGGAACATGGAATAGGAGATTGCTTTTTTTTTTTTTAATCACCCGAACCATACGATGGATTCCCTAACACTGCCACTCTACTTTTAGCACTTGTCAAGACAAAAAAGGGCTTCTGTCGTGAAGTGGCACACGTAGGGCATCTCTATTGCTCTACGTGCGGAATCGACATCAAGAGATTTCGGAAGCGTAATTTTTGTTAGCTGGGCAGCTGGTGATCGTTGGTCTCGGCGCCCTAATTACGTAATGAATGAGAGATTTTGTAGCTATTCTGTTTTGTTGTTTCTCTGTGTTGTAATCCTTATCCGCAGGTTGAGTTTTGTTTTGCTTTTTTGAAATGAGTTGAATACTTTTTAGGTTAAGCCAAACGCAGTCTTGCTTGTTGTTTTGAAGTGCCGTTGAGTCGATTACAACCCACAGCAACCGTGTAAAGGGTTTCCAAAGAGCAGCTGGTGAGCTTGAACCACTGACGTTCAAGTTCAAATGACTTTGCAAGTCTTGACACCATAACCCACGGCACCACACCAGGACTCTACTGCTGTTTGTTGGTGAGTGCCGTCGAGTCAATTCCGACCCATAGCGACCCTGGATAGGGTTTCCAGGAGCAGCTGGTGAGCTTGAAGCGCCGGCCTTGCAGTTCAAACGTTTTTGCAGTCTGGCACATTAACCCACAGCGCCACACCAGGACTGTTTGTTGTTGTTGTTGTCAGGTGCCATCGACTCGGAACCGACTCATAGCGACCCCATGCACAGCAGAACGAAACAATGTCCGATCCTGGACCAACCTCACTACCGCTGCTACACTTGAGTCCATCAATGATGACACCTGGCTGATCCATCTCGTTGGGGGTCTTCCTCTTTTTCTCTGACCCTCCACCTTACCCAGCATGACATCCTTCTCCAACGATTGTTTCCTCCGGACAATATGTCCAAAGTAGGAGAGACGAAGTTTAGCCATCCTGGCCTCTAAGGAGCACTCTGGCTGCACTTCTTCCAAAACAGATTTATTGGTTCTTTTGGCAGTCCATGGCACTTTCAGTATTCTCCTCCAACACCACAACTCAAAGGCATCAATTCTTCTACGATCCTCCTTATTCACTGTCCAGCTTTCGCATCCATATGAGGCTATTGAAAACACAATGGCCTGGGTCAGGCGCACCCTAGTCCTCAAGCTGACATCTCTACTCTTCAACACTTTAAAAAGTTCCTGTGCAGCAGATTTGCCCAGTGCAATACGTCGTCTGATCTCTTGACTGCTACTTCTGCGAGTGTTGATAGTTGATCCAAGAAGAATGAAGTCCTTGACAACTTCAATCTTTTCTTCATTGATAAGAATGTTGTTTATTGGTCCAGTGGTGAGGATTTTTGTTTTCTTGACATTGAGATGTAATCCATATAGAAGGCTGTGCTCTTTGATCTTCATCAGTAAATGTTTTAAGTCCTCTTCACTTTCAGCAATCAAGGTTGTATTATCTGCATATCGCAGGTTGTTAATGAGTCTTCCTCCAATCCTGATGCCACGTTTTTCTTCATAGAACCCAGCTTCTCGGATTATTTGCTCAGCATACAGGTTGAATAAGTACAGGACAACATGTTTAGTGACTTAAAACTGCTGCCTAAAGGAGCTCTGGTAGCGTAGTGGTTACGAATCGGACTGCGACCTTAAGGTCAGCAGTTCGTAACTACCAACCGCTCCGCAGGAGAAAAATGAGGTTTCTGCTCCCGTAAAGATTTACAGCCTCAGAAACCCTGTACAGGGTCGCTATGGGTCGGAACCGACTCGACGGCACTTAACAACAACAAAAGTTTCTGAGGCTTGTCTTTATGGCAAAAAACCTTATCTTTCTCTTTCTGGTAGTTTTCAGCGTATAAGTAGTTCCTTATTTGTTGTTACTGCTGACTCGGTACCGACTCATTTTGTTGTTAAAGGCCTGGATTCAGTACGACCATACTAATACTATCTAGACACAACAGAAACACTATGCTTGAGCCCATCGCTGCCGCCACTGTGCCAATCCATCTCGTTGGGAGTCTTCCTCTTTTTCTCCAACCTTCCACTTTACCAAACATAATATCCTTTTCCAGTAACTGGTTCCTCCTGACAATATGTCCAAATTATGAGATGAATTCTGGCCATTCTGGCTTCCAAGGAGCATTGTGGTCCTGGCTGAACTTCTTCCAACTCATATGAGTTCCAACTCATAATGACCCTGCATAGTTTCCGAGGAGAGGCTGGTGAGCTCGAACCGCCGATCTTACAGTCCAAACCGATCTTACAGTCCAAACCGATAACGCATTCACCCACAGTGTCAGACCAGGACTCCAAATCTTTGTAAGGGAACAGAAAACTTCATATTTCACCTGTGGAATGCCTGGTGGATTTGAACTGGCACCTTTGTGATTGTTGTTGTTGTTATGTGCCATGGAGTCGGGTCCGACTCATAGTGACCCTACACAGGGTTTCCGAGGCTGTAAATCTTTACGGGAGCAGACCGCCTCATCTTTCTCCTGCGGAGCAGCTGGTAGTTTCGAACCGTTGACCTTGCGGCTCGCAGCCCGATTCGTAACCACTACGCTACCAGAGCTCCTTAGTTTTTAAGTGTCATCAGTCCGTTCGGACTCTTAGTGACTCTTTATAGAGTTTCCAATGAGCAGCTGGTGGGTTTGAACCACTGATCTTGTTAGCAGTCCATTGCTTATCCTACAGTCCACACCATCCTTCACCTTTTGCTGTTGTTAGGTGCTGTTGAGGCAGTTCTGATTCATAGGGACCCTGTGTATAACAGAAGGAAACTATGCTGTGTCCTTTGTCAGCCTCATAATTGTTATGTTTGACCCCATTGTTGTGCCACTGGATCAATTCATCTTGTTGGGAGGTCTTCCTCTTTTTTGTTGATCCTTCACTTTTCCAAGTCCCTCCTGATGTTGGTTCCAAAGAACATGAGACAGTCTCTCACCATCCTCACTTTTAAGGGATATTTCTTCCAAGACAGATTTGATTGTTCTTTTGGTAGTGCATAGTACTTTTTTGCCAACACCATAATTCAAATGCATTGATTCTTCTATGGCCTTCCTTATTCATTGTCAACTTTCACGTGTATATGAGGCAACTGAAAATACATGACTTGGGTCAGGCACATTTTACTTAGTCTGATATCTTTGACTTATTCTGGTATTTTTTAAATAAGTCGTTTGCAGCAGATTTGCCTAATGCAATATGTCGGTTGACTTCTGCTTCCATGAGCATTGATTGTGTATTCAAGCAAATTGAAGTCTTTGGCAATTTCAATCTTTTCTCCATTTATCATGATGTTATTAATTGGTCCAGTTGTAACGATTTTTGGTTTTTGTCCGTTGAGGTATAATCCATACTGAATGAAGGCTGTGGTCTTTGATTTTTATCAGTAAGTATTTAAAATTTTCTTTACTTTCAGCAAGCAAGGTTATGTAATCTGCATATTACAGGTTGCTAATGATTCTTCCTAAGGAGCGCTGGTAGTGTCATGGTTACGAATTGGGCTGCTAATCTCACGGTCAGCAGTTTGAAACTACCAGCTATTCCGCAGGAGAAAGATGAGGCTTTCTGCTCCCGTAAAGATTTACAGCCTCGGAAAATCCTGGGGACTCTTGGGCCCAGATTCAGTGACATAGCCACAGAGGACTAGAGTGGAGAGTGAAATGTCCAGATGATAAGAAGAGAGGCATATGCATAAGAACATCCACACTTGCAGATAATTCCCACTTGACCTGGCTTCAATGACTGGATGATCAGAACTCAACTAGAAGAAAGAAGAGGAAAAAAACAGCAATCTGCTACAATTTGGTGAACTTGACATACACCTCTTGATGCAGTAGCTCAAAAGAGGGAACAAATCTTTACAGCAAGGATCATTCCCACCCCCTCCATAAACAGAGTAGACAGGGATGGGCAATTTGGACATTGGCTATCCAAAATGGGGTGTCTACAAAGGCAAGAAGTGACTGGCTTACAAACTTTCAAGAGGGAACCTAGATCCAGAGAACGTGGAGGAAGGTAGAATCTCCACTGAGTAGTATCCAATCTGTTTAGGCGGGGCTGATGAAATGAAATGCAGACAGGTCTCAATAGTGAATAATTGTTATCAGGACTGACTGTGAGGGTTGGAAATGTAAAGGTAGACATTTTATAGCAAGGAGGGGAGTGATTAACTTCTCAGTCTAGGAGCAGAGGTCCCTGGGAGCATCAAGGGAGAAGAGCGGAGAGCGGGACCCTACCCAGAGAAGCAGTGATGCCTGAGATGGAGGCAGAGACGATGACATGCAGAGATGGAGCAGCTGTGGACTTTAGACCCAGAGAGGGAGAGAGACTGTGTGCTGACGACTGGGGACAGCCTGGTAGTGTATACCCTTTGGTTGGTTGATGATGCATGGAGGGGATTGTAACCATAGCAATGAAATGACATACAATAGGATGAATGTAAAGCTAATGCTCTTCCATTTAAACTATCACATAATTCACAATAAAACATTAAAAAAAAAAAAAAAAGATTTACAGCCTCAGAAACCCTGTACAGGGTCGCGATTAGTCAGAACCGACTCCACAGTATTTAACAACAACAACACACTAGTATGGCCTCATTAAAAAAAAAAAAAAAAGATTTACAGCCTCAGAAACCCTGTACAGGGTCGCGATTAGTCAGAACCGACTCCACAGCACATAACAACAACAATGACTCTTCCTCTAATTCTGATGCTATGTTCTTTATATAATCCAGCATCTCAGATTATTTGCTCAGCATATTGATAGGACTCCTGGTGTGGCACTGTAGGATCAGCACTGGACTGTGAAGCCCACAAGGTCGGCAGTTGAAACCCAACAGTAGTTCCTAGGAAATCCTATAAGGACTCGTTATCAGTTGGAACGAACTGGATGGCACTTAACAACAACATAGATTGAATAAGTATGATGAAAGAATACAACCCTGACGTATACCTTTCCTGATTTTAAACCATTCAGTAGGTCCTTATTTTGTTGTAATGACTGCCTCTTGGTCTATGTACAGGTTCCTCATGAGCACAGTTGAGTATTCTGGAATACCCATTCTGCACAATGCTATCCATAGTTTGTTATGATCCACACAGTCCAATGCCTTGCATAATTAATCAAGTACAATTAAATATCTTTCTGGTATTCTCTGTCTTCAGCCAAGATCCATTTGACATCAGGAATGATATCCCTAGCTCCACATCCTCTTCTGAATCTGGCTTGAATTTCTGGCAACTTCCTGTTCATGTCCAGCTGCAACCTATTTTTAATTCTCACAGCAAAATTTTACTTGCATGTGATATTAATGTTGTTGTTAGGTGCCATCGAATCGGTAGCGATTCATAGCAACCCATGCACAACAGAATGAAACAATGCTCAGTCCTGCACCAACCTCACAAATCATTGCTACATTTGTGTCCATCACTGCTGCCACTGTGCCAATCCATCTCATTGGGGGTCTTCCTCTTTTTCTCTGACTTTCAATTTTACCAAACATGATATTCTTCTCTAGGAACTTGTCCGTCCTGAGAACATGTCCAAAGTATGAGAGACAAAGTCTCATCATCCTGGCTTCCAGGGAGCATTTTGGCTGTACTTCTAACAAAAATTGATTTGTTCTTTTGGCAGCCCATGGCACTTTCAATATTTTCCTCCAACACCATAACTCAAAGGCATCAATTCTTCTACGGTCTTCCTTATTCACTGTCCAGCTTCCGCATGCATATGAGGTTATTGAAAATACCATGGCTTGGGTAAGGTGCACCTTAGTCCCCAACCTGATATTTTTGCTCTTGAGCACTTTCAAGAGGTCTTGTGCAGCAGATTTGCCTAATGCAATACATCATTTGATTTCTTGACTGCTGCTTCCATGAGAATTGATGGTTGATTAGAGCAAAATGAAGTCTTCGATAACTTCAATCTTTTCTCAGTTTCATCATTACTGGCTTTAGTGGTTGGTGCGTCAATTTAAATAATCGTGGTCTTCCTTGTTGTTAAGTGCAGTTGAGTCAGTTCTGACTCTTTATGACCCTGCATAGGGTTTCTGAGGAGCTGCTGGTGAATTTTAACCACTGACTTTGCAGTTCAAACTGATCTTGCGGACCAGTGCATTATCCCACAGTGGCACTCCAGGACTCCTTCTTGTTGTTGTTAAGTGCTGTTGAGTCAGTTCCAACTCATAGTGACCCTGTATAGGGTTTCTAAGGAGCAGCTGGTGGGTTTGAACTGCTGACTTTGTGGTTAATAGTCCATTGCTTATTGTATGGTGTCACACTAGAACTCATATGTATATAGTTGTTATTAAGAGCCATTGAGTAGGTTCTGATCCATAGCAACTCTGTATAAAGTTTTCAAGAAGCAGCTGGTGGGTTTGAACTGCCGACCTAGTGGTTAACAGTCTACTGTTTATTGTATGGGTAGCAGTTTAGTCCCTGCAGTTCAAATTGACTTTGCAGCCCAATGCATTAACCCACTGTGCCACACCAGGACTCTCTCTCTCTCTCTCTCTCTCTCTCTCTCTAT
>NW_006408565.1:7955930-7960249 GCF_000296735.1 Chrysochloris asiatica | reverse complement strand
ATACACACACACACACACACACACACACACACACATATATATATATCAAGTCCTGATGAGACTTTCTCCTCCTGCAAGTATTTAAAGCCTTGGAAATCCTATACATGATCTCTATGAGTTGGAAAAAACTTGATGGCAGTCAACAACTTAGAAAACCAAAAGGGCAGAACACACTCACCATTTCTCAAGCTGAAAGAGCTGAGGAAAAAATTTAAACCTCAACTTGCAATACCGATGAACTTTTTGGACAAAATATTGAATGATGTTGCAGAAAGCATCAAAAGGAGATTGAAGGAATACACAATCACTATATCAAAAAGAAATGATTGATGTTCAACTGTTTCAAGCAGTGTAGCATATGATCAAGAGCCAATGGTACCAAAGGAAGAAGTCCAAGATGCACTGAAAGCATTGGCAAAGAACAAGTTTCCATGAATTGATGGAATACAAATTGAAATCTTTCAAGAAACTGAGACAGCCCTGGAAGAACTCACTCAACTATACCAATAAAAGATCCATATTTGTGTCTATTCCAAAGAAATGTGACCCAATGGAATGCAGAAATCATTGGACAATATCATTAATATCATATGCAAGTAAAATTTTACTCAAGACAATTCAAAAATGGCTGCAACATTCCATTGACAGGGAACTGCTAGAGCTTCAAGCTGGATTCAAATGGGGACCTGGAACGAGGGATATTGTTGCTGATGTCAGATGGATCTTGCCTGAAAGCACAGAATACCAGAAAGACACTTACCTGTGCTTTATAGACTATGCAAAGGCTTTTGACTGTGTGGATCACAACAAGTTATGGACTACATTGCAGAGAATGAGTATTCTGGAACACTTAATTGTGCTCATGAGGAACCTGTACATAGACCAAGAGGCAGTCATTTGAAACAGAACAAGGGGACACTGAATGGTTTAAAATCAGGAAAGGTGTGTGTCAGGGTTATATTCTTTCACCATACTTAGTCAATCTGTACTTGCCCATACTTAGTCAATCTGTATGATGAGCAAATCATTCAAGAAGCTGAATTATATGAAGAATAGTGTGGCATCAGGATTGGAGGGTAGACTCATTAACAATCTGTGATATGTAAATTATACAACCTTGCTTGGTGAAAGCAAAGAGGATTTAAAATACTTATTGATGAAGATCAAAGACACAGCCTTAGGTATGAGTTGCATCTCAGTGTAAAGAAAACAAAAATGTGGACCAATAAGTAGTGAAAAATGGAGAAAATGTTGAATAAATCATGAAAAAAGGAGAAAATATCAAAGTTGCTAACGACTTCATTTTGTTTGAATCCATAGTCAATACTCATGAAAGCAGCAGTCAAGAAATCAAACAACATGTTACATTAGGTAAATCTGCTGCACAAGACCTCTTTAAAGAGTTCAAGAGCAAAGATGTCAGTTTGAGGACTAAAGTATGCCTGACCCAAACCATAGTATTTTTAGTAGCCTCCTATGAATGTGAAAGTTGGACAGTCAATAAGGAAAATCATAGAGGAATCGATGCATTTGAGTTATGTTGTTGGAGAAGAATATTGAAAGTAAACTACCATGGATTTCCAGAAGAACAAACAAATGTGTGTTGGAAGAAGTGCAACCAGAAAGTTCCTTTGAAGTCAGGATTGTGAGACTTCATCTCTCATACTTCAGACATATTCTCAGGAGGGACTAGTGCCTGGAGAAGGATCTCATGCTAGGTAAAGTGGAAGGTCAGCAAAAAAACAGGAAGATCTTCATAAGATGGATTGGCACAGTGGCAGCAGCAATAGGCTCAAGCTTAACAAAGATTGTGAGGCTGGCGCAGGACCGGGCAGTGTTTCATTCTGTTGTGCATAGGGTCACTATGAGTTGGAATTGACACGACAACATCTAACAACAACAACAACAATATATATTCACACATATACATATACACACACCAAGCACTCCACACAATGTACAACTCTGGATTTCAGAGACATACAGACACAGGTTTTAATAATGTTAGTAATTCATTTCAAATTGATAAGAACAAGGACGTTTACTTTCAGGAAAGTAGTCCAGAGCAAGTAAGAACAAAAGTCTAGCATATTTTCCCAAATATAAATTTTTATGTTTATAATAAAACCAAGAAATGTGCCATGTTCTGTGGAGTTATCATTCATGGCAAGCCATGTGTTCCAGGATAGAATTTCATTCCATAAGATTTTCAGTGGCTGTGACCTTTGGAAATAGACTCCCAGATCTTTTTTCTGAGGCGCTTCTGGTTGGATTTAAACCACTAACCTTTTGATTAGTAGCCAAGTGCTTAACCATTTGTGTCAGCCAGGGAGAAGGAGAATGGTATTTTGGAATTTCTGGGTGTTTAAGAATGAAAAATCTAGATATCAGTCTCCAGATAAATGCATTGAAATATGTTGGACTGTATGCCTTGAAAAAAGTTCTACCTTTTAAATATCTTTGGCCATATTAGTCCCCACTCCCTAAATGATAAATCCTAGTTCAGGTTTTTTCACTTAGTTCCTCTAGAGTTCAAATCCCAATTCTACCACCACTCATAGCAACAGCCAGGTGACATTGGGCAATGTGTTCAATCCATCTGTTTGAGGTGAACCTCACTTTCGAAATGAGCAGGACTGCTCATTTCCAGGTCTCTTTGATATCTGTTTCCAATCTCCTTTAACCTGCACAACTTTCAGCTTAAAGTCCACTGTCTCCATAGAATCAGAGATCTTCATCTTCCAAATGCCTTAATCATACCTAACCTCAGATTAATTATTTTTCTTTTCACGATTTATTTGGCAGTAAATTATGCACCATCTTGTGATCTCCCATCCACTGCTGACTCAAACTGCTAAGTGAATTGTTTCTGTTTTTAACTTTAGGAACATCAGCTGCATCTCATTTCTTCAATAAACATATCCCACGAACTTACCTTGGGACAAACACTAGGGATGCAAAGATTATAACAAAGGTCCTTATTCCTGAGGAGCTCACTGTCTAGTTGAGAAGATAGACAAAAGTAATTACAGATGAGTGTAAGAAGCATGGTATAGAATAAAATGCACGTTACTAAGGGCAGGATGGAGTCCTGGTGTGGTGCTCTTGGATAAAGCTCTGGACCACAAGGTCGGTTTGAGCTGCAAGACTGGTGGTTCAAAGTCACCAATCACTTCCTCAGAAACCCTATACAGGGTTGCTATGAATCAGAATTGACTCAATGGCACTTAACAACAACACAAGGGCAGGTGGTAGAAGGATAGCTGCCCTGAGAAACGATTAAGTACTAGACTACTGACCCAAACTTTAGTGATTCAAACCCACCCAGAAGCGTTGTAGAAGATAGGCCTGCAGATCTGCTTCTGAAAATCTTTGCAGCAGTTTTGTTCTGCACACATGGGACCATCCAGAATCAGAATCAACTCGAGGGTAACTAACAACCACTACACTTGATGGGTTAATGAAAGAGGGGGAAAGAAGGAAGGGGAAACAAGGGTGGAAAGGGGCAAGACTCCAGCCCTGAAGCAGTGCTTCACAAAAAGGAAATGTTTAATAAATATTGACTTTAACTGTGAATCTCAGCTGTCCACGTTAGTATAGGAGAGTGAAGAATGAAAACAATGGGAAATAATTCATTGCCATTAGAAACTCAAATCACTCATAACTTATGCTGAGACGTACTAAATAATGTTGCTTTTAGCAGAAGACTTACCTTACTAGTTTGCTCTGTTTAAATTTAGGGGAGAGGAATGGGGGTTGCACTATGGAGAATGGAGGGATGGAGGGATAGCGGGGGATGGGTGGGGACACAGGCTGGAAACTGGGATAGTGGACTAGTGACAGGAGTTCTCAGCCCCAGGACTCGGTACCTCTCTACTGGGGCAACATGGATGGGAGGTTCAGGAAACCAGGACATAAAACTGCAATCCACCTGAACCATGTAGGAAGATGAGAGAGGCGCAACACGATACACTGCTGGAGACAATGGAACCAGATGCCAACCTAGCTTGTCCCCACAAGAGCTGGCCTCCAAAGCCATTCCTTTTTAGTTTGTTGTTGCCAACTTAGTAAACTGTATGATTGTTAGATTCAAAATGGCCAATACCAGTCTATTTCAGCTCACTAATGCCTAGGAAAGTGTAAAGGATGTAAAATATTTACTGATGAAGATCAAAGAGCACAGCCTTCGGTATGGATTATATCTCAATGTAAAGAAAACAAAAACCCTCACCACTGGACCAATAAACAACATTCTTATCTATGGAGAAAAGATTGAAGTTATCAAGGACTTCATTCTTCTTGGATCAACTATCAACACT
>NW_006408565.1:7925863-7955595 GCF_000296735.1 Chrysochloris asiatica | reverse complement strand
TCTCTCATACTTCGGACATATTGTCAGGAGGGACCAGTCGCTGGAAAAGGATATCATGTTTGGTAAGGTGGAGGGTCAGAGAAAAAGAGGAAGACCACAGCGAGATGGATTGGCCAAGTGGCAGCATCAATGGACTCAAGCATGGCAACAATAATAGTGAGGTTCGCCCAGGATCAGGCAGTGTTTCGTTCTGCTGTGCATAAATAAGGTCGCTATGAGTTGGTACCGACTCGATGGCACCTAACAACAACAATGCCTAGGATCTCAATCTTTATGTGTTTTACTTCATTTTTGAAGGTTTCCAATGTATACTTTATACAGTTCACATTCCGATTGCTAATAGATGTTTGCAGCTGTTTCTTTTCATTTTGAGTTGTATCACATCAGCAAATGAAGGTCCTGAAAGCTTAACTTCATCCATGTCATTAAGGAGACAAATTTTCCCCAGTTGTATTTTGAGTGCCTTCCAACCCGAGGGGCTCATTTTTCGACACTATACCTGACAATGTTTTGCTGCTATTCGTAAGATTTTCAGTGGCTAATCATTCAGAAATGGTCTTCCTCTTCTTTTTCCTAGTTTATCTTAGTCTGGAGGCTCTGTTGAAACTTGTCCATCACAGGTGGCCCTGTTGTTATTTAAAATACTGGTGACCTAGCTTCCAGCATCACAGTAACACTTGAGCCACAACAGTAAGACAAACTGACAGATGAGTTGCAGCCTTTACCTAAGACACCTGTATATGTTTTGGTTGAAAATTGAGCCACGGGAGTAAGTTCAGGTCCAGACCTGAAGGGTGACTAAAGGTCATTTTTAGGGTACCACTAGTCTGTATCCTACCAGTAAGTCTGATCTTCTTTATGATCTTAAGTTTTGTTACACATTTTTCTCCCACTCTATCCAAGACCTTCTAATGTGATTCTTTCCAGTGGAGTTGGTAGTAGTAGCCGGGCACCACCCTTGTTCTGGTCTCAGGTTTGTGGAGGCTGCTCTTCTTTGTATGATCATTAGTCTATTGGACTAATTGTTTCCATGAATCTTTGATTTTCTTCGCTCTTCTTTCGTTTGGATCTTTCCTGAAGTAGTAATTAGCAGCCTAATTGGTATTCTTGTTTCACAGATTAGAAAATTGAGGTTTAAACAAATTGACTTCTTACCATCAGGTACACCGGTTTTTGTGTAGCCACAAATGTCTTGGCTTTCTCAATGTGTTTACTGCAAGGAATATGAAATCATTACACACTGATTTTGTAAAATTCTTCTTTTCCCAGGCATTCATGTACCTACTTAAAGCTGAATTCTAAAGCTTTTGTTCTTTAAGAACAAATAGAGGCAGGCCTATAGGATTAACCTCCAAATATGGTGACTAGGTCAATTCCAGGGTTGTGAGAGGAAAAGAGATGACTTCTTGGCATCTGAATCTGAGAATCTCCACCTGGGAGATTTAGGATTGACTTGGTGAACTTCGTGTACTTCACTGCTCAAAGAGAAGCCACTCATTAGCTTGGAGACATTAGCTTACCAGAAGGTGAGGTTGGAAGAAAGAATTTCAGGGAAGGACTCCAGAGTTCTTATCATTCCCTCCCTCACTTTTTCTTGGGAGTGTTGGATTGCTTCTCTTCAGATCTTGAGCCAGCTCCATCAGCTTTGCTTTCTTTCTCCTTGCCTTATTGTAAATATCCACAAGGCTCTAAAACCTTTTTCTTCAGTGTGTCATTGCCTAAAAGTGACTTGGTCTCTGTATACTTCTTTTTTTTCTTTTAATGTTTTATTGTGAATTATGTGATAGTTTACATGGGAGAACATTAGCTTTACATTCATCCTATCGTATATTGTTTCATTGCCATAGTTACAATTCCCTCCATGCATCATCAAACAAGCCTGTCCCTGGTCAGCACACAGCCCCTCTTGCTCTCTGGGTCTAAAGTCCCCAGCTGCTCCATCTCTCCATGTCATCGTCTCTGCCTCCATCTCTGGCAACACTGCTTCTCTGGGTAGGGTCTCGCTCTCTGCTCTTCTCCCTTGATGGTCCCAGGGACCTCCACTCCTAGACTGAAAAGTCAATCACTCCCCTCCTTTTGTACAAAATGTCTACTTTTACATTTCCAACTCTCACAATTAGTCCTGATAACAATTATTCACTATTGTACCACAAGAGATCTATCCATGTCTCCTTTCATCAGCCCCGCCCAGACAGATTGGATACTACTCAGTGGAGATTCTACCTTCCTCTGTGCTCTCTGGATCTAGGCTCCCTCTTAAAAGCTTGTAAGCTAGTTCACTTCTTGTCTTTGTAGCGCCTCCCACCCCCATTTTGGGTAGCTAATGTCCAAGTTGCCCATCCTTATCTACTCTGTGTATGGTGGGGGTGGGTGAGAATGATCCTCGCTGTAAAGATTTGTTCCCTCTTTTGAGCTACTGCATCCATAGGTGTAGGTCTAGTTCATCAAATTGTATCAGGTTACTATTTTTTTCTTCTTCGTTCTTCTTCTAGTTGAGCTCTGATCATCCAGTCATTGAATCCAGATCAAGTGGGTATTATCTGCAAGTGTGGGTGTTCTTACACATATGCCCTCTCGTCTTATCAGCTAGATGCTTCACTCTCAACTCTAGTCTTCTGTGGCTATGTCACTGACTCTGGGCCCAAGAGTACCCAGGTCCTGCCACACTGCTGGCCGACCAGGTCTCCACCCAGGTTCACAGGAGTCTATTGAATGTTGTAGACCTTAGCTCACAGCTTCATTGCTGTTTTTCCCTTATTTCCCATTATCGGTGATGAACGTGGTCACCAATCAGAGTGTGTATTCCATTGAGTCCTAGTCTTGGAAGGGGGTTCTGTATACTTCTTTTAAGCTTGTCAAAAATGTCACATTTCTCCTGACTCCTTTCAACAAGCTGCTTATATGAATTTGACTTCCAATGGACTGCACCAATCTGAACAAAACTAAGAAACCCCTCAAAATCCAATGACTGGTGGATACACCACTGTCACCCACTGGAGAATGGGAAGTATTAGGTGTGAACTCCACATTGGGCAGAACCATCACTATCTCTTACAGCTTCCAAAAGGCAGCCCGGAGCTAAGCTCTGTAGAGGGACATAGCCCCTTCATGCCACTACAGCCATCACAGTGCTCTGCCCAGTAACTGTGGACCCACCAACTACTACAAACTACAGGAAATTCCCCCAGCATTCTGTTTAGAACCCACCAGCAACTGGCACCTGGACAGGTCACCAGTGAGGTAATCTGGGGGTGCACTTGGACAATTGAACGTGTTTATCCACTAGTAAGTAGACTTTCTAATAATCACTCTTTCCCTTTTTCTAACTAATTTTAATTTTTAAAATTGATGTAGTATTGAAACATTGATTTTAGCTAAATAAATGTCTTGTTGAACTTTCAAAACTTTATACCCTTCCCACCCATAGTATCCAACAACCTATCAAGAAATGAATCATGTCCATTAGCCTAGAACTTAACCCCCTGAACCTTTTCAATCAATGTCTACCCCCACTAATATGCAATGTATGTTTGATTTCTTTGATCATACATCAGTTTTGCCACATTTTGAAATGCATAAAAATGATAGAAATCAGAATGTGTACTCTTGGTGTTTGCCTCTTTTATTCGAAATGATGTTTTGAGATTTATCTGTGATGGTGTGGCTAAGTAGTTCACTCTTTTTATGGCTGAATAATTTGACCTGGTGAGGAGCCCTGGTGATGCAGTGGTTAAGTTATCAGCTGATAACCAAGATGGTTTAATCCCACCAGCTGCTACCTGCCAGCCACGACAAGTGAGAAAGATGTGGCAATCTGTTTCTGTAAAGATTGCAGTCTTAGAAACCCTATGGGCAGTTCTACCCTCAGTTCTACCTTGTCTTTTAGGGTGGCTATGAGTCAAATAACCACTAGCTCTGGTAGCGTAGTGGTTATGAATCGGGCTGTGACTGCAAGGTCAGCAGTTCGAAACTACCAGCTGTTCCGTGGGAGGAAGATGAGACTTTCTGCTCCTGTAAAGATTTACAGCCTCGAAAACCCTGTACAGGGTCGCTATGGGTCGGAACCGACTCCACAGCACATAACCAACCACAACCATGAGTCAAATTCTACTCGGTGGTAAAGAGTTCCTTGATTGGTTAATTTGACATTGTATGAATATAACCCCAAATGGTTGCACATTTGGGCTGCTTCAAATTAGGAGTATTATGAATAAAGATTATAATATGTAATAAAAATCAGATACAATAGTTTAAGACATAGCAGCTACATAGTACTCACACTGCTGATAGAAACAGCCTTTCTGGAGAGGAATTCCACAATATTCATAAAAATCTAAAGCTTTCAAAAGATTGTGTGAGGAATATATCTGCATATATAAAACTAGGTTTAAGAGAAGATTTAGCTATAAGGGGTTCTTTCATTCTAATAATAAATACTCATATATATTTGGTTCTGACTCATAGCATCCCTATGTACACAGAATGAAACACTGCCCAGTCCTACATCATCCTCAGAACTATTGTTATGTTTGAGCCCATTTTTGTTGCCACTGTGTCAATCCATCTCATTGGAGGTCTTCCTCTTCGTTACTGACCCTCCACTTTACCAAACATGACAATGTCCTTCTCCAGGGACTGGTCCTTCCTGATAACATGTCCCAAATATGAGAGACAAAGTCTCACCATTCTGGCTTCTAAGCAGCATTCTGGTTCTAGTTCTTCCAAGACAGATTTGCTTGTTCTTCTGGCAGACCATGGTACTTTGAATATTCTTCTCCAACACCATAACTCAAATGCATCAATTCTTCTATAGTCTTCCTTATACATTGTTCAACTTTCACACGCATATGAGGAGATTGAAAATCTCATGGCTTGGGTTAGGCACTTCTTAGTCCTCAACCTGACATCTTTGATCTTTAAAACTTCAAAGACATTTTTTTTTTGGCAGTAGATTTGCATAATGCAAAAAGTTATTCGATTTCTTGACTGCTGCTTCCATTCCTGACCTGTTCAGGTGCCAGTTGTTGATGGGTTCTAGACAGAATGTTGAAGGATTCACTGTAGTTTGTAGTAGTTGGTAGGTCCACAGTTAACTGCTGCTTCATTTTGGATCCAAGAAAAATAAAATCTTAGACAGTTTCAATCATTTCTCCATTTATCATGATGTTATTTATTGGTCTAGTTGTCAGGATTTACATTGAGGTGTGGGCTCTGATATAGTAAGCAAACAAAACAGATCCAGTGCTTGTCTTCAAAGGTTTACTGTTTAGTGAGTCCTTGGTTGGTACAATACTAACCTGCTGTGACACTGTAAGATAACTGGACTGCAAAGTTGGTTTAAACCACAAGGCCAGCAGTTCAAACTCACCAGTTGCTCCTTGGAAATCCTAACAGGGTTATAGTCGGAACCAACTCAGCAGCACTTAACAACAACAATAACTAACCTGAAGATTGCTGTATTGGATCCAAATAGCAGCACCATGAAAGAAATGTCTGGCAATCTGCTTCTAAAAAGATTACAACCACGAAAACCCTATGGAGCAGTTCTCCTCAGTAACACATGAGATTGCTATGAGTAGGAATCAACTCCACAGCAATTCGGGAGGAAAAAATGCAGCTTAGTGAGGAGACAGAAGAGCAAAAGAGTACAATGGGGAGGCTGTATTTTCTGCTTTTTCGGAAGAGGGCAAAGGTAGGAAAGTAGAAATCCAGAGAAAATGTTCCTGAGACAATGATTTTGAAGATGTAACCTAAAGGGAAACATGGAGGATGGGTAGTTTAATAAAAGGTCAAAACTGGAAGCTGTAAAGAATGTGCTGCCATTCAAAGAACTAAAAGATCAAGATGACCAGAAGTCCAAATGACTGGAAGTCTAAAAGCCTCGTCTGGAAGGTCCTGGATATTCGGAAAGAGTGAAGAGTCACAGAGCAGGTCATCAGTTTTACATTCAACAAATCATACACTTCGTTTTGTCTTGATTGCAATTCCCTCAATATAATATCTCAATGTAAAGAAAACAAAAATCTTCACCACAGGCACCATAAATAATATCACGATAAATGGAGACAAGATTCAAGTTGTCAAAGACTTCATTTTGCTTGGATCCACAATCAACACTCATAGAAACAGCTGTCAAGAATTCTAAAGATCTATTGCATTAGGCAAATCTGTTGCACAAGACGTCTTTAAAGTGTTGAAGAGCAAAGATGTCAGTTTGAGAACTAAGGTGCACCTGAGCTAAGTCATGGTATTTTATTTTTAATCACCTCATATGCATGTGAAAATTGGACAATAAATACAACCTTAGAAGAATTGATGCGTTTAAGTTATGCTGTTGGAGAAGACTATTAAAAGTACTATGAAGTCCTAGTGTGGCGCTGTAGGATAAGCACTTGTCCACAAGGTTGGTTTGAACTGCAAGGTTTGAGAAGCTGGTTTATATTAAGAATAAATTAAATAGAAAAAAAAAAAACAAAAAACCCAACACTTAAAAATAACTGAAAAAGAGAAGAGGGGCAGGAAAATGGAGCTATAGAAGAGAAAAAATAAGAGAATGAGAGTAGAGAGTAGTAAAGAAAGTTCAAAGGGGGAAAAAAAGAAGAGGGGAAATGAGAAACAGAAGAAAAGAAGGAAAAACAAAAACTGGGCTAGAAAGGATAAAATTCAAGGGAATGGAGCGAGAAGGAGGAAAAAGAATAAACAAACAAAAACAATGAAACAAGAAAAGTAAAAAATCAACACCCCGTCCCCCCCCGTAGCTGTTGAGCCCAGAGAGGAGAAAACTCTGGGTGCTCCTACAAGCCAAGGAGCTCATGAGATAGATGTGTTGACCCCATATCAAGTTCCTATCTGCCTTGGTGTTATGTATGTTCAAGATACTCAATCCAGAAGTAGTTCATGGAAGCCCTTAATGGTGCTAGTTTTAGTGTTTGTTAGAACCACAGAGCACCTCGAGGCTAGGTGAGTGGTTAAATGCTGGTCTGGTGGCTCTGTGGTTTCTTTGAGTCTGGAGTCAAGCCTGACTGTATCCAGACGTCAAAGTGGGGCACTGTAGTGTGGCACTGAAGTGGCACAGCAGGCCTCTGCCTCACACTGGTGTGGCTCCGAACTCCTGGAGAGCAGGGTCTATGCTGAGGGTGGGAGCTGGCCACACATCTGGTCACTAGGGGACCATGGAGAAAAGGAAAGAATTGCACCTTTCTCGTCACCTGTGTGAATCTGCTCTGTCAGGCCACCTTCTGTTGCCCAAACTGTCCATACAAGATGGTCACGTTGCATCTGGCTGGCCATTCATAAGTCTGTCTCTCTCCCTCAATGTCCCTGCTCAGCTTCTCCTCCAGCAAGCACTCAGTCCACTTCTCTAAACTTTCCTCTGAAGTTCAGGGTTCCAGGATTTTCATCTGTGTCAATTTCATGTGGCCTCTCTTATCTTTGTTGTAGAGGGTCCATATAATGCATCTGCCTAGTCTGCCATCTTGCTGGACATTTTCTGTCAATGTACTTTTGCAACAGTTTTTTGTGTTTTTGTTTTTTTTTTTAATTGTGAATTGAGTGAATGTTACAGAGCAGATCATCAGTATTAAAATTTAAAAATCATTTACTTTGCTTCATTACATGTTTGCAATCCCATGTACTAACAGTTAACAGCATTTGCCTCTATTCACTTTATTTATTTATTATTGTGAATTGAGTGAGAATTTACATGGGAGAACACCAGCTTTACATTCATCCTATCGTATTCAGTTTCATTGCAATGATTACAATCGCCTTCATGCATCATCATTCAACAGCATTTGCTTCCATTCCCTGTGTTGTTTTTGACCCCCAATCTCTTTTAACCAGACCCATCTAGACAAGATGAAAACTATTCAGTGGGGACTCTTTCTTCCCCCACACACTACTACACTCACCGTTGAAACCTCGTAAGCCAGTCACTTCGTTTTAGGTAGCCAATGTCTAAGTTGCCCATCCTTATCTACCCGTGTACAGAGGGCAAGGCATTAATACTTGATGTGAAGTCTCCTTCCCTCTCTGTTGGTATTTAGAGTTACTACCTCCAAGAGTATAGGTCAAGTTCATCAAATGTAGCAATTTTGTTGTTTTTGTTATGTGCTATGGAGTCAGTTCCAACTCATAGCAACCCTGTACAGGGTTTCCAAGGCTGTAAATCTTTACGGGAGTAGAAAGCCTCATCTTTCTCCTGCAGAACAGCAGGTAGTTTCGAACTGCTGACTGTGAGATTAGCAGCCCGATTTGTAACCACTACACTACCAGAGCTCCTTGTAGCAATTTACTCTTGTTTTATCAAAAATTGTTTCTTTTTTTTTTTTAATCTTCCTCTAGTCAAGTTCTGATTATCAAGCCATCGAGGCTAGATCAAATGGGTACTATCTGTAACTTTGGGTGTTCTTGTGCAACAGAACATATCATCAGGATGCTTCACTCTCAGCTCTAGCCCTCTGTGGCTATGTTCTTGTCCATAGGCTCAGGTGTCATCAGGTCTCACCACACTTTGGACCAACCAGCCATTCCTCTTTTCATTCTCATCTCCAGGTCAACGAGAGCCTGTAGAATGTAATTGAACTCAGCCCATTTCTTCGTTGCTGTCTTTCCCCCTCTCCTACTCATCAGTAGATTGACATGGGTGCCAACAAGCTTACATGCCTGCTCATGTGTTCCCTTTGAGTTTCAGTCTTAGAGGGGGGTCTGTCCTGAAGGAACTTGATTGCTTGCCTTGATGGCTTCCTGGCAAACAGCTTGCTTATTCTTGTAGTAGCCAATCATACTGCCATTTTTGTTTTGGGTTTTTCCTGATGATCTTTCTTTGAAGGTGTTTCTTCTGTCGCTCTAGCTGTTCCAGACTGGTCTGCTTGTCCTTTCTAGTGGGAATGTCCCACCTCAGAAGGTACTGGATGGGATTCAGGATTCCACCTAAGATCCTATACACTGCAAAGTCTTCGCAGGAGGTCTATTTCACTGGGCAAGTTCTAGAACCCCTTTTAGGTATTCCAATGAGTTATATGCTGAAGACGGGCTTACAAGCTTTCTGTAATCATGTTTCCTGACATTCCTTTCTATTCAACTCAAGTATCCATTTTACAGTAGTAGGCAAGGGAAACCAATATACATAAGACAGTCAAGCATCTTAGTATTATTTCCCCTCTTCAAACTATGCCTAGAGCCCTGTATCACAGAGCCCTGTTGATCCAAGTTTGAGCATGCATCACTATTTACCTCTGTACCACTTAGCCCATGCAAACCTGTCTCAGTGTTCCCCTATCTACCTTGTTCTTCCACCCGCTCCGCCTTCTTGTATACTGCCCTCCCCATGATGTGTCTGCCCCTATTCTGTGCTCTACCGCCATCTCCCTCCACCTCCCCCAAACTGCCACCCCACTCCAACCCCACCAGTAACCAACAAAGAAAAAATTTTTTTTCATTTTAGTATGGGTTTCTTTTCTTAAGCTTTTACAATAATGGTCTTATGCAGTATTTCTCCTTTTGTGACTGACTAATTTCACTCAGCATAATGTCCTCCAGTTTCATCCATGTTATGTGGTGGCTTTCAGCTTCCTTGTTATTCTTCAAGATAGCATAATATTCCATTGTGTGTATGTACCACAGTTTGTTTATCCATTCTTCAGTTGATGGGCACTTTGGCTGTCTCCATCTTTTTGCTATTGTGAATAGTGCTGCTATGAACATTGGTGTGCATATATCTACTCATGTTATAGCTTGTAGTTCTTGTGGATATATACCAAGTAGAGGAATTGCTGGATCATATGATATTTACCTCTAGTCACTTTAAGTATTGTATTCCTCCCTGTGTCTCTAGCTATCATTTTTCCTGTGCTAACCTCCTACTTTTTGTATATTGTCTGCCCCATTCCCCATGTCAGCATGTGTTTATCCTCTAGTCCATGAATAATTTTACTTTCCTCCTCCCTCCCCTGTAACCATCATAGATTGTTTCTTTTATCAATAAAAACATTAAAAAAAATTAACTTTTTATAACATTGGTCAAATACAATGTTTGTCCTTTTGTGATTAACTAATTTCATTCAGTTTAATGTCCTTGTTTAATCAGGTTGTGAGGTGTTTCATAGATTTATCAATATTCCTCATTGTTTTGTAGTGTTTCATTGTGTGTATGTATAAAAATTTGTTTAACCATTCTTCTGTTGATGGGCATTAAAGATGTCTCCATCTTTTTTTAATGTCTCTTGTAGACTGCATATTGACAGATCCCGCTTTCTTTTGCATTCTGCTCTTTATGTTGCTTGACCGGTACATTTAATTCATTTATATCCAGTGTAATTATCAATAGGTAAGGATTGATTGTTGTCACATTTCTGTGGGGTTTGTGTGTGAGTGTGTGTGTGGTGCTGCTAGATTCTTTGTTCCACATATTTTCTGTACTGAGTTCATTTTGTTTATAGGCTTTCTTTGCATTTTCATTTCTGTTGTGTTAATCTTACTAAATCTTTCTGAGTTTTCTCTTGTTTAATTTTGATGTGCAGGTGTATTTTTTTTTTTTTTTGAGGTTATTCTGTAATTTATTATTTTTTTTTCCCTTCTTAAAACAGTCTGTTTATCTTGAAATCTACTTGACTTCTTTGCCATTTGGGGATTCTATATCTACAGAATTCCCTCTTTTTGCTTTGTACTTGACTTCATTATACATTGATATCTCTAGTTCCCTATTTTCAGTCTTGTAGTTTTGTTTTACTTTAAATACTTCTATACCTGGATTGAGATCTGGGTGGTGTCATGTATAGTAATCTCAAGTAGTTGTCTGCTGTTCTTAATTCTCTATCCAAAGAACATCCTTTAGCATTTTCTGTAAAGTTTGTCTTGTCATTACAAATTCCTTCAATTTCTGTTTATCAGGAAATTTCACTGTCATATTTGAGGGACAGCTTTGCTGGGTATATGATTTTTGGTTGGCAATCTTTTTTCTTTCAGAGTTTTGTACATGTCATTCCTTGCCTTCTTGCCTGCATGGTTTCTACTGAGAAACCAGAGCTTAGTCTTATTGGTTCTCCCTCGTAGGTAACTTTTCATTTTTTCCAAACTCTTTTCAGGATTCTTTCATTGTCTTTGATTATAGAAAGTTTTATCATGATATGTCTTGGTGGTTTTCTTTTGGGATCTATCCTGTTTGGGATTTGTTCAGCTTCTTGTATGCTTATTTTCTCCCCTTTCATGATGTTAGGGAAGTTTTCTTCCAACAACTCTTTGACATTGTCTCTGTGCTTGACTCTTTCTGTGTCTGAAATTCTGATGACCTATAAGTTGTTCCTCTTCATAGTGTTCCACAAAACTCCTAGGCTGTCTGGATTATTTCATTCTTTTTTCTGATTGTCCTTCTAGTATACTAGTATTGAAAGATTTATCTTCAAGCTTACAAATTTGGGTTTACATTGCTACAAATCTACTCACTTGCCCTTTCAATGAATTGTCCATTTCTGACATTAATACTCCAAATTTCTAATTTCAGGTTTTGTATTGCTTCAAAATTGGCATTTATTTTGTCTGTTTGTTCTTGTAGTGTTTTCCTGAATTCTCCTAAAGTTTTTATTGTGTTCTCCTTGCTTTTCTCAATCTTTATAGTCATCCTTTTAAGGTACCTAATTATCATTTTTTTGAATTCTATTTCTGTTAGTTCTGTTACCATTTCTTCCTCAGAAATGTTCTCTGTGTCTTCACCTTGATCATTTCTTTGAGCCATTCTCTCTTGTTTCTCCATGCAAGCTAAATTATTTGTTGTCTTTGGGTATTGTGGTTTTTTTTTTTTTTTTTTTTTGCTTTTTGTGAAAGCAAACAGTACAGTCATTGGTCCTGGAGGGGAGAAATTTCTGAGAAGCTCCTGCAATTCAAGGAGCTCACGAGGTGGTTGTGGAAAGGATGTGACAGCAGAGTTCCTGGCCCTAGATGGAGTTCCTATTGTCCTCAGTGTTATCTCTGTTCAGATACTTATTTCAGAAGTAGTTTGTGGGGGCACTTGATGGAGCTGCTTGTCTGCTAGGATCACAGGGAGGCTGGGAGCAGCATGACTGGTTAAATGCTGGTCTGGTGGTTCTGATGGTTCTGTAGGTCTGAAGCTGAGCCCACCTGAATCCAGGCACTAAAGAGGCACACCAAAATGGTACAGCCAGTCCCCAATTCATACTAGCATGATTCTCAACAATAGGGTTCCAAGCTCCTGGAGAGTAGGATCTGTGCTAGGGGTGGATAAGGGTGGGAGTTCACTACTGAGGGTCACGAGGGAAGCATGGGGAAAAAGAACTCATACCTTTTCCATTGAAAATTGTATGAGTCTGCTCTGCCAGGCTTCCCTCTGCTGCCAAAGTGGCTCACAAGATGGTTGAGTCACGTCTGGTAAGTCATTCACCAGTCAGTCTCCCTCTAGCTGTCACTGCTTGGCCTTTCCTCCCAGCAAGCCCTCCATCAACCTCTCTAACTTTACTTCTGAAGTTCAGGGTGCCAGAATTTTCATCTGTGTCTGTTTAATTTTGTTTCTCGTATCTTTGTTGTATGTAAAGGTCTGTATCTTGCATCTGTCTAGTCTATGCACCATGCTGCCGGAAGTCTGCAACCATTTTTTAATAATCCTCAACACAATTTTACTTGCATGTGTGATATTAATGACATTGTTCAATGAGTTTCACATTACACTGAGTCATCTCTCTTTGGAATGGGCACAAATATCGCTTCCAATCAGTTGGTATAAATGAGTGAGTGCCTCAGTACTGCATCAGTTTGTTGAAATTTTTCAATTTGTATTCCTTCAATTCCAGGAGCCTTGTTTTTTTGCCAATACCTTCAGAACACCTTGGATGTCTTCCTTCAGTATCAGTGATTCTTGGTCATATGCTACCTCTTGAAATGGTTAGACATTGACCCTTTCTCTTTTGTTTAAGTTTTTATTGTGAATTGAGTGATAGTTTACATGGGAGAACAACAGCTTTACATTCATCCTATCATATTTCATTTCACTGCAATGATTACAATCCCCTCCATGCATCATCAATCAATAGCATTTGCTTCCATTCCCTTTGTTTTTGTTTTGTTTTGTTTTTTAGATGTACATGGAAACACTCAGGAATATATAACCATTCAAACAACCAAAGGGTTGTTCCACAAGCCTGCACCCCTGTCCACCAGCACACAGCTCCTCTCTCTCCTTGAATCTAGAGTCCCCAGCTGCTCCATCGCTCCACGTTTTCATCTCTGCCTCCATCTTTAGTGTCGCTGCTTCTCTGGATAGGATCCTGCACTATCTTCTCCCTTGATGATCTCTGGGTCCTCTGCTCCTGGACTACATGATCAACCATTCCCCTCCTTTTGTTACAAAACCTTTACCTTTACATTTGCAACACTCACAATCAGTCCTGATAGCAATTATTTACTATTGAACCACAAGAGTCTTATCCTTATCTCCTTGTACCAGCCCCATCTAGACAGGTTGGAAATCACTCAGTGGAGACTCTACCTTCTCCTGCACCCTCTGAAACTAAGCTCCCTCTTGAAAATTTGCAAGCCAATCACTTCATGCCTTTGTAGCGCAACCCCCCCCCCCCATTTTTAGTAGCCAATGTCTAAGTTTAAAATTAAGAAAGGTGTGCGACAGGGTTGTATTGTTTCACCATACTTATTCAACCTATATGCTGAGCAAATAATCTGAGAAGCTGGGTTATATGAAGAAAAACATGGCATCTGGATTGGAGGAAGACTCATTAACAACTTGCGATATGCAGATGACACAATCTTGCTTGCTGAAAGTGAAGAGGACTTAAAATGTTTACTGATGAAGATCAAGACCACAGCCTTCTGTATGGATTGCATCTTAATGTAAAGAAAACAAAAATCTTCACCACTGGATCAGTAAACAACATTCTTATCAATGGAGAGAAGATTTAAGTTGTCAAGGACTTCATTCTTCTTGGATCAACTATCAACACTCATGGAAGCATCAGTCAAGGAATCAAAGGACGTATTGCGTTAGGCAAATCTGCTGCATTAGACCTTTTTAAAGTGTAGAAGAGTAAAGATGTCAGCTTGAGGACTAAGGTGCGCCTGATCCAAGCCATGATATTTTCAATAACCTCATAAGCATGCGAAAGCTGGACAGTGAATAAGGAAGACCATAGAAGAATCGATGCCTTTGAATTATGGTATTGGAGGAGAATATTGAAAGTGCCATGGGCTGCCAAAAGAACCAATAGATCTGTTGTGGAAGAAGTGCAGCCAGAGTGCTCCTTGGAGGCCAAGATGGGCAAACTTCATCTCTCCTACTTCGGACATATTGTCAGGAGGTACCAGTCGCTGGAGAAGGATGTATGTTTGGTAAGGTGGAGGGTCAGAGCAAAAGAAGAAGACCCCCAGTGAGATGGATTGGCAAAGTGGCAGAATCAATGGGCTCAAGCGTGGCAACGATAGTGAGGTTGGCCCAGGATCAGGTAGTGTTTCGTTCTGTTGTGCATAGGGTCGCTATGAGTTGGTACCGACTCGATGGCAACTAGCAACAACAACAACGATATCTAAGCTGCCCATTCCTGTCAACCCTGTGTACAGAAGGGCTGGGAATGATCCTTGCTGTAAAGATTTTTCCCTCTTTTAAGCTACTACATCCGTAAGTATAGGTCAAGTTCATCAAATTGTAGTGGATTACTCTTTTTTTCCCTCTTCTTTCTTCCTCTAGTCGAGTTCTGATCATTCAACCATTGAAGCTAGGTCAAATGTGTACTCTCTGCAAGTATGGGCGTTCTTGTTCATCTCCCCTCAGCTGGATGCTTCACTCTCTGCTCTAGTCCTCTGTGACTATGTCCCTGTCCATGGGCTCAGGAGTCCTGTTGGCCAACCAGGTCTCAATCCAGGTTGACAGGAGTCTATTGAATGTGGTCAGACTTAGCTCACAGCTTCATTGCTGTTTCTCCCCTTATTGGTAGACCAATGTGGTCACCTTACATGCCTACTCATGTATTCCCTTTGAGTTTCAGTCTTGGAAGGGGGTTTGCCCTGAGGGGACTTGATTGCTTGCCTTGATGGCTCCCCAGCAAACAACTTGCTTGTTCTTGTAGTAGTCAATCAGACTGTCATTATTGTTTTTGATTTTTCCTGCTGGTCTTTCTTTCAGAAGTTCCTCTAGCTGCTCCAGGCTGATCTCCTTGTCTTTTCAAGTAGAAATTTTCTACCTCAGAAGATTCTAGATGGGGATCAGGATTCCACCTACACTGACACTTTCTTTTTGGCATAGTGACTCTGTGTATTTCTTCCATCTTATTTCAATGCTCTCTACAGCATTCAATATTTTGCCCATGTGTTGTTGTTGTTAAGTGTTTTCGAGTTGGTTCTGACCCATAACAACCCCTTATAGAGTTTCTGAGGAGCAGTTGGTGAGCTTGAACCACTGACCTTGCAGTTCAAAACAACTTTACAGTCCAGTGCCTTAACCCACAGGGCCACACCAGGACTCCATAGAATCCTGGCCTGTAGAATCTGTCAATATCACAAGTCAAGGCTTGAATTTTTTCTTCAATTCTTTCAATTTGAGAAATGCTGAGTGTGCTCTTCCATTTTGGTTTTCTAACTCTAGATCTTTGTTCATTTTATTATAATATTTTACTTTGTCTTCTTGAGCTGTTCTTTAAAATGATCTGTTCAGCTATTTTACTTCCTCATTTCTTGCAGTTACTTTAGTTTTTCAACACTAAACTCTGTTTGCCTGCTGAATCTCTTTTATATCTCTAAAAGAGATTGATTCAAGATACAGCCTAATCCTGTAGATTAATTATCTGGCCTGATTAACATCGTGTTGTTGTTAAATGCTGTGGAGTCGGTTCTGATTCATAATGACCCTGAAAAAGATTTCCTGAGACTTTAAATCTTTGAGAAAGCAGAAAACCTCTACTTTCTTCCTCATAGAGGCTGGCAAAATTGAACCTTGGATCTTGTGGCTTGGAGTCCAGTGCTTATCATATGGGGTCATCAAGTAGGTTCTGACTCATAGCAACCCTATGCACAACAGAAAGAAACACAGCCCAATTCTAAGTCATTCTCACAATTGTTGTTATACTTGAGCTCATCATTAACATCATAGAAAGCGAGGATTTAAAACACACAGGATAATTATGAAGGTGAGTCAAAAATTATCTGTACTTTGGCTGTAGAATTTATTTTAATCAACTTTTAGAAAAGACAAATACATACTTTTCAACACAATCTCCTTGCTTTTCAGTACACTTTGCCCATCTGTCAACAAGTTTTCATATTCCCTCATTTTAAAATGTTTTAGGCTAAGCTGTAAGCCATAGATACACTTCTTCATCAAAGGTGAATCTTTGTTCTTGAAGGGCTGCTTTCAGGGAATCAAACAGGTGAAAGTCCGATGGACTATAGGGAAGATGCTTTAACACCTCAATACAAAGTTTTTGCTAAGTGTCAACAGTTTGAGCAATATTGTGTAGATGGGTATTGTTACGTAAGATCACAACATCCTAGGATAGCAGTTCTCTGCATTGAATCCCAAGTTTAGGCTTCAGCTTTTCAGTCAAGCACTGTTGATTGTTGAATCTTTTTCCTGATAGTGTTCCAATAATGGCCCTTGAAAATCCCAGAAAACTGTAAGCATCAAATTTCCAGCTGATGGTTGACTTTTGAATTTTTTCTTGGGTGGAGATTGAGGATATTTCCATCCCATACTGTGCAGTTTACTCTCAGGCTCATAGTGATGAATCCAGATCTTTTAAACAGTAACTATTTTTTAAAAGAAACTTTTTTTAATATAAGTTTTTATTGTGAGTTGAGTTTAGATGGGAGAACATCAGTTTTATACCCATCATTTCATTGCAATGATTACAATCTCCTCTATGCATCATTCTGTCCCCTCTGTTTTTTTGTTTTGGATGTACACAAAACCACTCAGGAGTATAATCATTTAAACAACCAAAGGGCACATCCTGCAAGCCTGTCTCCTGGCTGTAAGCACACAAGCTTTCTCTTTCCATGAGTCTAGAGTCCTCAGTTGCTCTATTTTAAATAAACGTTTACCTTCCATTGAGTATCAATCCAAAGTTTGCAGATGTCCAAACACTTCTGGTTATGCTCCTCCATGAGTTGTTTTGGTACCCATCATGCATAAACTTTTTGAAACCCAGGTCTGTCATGGATTAGTTCATAGTCAGAGCCAGGGATGATTTGCCACATAATACACTCTTACTTGTCTATTTGACAGAATCTTTTACATGTATGCTCAATGTTGTCATCAGCCCTGGAAGTAGATGGCTGTTTTAATGACTGTAGCGAGGATAATTTTTGACTCACCCTCATACATCAGATCAGAGCTGATTAAATCAGATCATATCATGGGAGTGATTACATCATATTGGAGCTATTCATGGGATATTACTACATCTTAATTACTAAACCACCAAGAATCTAGGCTCAGCCAGATTGACACAAAATCTTAATTATCATAGTGCCATAACTCAGATGCATCAATTCCTCTATGGTCTTCCTTATTCATATGAGGCTGTTGAAAATACCATGGCTTGAGTCAGGTGCACCTTAGTCCTCAAACTGACATCTTTGCTCTTGAACACTTTTAAAGAGGTTTTGTGCAACAGATTTGCCTAATGCAATACGTCGTTTAATTTCTTGACTGCTGTTTTCATGAATGTTGATGGTGGATCCAAGCAAAATGAAGTCTTCGACAACTTCAATCTTTTCTCCATTTATCATGATGCTATTTATTGGGCCTGTGGTAAGGACTTTTGTTTTCTTTACGTTGAGGTGTAACCCATTCCAGAGGTTATGGTCTTTGAGCTTCATCAGTAAGTATTTTAAGTTCTCTTCACTTTCAGCAAGCAAGGTTGTATCATCTGCATATTGCAAGTTGTTCATGAGTCTTCCTTCAATCCTGATGCCACATTCTTCTTCTTCTAATCCAGTTTCTCGAATTATTTGCTCAGTGTGCAGACTGAATAAGTATTGTGAAAGAATACAACGCTGGCACACACCTTTCCTTATTTTAAATCATTCAGCATTTCGTTTTGTTTGAATAACTGACCCTTGGTCTATACACAGGCTTCTCTTGACCACAATTAAGTGTTCCAGAATACTCATTCTCCACAATTTTGTCCATAGGTTGTCATGATCCACATAGTCGAAAGCCTTTGAATAGTCAATAATGCACAGGTAAACATCTTTTTGGTATTCTGTGCTTTCAGCCAAGATCCATCTGATATCAGCAATGATATCCCTTGTTCTATGTCCTCATCTGAATGCAGCTTGAACCTCTGGCAGTTCCCTGTCCATGTATTATTGCAGTTGATTTTGAGTTGTCTTTATCAAAATTTTACTTGCAATGATATTAATGATATTGTCTGATGATTTCTGCATTCTGTTGGGTCGCCTCTCTGTGGAAATGACACAAAAATGGATCTCTTCCAGTCAGTTAGCCAGGTGCAGTCTCCCAAATTTCTTAGCATAAATGAGTGCTGCATCAGTTTGTTGAAAGATTTCAGTTTGTATTCCATCAAATCCTGGAGCCTTGTTCTTTGCCAATGCCTTCAGTGCCATTGGCTTTTCATCCTTTTGAAATGGTTCCAGGCATAGTAAACCATATATTTGTCTGATTCAAAATCACTTCCCAGTCCCTTTCCAGATGCTAGGGTCAGTAACAAATAATAAGAAACAGTGGTGAAAGCAAGATTTTGGGTTGTAGTTGTTAAATGCCATCGAGTCAGTCCCAATCCATAGCAAACCTGAATAGGGTTTTCGGGGCGTGGCTGGTGAGCTTGACTTACTGACCTTGCAGTTTAAACCAACTTTGCAGTCCAGTGCCTTAACTCACAGTGCCACATCAGGACTTGAAATAGACCTATGCTATACATGTGGCATTGTAAAAAAGCACTGGATTACTAACCACAAGGTTGGTGGTTCGAACTCACCAGCTGCTCCTTGCAAACCTTATACAGGGTTGCCATGAGTTAGAACCAATTCGGTGGCACTTAACAACAAGCAACATTTTATCCCCCTAGGAGTGCTGGTGCATGCATAGTGAGATTACTTGTTGGGCTGGTAACCACAACAGCACTCCAGCTGCTCCTCAGGAGAAAGATGAGGTGTTCTGCTCTTGTAAAAATGTACAGCCTTGGAAACCCAATATAGGGCCACTCCGAGTCTAAATCAACTCGATGGCACTCAACAATAACAACAACAAAAGAGCCCTAGTGTTACAATGGTTAAATGTTCTGCTGCTAACCAAAAGCTTGGTCGTTCAAACCTATCCAGACCCTCAGCGGTAGAAAGATATGTCAATCTGCTCAAATAATGATTACATACAAACAAGGAAACTCCATGGAGTCCTGGTATGGCGCTGTAGGATAAGCACTGGACTGCAAATTGCAAGCTCAATGATTAACAGTCTAGCCACTCCTTGAAAACCCTAAACATGGTTTCTATGAGTTGGAAGAGACTCCATGTCACTTAACAACAATAGAAAACTTTTTCGGACAGTTCTATGCTGTCACTGGGAGTGGAAAATCAACTTACAATACTAACAACATTATGTACCCTTACCACGCATCTGTAGGGGCTTGCAGTGTTTCTCTGCCATTCATAAGGTTTTCAGTGACTAAATATTCAGAAGTAGTTCGTCACTCCTTCTTCTTAGTCTGTCTTCGTCTGAAGACAGACTGAAACCTGTCCACCATGGGTGACCCTGCTGGTATTTAAAATACCGGTGGCATAGCTTCCAGAATCACAGCAACTCACAAGCCACCACAGTACGAAAAACTGACAGACGAGTGGTAGGAAACTGAACGTGAGCAGAGAAACTGCAAACCGATGAGTTACGGTATTGGAGGAGAATATTGAAAGTGCCATGGGCTGCCAAAAGAACCAATAGATCTGTGTTGTAAGAAGTGCAGCTGGCATGCTCTTTGGAGGCCAGGATGGTTGAACTTTGTCTCTCATACTTTGGACATATTGTCAGGAGGGACCAGTTGCTGGGGAAGGATATCATGTTTGGTAAGGTGGAGGGTCAGAGAAAAAGAGGAAGACGCTCAGCGAGATAGATTGGCAAAGTGGCAGCATCAATGGACTCAAGCTTGGCAACTATTATGAGGTTGGCCCAGGATCGGGCAGTGTTTCGTTCTGCTGTGCATAGGGTTGCTATGAGTTGGTACCAACTGGATGGCACCTAACAACAACAACAACAGCGGCTAGCATGTTGCTGTGATACTGGAAGCTATGTCTCTGGTATTTCAAATACTGGTGGACAGGTTTCATTGGCACTTCCAAACTAAGACAGACTAGGAAGAAAGTTCTGGGTTCTACTTATGAAAATTTCCCATTAAATCCTACTGCTTTTGAGCGATTACAATTCATAGCCACCCTATAGGACAGAGTAAAGCTGCTCCAGAGAGTTTCCAAGGCTGTCAATCTTTACTGAAGCAGATTGCTTTATCTTTTTACCATGGAGTGACTGATGGTTAGAACTGCTGACCTTTCAGTTAGCAGCCCCATGCTTAACCCACTCTGCCCTCAGGGTTCCTCTATGGATCACAACATTGTCAGACTTTCTTGTTGTCACCATGCCATCAGGAGGTGGCAGTCATTGGAGGAAGTCATCATTTTGCTGAAATAAAGGGTCAATGAGGGCAAAGGAGATCCTTGGTGAGGTATATTGCATAACAGCCACAATGATGGACAGGAATATACTGACAAATGTGAAAATGCTGGAAACCTGGCAATGTTTCATTCTGTTGTACATGAGGGTATGCTGAGTTGGAGGTGCAGCCATTATCTATTTCTATTGATTATGCCCCCAATCCTGGGTTGTGGACTCATCCCTAGCTCAAGAAGCTTACATTCTAGGGAGTGAGAGAGTGTGGATACCAAGTGCTCACACAATGTCTGCTGCAGAGAAAGTATTTATAAACATAGCTACTAGTGGAGTGTTTCTCAGCACAGATGGGGAGACTGAAGCTCAGACAGGCCCAATAACCAATGGAGGCAGCATTGAACCCTGAATTCTGTAAGGTGGGTAGATGGTAAGTGCCAGTTGGAATATTAATTTTAATAACAGTTGACATTTCTTGGTTGTCTGCTATATTCCAGGTATTATTTTAAGTCATTTTGTACATATGGATTACTTTATTTTCTCTTATAGATTCCCTATGAGAGCAGTACCATTACTATCTCTCTTTCACAGAGGAGGAAACTGAGGTTCAGACAGAGACTCGTTCAAGGTCACAGCCTAGCTGAACTTGAATCTAGTATTTGACCCCAACAACAGAAAGCCATTCTTTTGCTTTGGCCCTGGTGGTGGACAGTGGGTAATGGGCAGGACTGGGATTAGGGAGGAAGTGATTTACCTGATCAAATCCAGACTCTTCCGTGGTTTTTTGCTTTTGTTCATTAACTGGCAGAACTTCCTCCTCCCTTTCTCTGCCTCCTTGTTTGATTTGGTACCCATCTGTTGGTGGCTTCAGGCTTCTGGGAATGTTGTTGCAGGGAAGAAAAAAAGCTGTGCGGGTGTGGAGGTAGACACAAATGTGCAGGCAGACCTTGAGAAACAAGTCTTTCTGAGCTCTCTCTCTCTGTGCTAGGCAATGTTTTAGGGGCTGGGAGATCTGCAGTGAATAAAGTAGACCAGAGGTTGTATTGCTATTATCTATGTGTGTGTGTGTGGTGCTGGTGGCAGATACTGACAAGGAAGGAGATATGTCAGATAGTAGTAAGGGCTATAAAGGAGATGTGTGAGAGGGAGAGACTGGGAAGGGGCACAATCTGAGACAGTGTGAACACGGGAGGCCTGGCTGAAGACATGAGACCTGGAGGATGAGAAGGAGACAGCTAGCCAAAGATGTGGAGGAGGAAGATTCTGGATGTGGGAAAATAGCTCAGACTGAGGTCTTATTTATGTGTTGAAGGAACTATAAGAAGGCCACTGTGCACTTACATGGAAAATCTAGAACAGGGATGGCTGGAAGGGAAGGAGAAAGGAAGACACAATGCTTAGGGTACACTGAGTTTCTGTTAAGGGTGACAGAAAAATTGGGGAATGGTTAATGATGATAGTTGAACAATATGATGAACATAGTTATCACTGAATTGGACTTATTAAGATTGTAGAAATGGCAAATATGTTGTTGTTGAGAGCTACAGGCGCCATTGTGGTGCCGACCTCAACTTCCTCCTTCTGTTTCCTTGTTTTTCTCCACGTGCACGCATGCGCCAGGCTCCACCCATTGTATGCTAATTTAGGTGCATGGTGCTCCACTCCTGGCATTGGTGCATTGATCTATGCTAATTAGGCTTTTCTCTACCTACCAATCATGTAACCAGTCTTGTCCCGCCACGCCTCCCTCTGAGGGTATATATTCCCTTGCTTCTCCCCTGCCCGGGGTCGTCCTCTGCCACCACTGAAAGAGCTGTAACCACGTAAAGAGCTGTAACAATAAACTACCGTCAGAAGAATCCTGCTTGTCGCGTCCTTTATCGGCGAGGGCGCGCGACATGTTGTTACTTTGTGTATCGTTTCATTGCCATGGTTACAATACCCTCCATGCATCATCAAACAACCAAAGGGTATACCATGCAAGCCTGTTTGCCTGTTCCTCTCCCCCTCCCCCCGCCATTGTCAACACATAGTCCCTCTCCCTCTTGGTCTATAGTCCCCAGCTGCTCCATCTCTCCATGTCATCGTCTCTGCCTCCATCTCTGGCGTCACTGCTTCTCCGGGTAGGGTCTCGTTCTCTGCTCTTTTCCCTTGATGGTCCCAGGGACCTCTCCACTCCTAGACTGCAAAATCAGTTACTCCCCTCCTTTTGCTACAAAACGTCTACATTTACATTTTCAACCCTCACAATCAGTCCTGATAACAATTATTCCCTATTGTATCACAAGAGACCTATCCCCATCTCCTTTCATCAGCCCCGCCCAGACAGATTGGATACTACTCAGTGGAGATTCTACCTTCCTCCACACCCTCTGGAACACTTGTAAACCAGTCGTTTCTTGCCTTTGTAGCCCCCCTCACCATTTTGGGTAGCCAATGTCCAAGTTGCCCATCCCTATCTCCTCTGTGTATTGTGGGGGTGGGGATGGGTGGGAATGATCCTCGCTGTAAAGATTTGTTGCCTCTTTTGAGCTACTGCAGCCATAGGTGTAGGTCAAGTCCATCAAATTGTATCAGATTACCCTTTTTTCCTCCTTTCTTCTTCTAGTTGAGCTCTGATCATCCAGTCATTGAATCCAGGTCAAGTGGGTATTATCTGCATGTGTGGATGTTCTTATGCAAATGCCCTCTCTTCTTATCAGCTTGGATGCTTCACTCTTCACTCTAGTCCTCTGTGGCTATGTCACTGACTTTGGGCCCAAGAGTCTCCAGGTCTTGCCACACTGCTGGCCAACCAGGTCTCCACCCGGGGTTCTCAGAAGTCTATTGAACGTTGTAGGGCTTAGCTTGCAGTTTTTCCCTCACTTCCCTTTATTGGTGACTAACGTGGCCACCAATCAGAACATGTATTCCCACTAATTCTCAGTCTTGAAAGGGAGTTTGCCCTGAGGGGACCTGACCACTTAGCTTGATGTCTCCTGGGCAAGCAACTTGCTTGTTCTTGTAGTAATCAGTCGGATTGCCTTTACTGTTTTGTATTTTTCCTGTCAGTCTTTCTTTCAAAAAGTATCCTCCTTTACTGGGAACGTTGTAGCCCCATTTTAGGTATTCCAATCAGTTATAGACAGAAGACTAACTTACAAGCTTTCTATGGTGATATTTCTGGCTATTCCTTTCTGTCCTCTTAAAGTGTCTATTTTATAAAGGTGTGCCAGGGAAACCAAGATTCAAAAGACAGCGAAGCATCTTAACATTCTTTCCGCGGGAAGCCTCCTTCACTGGGCACATTGTAGCCACATTTTAGGTATTCCAGTCAGTCCTGGTGTGGCGCTGTGGGCTACTTGTCAGACTGCAAAGTTGTTTGAACTGCAACGTTGGTGGTTCAAGCTCACCAGCTGCTCCTTAAAAACCCTATAAAGTGTCACTATGGGTTGGAATTGACTCAATGGCACTTAACAAAAACAACATCAGTTATCGGCAGAATGTTTAGTAGATTTTTGACTCATGGTGACCCCATGTGACAGAGTAGAACTGTCCCATAGAATTTTTTTTTTTTTAGTTTTTATTATGAATTGAGTGAAAGTTTACAGGGCAGATAGATCATCAGTTTTACAGTCAACAAATCATATACTTTGTTTCATTACAATGATTATAATCCCTTCCATGTACCACTAGTTAACAAGACTTCTCTCTACTCATTTTAGCTTTTTTTTTTTTTTTTGAATACTCAGGCAGATATCATAATTTACACCACCAAGGGGCACATTCTGCAAGTTTGCCTCCTGGCCACCAGCTCTCAGTCCCTATCTTTCCATGAATCTATCCCAGAGTTTTCTAGGCTGTCTGCAAGGTTGGCGGTTCAAGCACAACAGCCACTCCTTGGAAACCCTATACAGGGTCGCTATGATTTGGAACTGACTCAATGGCACTTAACAACAACAATCTTATGGGAGTAGATTGCCAGTTCTTTCTTCAGTGTAACCACTGGGTGGGTTCCAACTGCCAACCATTCTATTAGTAATGGAGTGGTTAGCCATTGTGCCACCAGGGCTCCTTCCTATATATTGAACACAATAATAATTTTTAGAAGTCCTGGTGTGGCACTGTGAGTTAATGTGCTGGACTGCAAGGTCAGCTTAAACCGCAAGGTTGGCGGTTCAAGCTCACCAGCTGCAACTTGGAAACTATACAGGGTCGCTATGAGTCGAATCGACTCAACAATTACCAACAATAATTTTTTATAAGGTCAGTGTGACTGGAGCACAGTGAAGGAAGGAAAGGAGCAAAGAAAAAGGCCCAATGTCAAGTCATGTAGGGTCTTGTAGAAATGATAAGGAATTGAGATTTTACTCTAAGGGGAAGGGAGGCTTTTGGAGGAGTCAAGCATGAAGGCACCTAACAACAATAAGCATGAAGGCTAGAAGTTCATGACTGGAAGTGGGGAAGATGATTAAGAGGCTCTACTGTAATAGCCCTGCTATAGCACTGTAGGATAATAGCAATGGACTGCTAATAGAAAGATCAGCAGTTCAAACCCACTAGTGGCTCCTTGGAAACTCTATACAGGGTGGCTATGAGGCTTAATTGATTCAATAGCACTCAATAATAGCAAAAAAAAAAAAAACCTGTAGCAGAGGCAGGGAGGATGGTAGTCTGGACCAGGTGAGCTTCAGAGAGGAGATTGTAGTAAAGGGCTCCTTGGAAAGTAGTGATGACTGACTGAGGTAGGGAATACTGGAGGAGAAGCCGGTTTGGGCTGTGGTCAGAAGGGAGGTGGGGGGTAGAAATGATTAATTCAGTTATAAACATGTTGAGTTTGCAGACTCAGTGACTGACTACGTAGCCAGAGACAGTGCTCCAGACTGAGAGGAGACCAGAGACTCCTACCTAGGGATCTACAGATCATATCACTTTGCAGATGGGTAATGTAGAAGCCAGATGTTTAAAGTTTGGTTAGCAACATTTACCAAGCAGGAGAAACCACTTCCTTTACCAAATTAGATGCTCTAACCACACTGGGTCCACATTCTGAGAAGACTATAGCAAACTAGAAGAGGAGCTGCTGCCCCTCCAGGTGAAGCATGAACTCTCCCATGGGGCTGACCCCAGCAGGTCTGCTGCCAAGTCCACCCAAGCATGGGTCCTGGAAAGCACTAGAGTTTACCATGGAAAGGCATGAGATGGTCAAGAAGCTGGCCTGGGACAGAGCTGGGGTAGCTCTGCTATGTCCCTGCTTTGTCACCCAGGTGTGCCTTTTAACTTTGCTGATGATCCTGTCTGGTCTCTTTTGGGAAATGGGAGAGACTGTTAGAGACTGAACTGTGTCTCCCAAAATATGTATTGTAAATCTTAACCTGAGTGAATCCATCTGGGATAGGATCCTGGCTTAAGTGCCTTGAATATCTCACATGAGGTCTCTTGCCTCTAATGTTATTTTCGGTCCTTCTGCAGGTCAGCATTTTAATTCACTCAAATGAACATAATTGTTTCATAAGCAAACAAAATCATCTACTCAGAAACCAAGAATGATGGAGGGAAGAAGAAACCCAGAATGGGCACTCAAGTGTTTCTCATGTTTGTTTTTTTTCCTTTCCTTTTTTAAAAAGGAGTCACTAGATGGTACAAATGGTTAATTGAAAAGTTAGCATCTGGAGGTGCCTTGGAAGACAAGCCTAGTAATCTAGTTCCAAAAAATCAGCTATTTGAAAACTCTATGGAGAACAGTTCTACTCTGGCACACATGGGGTGGCCAGGAGGCCATGAGTCAGAGCCGACGCAATCATTCACAACTGGTTGGAATGATAAAGCAAAAAAAAAAAAAAAGTTTTCTTTAATGCTTAGGAAATAGTGTTTGTTGTTGTTAAATGTTGTCAAATTGTTTCTGACTCATAGCAACCTTGTATAGGTTCTCTAAGGAGTGGCTGGTGAGCTTGAACTGCCGAGCTTGCAGTTTAAACCAACCTTGTAGTTTAGAGCATTAATCCAAAGCACCACACCTGGGCTCTGGGAAACAGTATTTGTTGTTGTTGTTGTTGTTAGGTGCCGTGGAGTCGGTTCCGACTCATAGAGACCCTACCCAGGGTTTCCGAGGTTGTACATCTTTACAGGAGCAGAAAGCCTCATCTTTCTCCCATAGGACAGCTGGTAGTGTCAAACTGCTGACCCTGAGGTTAGCAGCCCGATTCGTAACCACTACGCTACCAGAGCTCCTTGGGAAATAGTATTTAGTGAGGGACAAAATACAACATAAAATTGTGTAATCAAGATTATAAGGTAAAGGAAGAACTGCATAGAACAAAGATTGGAAGGAAATATGCCAGATACTAATAAGAGGATTTTTTCCTCCTCTGTTCTTCATCCTTTTATGCACTTTACAAATGTTTACAGTGAACATATGATTATAGGAAAAACAATTATGTGAACAAAAATTTAAAAAGCCTTCACTTGACTTTCTTTCCTCCTAAAAAAATCATCTTATTGTCTTATGTCTTATTTCCTACTTTGTATAAACAGTTTTTAGAGTTGTTGCCACTCCCTGTTTTTACCACTTCTTATTCCCATTTACGGAGTTCTGGTATGGCACTGTTGGACTGAACTGCTAGCCTAAAGGTCAGCAGTTCAAACCTACCAGTCACTTCTTGGAAACCCTATACAGGGTCACTATGAGTCGGAACTGACTCAACAGCACTTAACAGCAACATTACCATTTATTACTTGATCACGACAATCTGACCTCTTTCCCAGCTGTGGCCCTGCACTGGAAGGGTCAGCAATGCTAAGTCCAGTATCTTTTCCTTTTTCCTTACCAGAGCTCTCTGTAGCATTTGATGTTGGTGCAAACTTCCTGCCGGTTCTCTGGGCTTCATTTCTCCTCTGTCTAGAAGTCTGGCCTTTCTAGTTGATCTCTGTAGGCCCTGCAAGTCTTGGTGTTCCCCAGGTTTGGGTCTCTGGCTCCTCCCTCTCTGCATTCTCTTCCTGGGTGACCCTTGTCCACTTTTGACTTCTGTGGTCCAATCCACACTGTTGTTGTTTAGTGCCGTGGAGTTGGTTCCGACTCATAGTGACCTGGATAGTATGAACCCTTTGAACATCATTATGATCTCATGCGGATGGTCTACATCATCTGAAGGATTTGTCTTGTCTTTGTCCAGTTTAAAACGTAATAAAAGGATCTCTGTAAAATACATTTTAATTTAGGATTTTTTTTTCCGCTTGAACAGAAGAATCAAATGTTAATGTTTGTACTTATGATCAAAAATAATCATGGCTAGACTCTTGACCTCTGTGAGCTATTCCCTAGTGGAATCACCTGTATGTTTTGATTATATGTTGCAAACACATTGAACATTTACTAAAGCCTTATTCTTGCCTTCCCAAAGTTTTTGGTTCACTTTCTTGGGAGACAGAATTATAAATAGATAAAAAGTCAGTATAGTGAAGTAGGTGTTTTCCTGGTGCTGTGAACAAAGCACTGAAAAAGTATCAAGCTCTCTTTCTGAGAATTCCTAAAGGACTTCATAGCATTTTAGGCCTGTTGCAAAGGATGAATGGGAGTTCACAAGAGACAAGTAGGGTAGGGCATTCCAAAAGGAATAACATAATACAAAAACAGAGACTTTGGAAATGATGGGAGATGGGACTAAAGAGGGAGACTAGAAGCAGATGGTTGCAATAAAGGGTGGGGAGCTATGCTTCAGGGCATGAGAGGTAAGGAGGGTTTTGAAGTCTCTTCCTAGTACAGTGCTACTACCTAGCCCCTGGACTACTGGTAATTTTGCAGCAGCTCCCTCTGATTGTTGTTAGCATCCCTATCCACTCCACCTCCAAATGTTATGCACTCTAGGCAAATAATCATTTAAAAAGATAAATCATGTTCAAAATTGGCCTCCCATTTTACTTAGAATAAAATCCAGACCCTCACCATGCATGGTCTCCTTCCGACCTCCCCCTCTTCTGCCCCTCACTCACCGTGCTTCCTCCCTTAGAGCTTCTTCACTGTCTCTTACCTCTACCTTCTTCCTTCTCCTGGCAGAGCTGATTCTTCTCATTCATTCATCACGGCCTTCCATAACTCCCAACCTAAAGTCCCCAGCTACACTGTTCTCCATAATTGCTACTAGGGGTCAGAACCGACTCGACAGTACTTAACTACAACAAGGAACCTGGAGTCCTGGTGTGGCGCTGCGGGTTAATACACTGGACTACAAGGTCGGTGTGAACCTCAAGGTACGCTAACAAGCTCACCAGGCGCTCCTCGGAAACCCTATATGTGGTCACTATAAGTCAGAACCGAAGGCACTTAACAAGAAGGAACCTACTTAGTAAATTGACAGAATTTTATGAGACAAAAGCATTTCCCCTAGGATCTGGCCCACAGAAAGGTCTTAATACTTGCTAATTAATATACTAGTCCCAGAAACATTCCTAAATACTTTTCACTTAGCACTTACTTTAACATTCACAATCATCTTATGTTTTATGTAAAATAGTCTTAGAGTTAAAGAAACTCCCCAATGTCGCAAAGCTTTTAACTAAATGCGAGGTCAACTCTTGAACTCAGAACTTCAACCAGGAAAAGTCAGACTTGGTAGATGGACAAGCATGGCTCATAGAATCAAAGGAGCTTGCTGGTACACTCTTCATCAATTACTATGCTCAAGCAGGTCTTTTTATTCCAAATTGATAGTTGGGCAGTAACTTCTGAAAGTCTGATGAGATTTAAGCTTCATAAAACAAGTTCTGGGAGGGAGAAGCATCAGAGTCCTCCAGAGGAGTCGAGAGACCTGGTGGTGCCTGTGATTCTACAAAAGCTGATTATTTTATTAAGGCTTCAGTTTCCTCATCTATGAAGTTGAGAAGGACGGGTTTTTGGATTTTAACGTCCTCTCCAGCACTGACTTTCAAAAGCAGAAGACCCCTGCTCAGGTAAGGACCCAAATCTCTCGGGCAAAGTTGATCCTCCGCAGGGCCGGCAATAGGAACACGTCCCCTTTAAGGCGCCAGCTCGCCGGCGGCGGCGGCCGGAAGTGTTGAAGCCCGGCCTGGCGGCGGCAGCCGTGGCGGCCTCTGCGCATGCTCCGTCGCCCGCCCGCCCTGGCCGCTC